>NC_090844.1:25399615-25710000 GCF_028021215.1 Eschrichtius robustus | reverse complement strand
TCCCTGCTCTGAGGGGCTCAGAGTGGCTGAATTAGTTTCAGGACCTCTGCAAGTGCTGTCACTGTTGGCTCAGTCCACTGGTCCTCTGGCCTCTGTCTGTCTGCATTAGGGTTAGAGCTGAAATGTCAGGAAAAACACAAGATCCCTCTGTTCAGCTCAAAGCTGACTCAACTGGCTCAGACCACCTCCATTCAAAAGGAGAGTAAGGCGTTTGTCCTCCTCGGCTTGTTAAGGCAATAAATCTCCCTAGCATATGTTTTCCTGTTTCTTGCCATTTCTTGCCATTCTAAATACCTATTTCTCAGAACAGTTTGTAAAAGTTTTGGATTGTCACTAACTTGGGCTGTCCTTCCAGTTTGTGAAGCAGAAGGATGGGGTTGAAGGTTTTCACAGGCAATGTGAATCATAACAGAGTTGCCTGAAAAAAAATGCCTTCCTACCTCACCTCTGGCACAGAGAGAAAGGGATGTTTCAGAGACTCTCTGGGCAGGATATTTTATTTTTGAAACCACCTCAATCTGATTTTGCTTCATTTGGTAGCAGTTTTCTCTCTTCGGACAGTATCGACAATGGGTCTGAAAAATGGATTTTTAACCTGGATTTCACTTTAAGCCATTTTTCAGAATCTGAGGATCACTGAATGTTAGAGTTCAACAAAATCCCTGCATTCAAACAGAACTGTATACAGAAGCCCGAGATGTAGCCCACGTTGAGTGTTAAGGTACTTTGGTTGAATCCAGGTAAGTTGTCCAGAGAATCTAATCCAAACCTGGCCTCTGGACGACTTCCTAAGGAACTTCTAGGGCTTCGTAGGACACAGTGTGAAAACCAGTGATCTCGTCCAGGTTCTTCATTTTAGTGACGAGGTACCTAAACCTGGTGGGTTTTATTCCATGGTCACATGTTAAATGAGTGGCAGGTTGAAATTAGAAACTAAGGCTTTTACTACTTTTTAGGCCTTTCCACAACACAGCACAGCAATGTCGTGAATAGGCAAGGTATGTTGACAGATCTAAGGTTGTCTGTGTTAAGAGAATTATTTTGGTAAAAAACAGAGAACAAAAGAAACAACAGCACTTCTTGTTGTCTTGGATCAAACTATGGGAAAACATCCCACCTAAGCAGAAATCACCCTGCACACCTTGATCACCTGTGTACAGGTAAAGAAAGGTGTCCTGCCCTCTGGGAGTCACTGAAGCCTTTAGCTGGGGCAGGGACTGACAATCGTAGGTCCTGGCACATGGCCGTCCCTCTCCTCCCTTTCTGGTGTCCTTCTCCACAAACTCTCTGAAGACACTTTTGTCTGTTTTCCCACATGACAGTCAGTTTATTTGCCCAACTAATCCTTGCAAATGGAATAACACGGAATAAGGTTGTAAAGGGTTACTCTCCAGGGAACATATTTTCTAATTATTCTTAAATTAAAAGAGTATTTTAATGGCCAGAGTTTCAGACACTATGGAAGGAAATGGGAGTGATCAATTTAAAGCAGCATTTATTATTTTCTTTAAGTGAGATAATCATATTCAATGTCAAAAACTTGGAAAACACAGAAAAACAAAAATTACCACATTCACCAATCCAAAATAATTCCTGTTAACATTTGATTTCTTCCTTTTCATTATTGCAATGCACCTACGTACACATTCTTTTTCTTTACAAAGAGGGTCCCCTCCTGGATATAATGCCTTGTAACTTTTTAAAAACAATTTTTAAATTTTAGAATAGTTTTGGACATACAAAAAAATTGTGATGGTAGTAGAAAGAATTCCCATACACCCTAAACCCATTTTCCCTTCTTATTAACATCTTGCATTTGTATAGTATATCTGTCACAATTAATGAACCAATTTTGACACATTATCATTAACTAAAGTCTATAATTCATTCAGCTTCCTTTAGTTTTTACTACTTTAGTTTTCCTGTTCCAGCTTAAAAACATGTTACAAACCTAAGAAAACATGATAACTAAATGCAATTCCAGGATCCCATCCAAAATACCACATTACATTTAGTCATCATGTTTCCTTAGGCTTGTAACATGCTTTTAATAGTCATATATTGTGAACGATTACCCAGGTAAATAAACAGTCTTTGAAAGCACGGTTCGTATTGAATGCAGTATTTCACTGAGGAACACTATCATAGATCATTTAACCAAGCACTTACTTTTCAGCATTTAGGTTGTTTAAAAGTTTTTACTATTAGAAATGTTTAAAGATATACCATTATACTTATACACTCATGCTTAACACTTAGGGTATATTCTTAGAATTGGATGGCTAGGTCAAAGGACGCTCATATGCTTCAGGCTTTGGAGACACAGTAAGAGAGAGTGTGTCACGGACATGTAGCATGAGGACCCTGAGGGGAATTCAGGCTCCGTCCAGACATAGGGTGTAGCTCTGGGCAAGTGACTTAACCAGTCTGAGTGTAACTTCCTCATGTTTAAGATAGAGTAATAATAATAATGATAGCAACAACAACAGTATCTGTTTCAGAGGGTCTTTGTGAGGATTAAGCATGTGTGTATTAATCAGGGTTCTCCAGGCTAACAGAACCAATAGGATGTGTGTGTACACATATTTTTAAATATCTAAACATTTAAATATATGTATTTTAGGTAATATGTATTTAAATATAGAATATATATTTTAAATATAGAATATATATTTTAAATATATATATATATATATATATATATATATATATATATATATATATATATATATATATGAAGAGATTCATTATAAGGCATTGGTTCATGTGATTATGAAGGCTGAAAAGTCCCAGGGTCTGCCATCAGCATGCTGGGGACCCAGGAGAGTAGAGAGTGTAGTTCTAGTCTGAGTGCAAAGGCCTGAGAACCAAGAAAGCTGATGGTGTAAGTTCCAGTTCAAAAGCCAGCCGGCTCAAGATTCAAGAAGAGCCCATGTCTTAGTCTGAGTCCGAAAGCTGGAAAGGATGGATGTCCCAGCCGAAAGCCATCAGGCAGTAGGAGTTCCCTCCTACACAGCCTTTTTGTTCTATTTAAGTCTTCAATTGATTAGATGAGACCCACCCACACTGGGGAGGACAATCTGCTTTACTCAATCCACCCATTCAGACGTTAATCTCACCCAGAGTCACCCTCACAGATACACCAGAATAATGTTTGTCCAAACGTCTGGGCACCCTGTGGCCCAGTCAAGTTGACACATAAAATTAACCATTACAGTATGCAAATAGCTTAGCATTTAGTAACTACCTGCCCACGATGCCCTAGTAAAGATCAACTATAGAGGCACACGATACATTGAGCCTTTGCTGAGTGACTGATAAAGAACATTCCTTTCTTTTATTTTAGAACTTACACTCCTTGGATACAAAATTGGAATGAATTGAGGTACACGGCCCCAGCCTCTGAACTGTGCAGAATAAGCTTTCGATACTCCAACAGTGGATTCTGGAGCACTATGATACCTGGTACAAACGTGATTTCTTTTTCTACCTTATAAAGGTTCACCCTACAATGACTTCTCTCTACTTTATGTCCCACATTGTTAAGCTTCCATAACTAAAGAAAAGCCCAGATGGGAGTTACAGGCCCTGGGTTCTCATTCCTTCTGTGGCTTTGAATAGGTATGAACATGTGGGTAAGTCACTTGTTTTCTTAGGGTCTCAGATTCCTCATCTATAAATAGACAGTGTGGACGATGACCTCTCTAGCTTGTTCACATCTACGTTTCCATGATTCTGTGCAGATATATAGATTTCCCTGAATACGCCCACAGCCAGAGAATAAGCAGACTGTGGAAGGCTGGTGCCCCATTACAAAGCAGATCCCTCAGCCTTATAGCAATTGGGTGGGCAGATGGGGTAATCAACTGGTTGATTCAAAGTCCCAAAGTACTTAAATTCTCCCTTGAAGGCAATACACTCTGGAGTGAAGAAAAGTGAACAAGAAGACCCATGATGACGTGCTGAACATGGAATTCCTCAGGCAAGGGTCATGCATGTTTCTAAGAATTTTGAATGCCTGTGTTACTACATTGTTCTCCAGAAAGTCTAGAAAAGGTATACTCAGGAAAGAATATTCTTGAAAAGCTGCTCTCCTCAGGATGGGAACGGGAGGCATCACTGATAGCTTGGCCAACATTCCTATCTCCCGGATGTCTTTCCCCAGACAGAGGAAAATGAGTCTTGCTGCTCCTGCCTGGGAGGGATGGTTGGAGGGCGGGGAGAACCGAGCAATCATTTCAGTAAATAGTTCAAAGCTCCTCAGAGGCAAGGGTTCAGGGGGGGAAGGCTTGAGGAGCCCGCAGAGCTAGCGGTGGTACATGGTGCTGGGAAGACCCAGATGAAAGGAGCACTGAAGTGTCCCTCCCCCTGGGAGACATCCATCAGCGATTTTATTGAGCATTTCCATCACCCTTGCAATTTGCTCTCATTACTTAGTTAATCCTCACTGAGTGCTTTCCTGTGAAGAGAGTCAATGTCATCACCCGGATTGCACAAGAAGAAAACAGAGACAGAGGGAAGTCGGCTATAAAGCCCACGTCTTAGGAAAAAGCTAAGGGGGAAGGGGGTGAAGCAGGCAGTTACCTGTGACCTGCTCAGTCCGCCTCCCCTTTGCATTCTGGGAGACAGCTCAAGTCCTCAGACGGCTCTAAAGAAATAGCCTTCCACTCAGGGACTTTATGCTTTCTTAGTATGAATTAAGGATTAACAGCCCTATTTTCCAAGGAAGCTTAACTGAATCTCCTTCCCATCTTAGAGACCCTTTCCCCTTTCCCCATCCCCCATACACACACTTTCCCGAGACTTTGGAGAAATTCCCCTCCTGCACAGACCACCAGACCACAGAAGCTAATTTAAGGTAATGAGCTCAGCAGGGATCTAAGTGCTTTCTCTCAGCCCTTCTCCAAGCAGCCAGAGAGCTTCGGGGTGTCAACTAACAGCTCACGGATGTTAAGGGTGACGGCTTCCATTCGGAACCAGTCGACCTGGCTCTGTCTCACAGTTGCAAACTGTTCCTGAACCTCTGGACCGGACTCCACATCCCAGCCAGCTGGCTCACACTCCCCGATCACTGGGCTTGAAGGGAATGAGGCAAAGATGGTGAATGGTTCAGCACAAGCTCATCGTCAATGAGTTCAGTGAGAAACGGCCATCACCTTGCGAATGAGTCAAGGGTAGCATCATTTTTCTATCAATAAGAGAACACGTCATTACCTTCTCATAATAAGAGTCCTCCGTTGCCCCTGGCCACCCCAAGTATTTTCAGTGACCGCCAAGTAACATCATCTCAGAAATGACCTAAGTCCATGATGAGTTATGGCGGAACATCTCTGGGCTTCAGAGTCTAAGAAGCATTCACTGAGTTCCAATAAACATTTTGTTTTCAGGCACACAAAGGAAACGCACCAGGACGACTCCCTGTACTAAAATGAAGCGTTTGAACTAGGTGACTCCTTTAATTCGTCCATCCATCCTCACGCATTCTGCAAGAGAGTTTTATCAGCTACACTTCGCCTAGCAATGCATTGAGACCCTTACGGTCAGATTCTTCTTCTTGAGGCTACTTGATGGAAAAAAAGTCACACAGTGTTTCCAATTCCCCTATGATCAGAATTTAGAGGAACGTACCTCATGGTTGTCACCAAGGCTGGAAGTAAGCATGCTCACCACTTCTCCCCTTGCCCTACACTTCGGACAAGGCTGCAGCTGGAGATATGGTTGGAGGTACGTTGGAAGGGATAGGGAGAAAGGCAAAGAGACTGGGTACATCAGACTCCATCCTGAGGGCTAAACAAAATTAGGGTGACTGCGTGAGAACACGGGGCAGGGCTAGTTCTTCCTCTGCGTTTAGGCTTCAGCTCCACTGATGACACACATCCCTCTCACTCGAAGGGTAAGATTTTGGAATTAATTATTGACTCACCTAATAGATCCTTTATTCTAAAGGACTAATGGATTCTAGCCTGTACTTTTCAGAATGAATTCAGTAGATAAGATTAAGACCCATCCAGCTTAACAGTGAACATGGATATATAGTTGGCAAGAAAAAGAGTTAGTGTCTTCTTTGGAATCTTTGGCTTGCCTCTCAGAATACCCATAACGCTAATATTTGTACATTAATTTTATGGCTTACAAAGCATCTTCCTATATATTACCTCTGTTAACAGTTTTAAGCACCCCTGTGGAATAGGTAGAGGGGATATACGGTCCTCACATTACAAATGGGGAAGCAGAGATACCATGTAGTTACTCACCCGAGCTCATGCCCAAGCTGATGGGACTCCAAGACTAAAGACGAATCCCACATCCTTTCCTTTATATCACGGCACCTTTGGATTTCAAATTTTGAATTTACACTGAATTCCATTTCTCTCCATGAATTCCCATTACCGAATTCAGTTTTAAGATTGCTGTTCACCCCCTGCCACAATGATCTGAGCCTGTTCATTTGCTGCTAGAATTACTTCCGAAAATGGTTAACCAATTTCACAGTCAAGAAATGTATTAAACACAAATACTTATTACCAGCAAGGCACTCTTCTAAGCACTAAAAGCTATCCAAAGATGAAGGCAGCCCCTGCCTTAAAGAAAGTGCCAAGAAGAAAGATAAGCCTTGTGTATGAGTATGTTTAATAGTAAAACATAAAATAAAATTGTAGGAGACATCAAAATTAGGCTCCTCTATACCTACTACGTATCCACTTGTTTTGTATTGTAAAATCCGACTAAATCTGTATAAAATAATCCATTAAATAAATATATAAAATGGTGCACAGAATCCAGATAATAGGTGAGGAAGTATATTAGGATTTATGCAATGCTGGCACATACCATATAATAGCTAATTTTTAGTGAGCATTTATTATGTGCCGGGAACCTAAGTGCTTTACAGTATTAAGTCATTTTAACCCTCACAACAACTTTTGAGTAAGATCCTATAATTATCCCCATTTTACAGATGATAAAACAGAGGCATAGGTGTGTTTAATCTCTTGCCCAAACCGCACAGTTCAAATCTACACAGTCTGGCTCCTGAGACTGTGCTCTTAAACATACAAGATGCATTATCCTATTTAATTCTTGCACCAACCGTAGGAGAGAAGCATTATTATGTCCTTAATTTTGTAACTAAGGGCACTGACGTTTAGAGGATTGGGGTTCCTGACCAAGAACGAACACAGAGCCAGTAAGCTGAGGAGCTGGAATCCAGGGTATCCTTCTCTAAATCCTATAATTCAGGGCAGAGCATCTCAACCAAAAGACATAAGGCCCAATTGCCCTGGCTGCAGAGGGGCTATTTTATGATTACCTGAAATAGCTTATTCTCTATATGTCTCTTCCTTAACTCTTGACAATGACAAATTCACATTGTACCTACTACCTTTCAGATTATTCTTAGGAAGAATTTGTGAGGATATTCCTCCCACTCAGAAATCAGATTCTCACATAAAAGTACATTTTGAAAAGTCTACTAATGAAATGAGAACTATAAAATGTTTAACCTAAATGCCAGTAAATTGAAACTCACATCCAGCAAATATAATCAAGAGGGCATTATGCAGATTAATGTGCAATACTTATCACTGTAAAGTGAGATTAGAAAATTGTATAGTAATAGCTTCATAACTTATTGCCCACACAGGCAATAATTACATGGGGTATGTGGCATTACAATCAATCGTTTTTGTCTTTACGTGAAGCTAAGTGCGAGCTTTGAGGAAGTAACTGGCTGCTGGGTGAAAAAGATGAAAGAAAATCCAGCATTTGTGTTAAAATAACCCTAAAAAGGACACTTGTCATACACCCATCAGAGCAGCCAAATACTCAACTACTTGTACACCAGACACAAAATCATTGCACAACCTTTAGGGGCCTTCTTCTGCTTGCACTTTTGTGCTTCTTGAATTGTGAACCATGTAAAGACAAAACACGTTAAAAAAAAAATCAAAGTCCCCCCTCATCATGATCCCCAAAGCTCCCTTCCCCCTTTCCTTAATGAACTCTCACTCTCTGAGATGTTGATCTGATTAAAATAATTGCCAGTTCTGTGTAAATTATCCATCAACATAGAAGTGTCGTAAAAATCTGAAATCCGTGGAAGGTGAGGGTCTAAAAGGATTTTTGAGCAGGGAGTGATTCAAACACTCTATTCGAGATGAAGCTCTCCTTATCAGAGTCAGACAGACCTGGATTTGAAACCTAGTTCTTTCAAGTTTCTTAAGTTTTCTGAGACGTGAGTTTGTTTGGAAGAGCAGGGATTATAATTACTACCTGGTGGGAATGTAAGGGGGAGTAAATGATGAGACGGATACAAAACACTTTGCACGGTGCCTCGTACGTGGTAGGTGCTCAGTGCTTACTTGTCTCCTTTCCTTCTATGCCATTACTTTCCTCAAGACTAAGGAGAAGTAATGTAAGTAGCATCAGTAGTGTAAGGATATGCAGATGCATGCTTTCCCTTCATTTTTGTGAATGGCGTTGCAAGAGATTCACAGTTGATGGGAGGGACTGACCTTTTAGATAGGCAATGGACTAAGAATGGCAGGGCCACAGTGTTCCCCTGTTAGTTTAATTCAACATATTTTATTGAGTGTCCATAGTATGCTAAGCATTGTAAGACATAAGCGTGTAGCCGTGGACAGAACATATGAGAATTTTTGCCCTCATGAAGCTTATACTCTAGTGGAGGGAAACTGGTGAGAAATAAAATAGATGAGTCAGATGTAGCATTGTACTACTGATAAGTGCCGAAGAGAACACTGTAAAGCAGTGAGGGGGCATAAGGTATTCCAGAGAGTATGAAGAGTATTGCAGTTCCAGACGAGGTGGTCAGCTAAGGCCTCACTGATAGGGAGATGTTTAGCAAAGACCTGAGGGAAGTAGGAGAAATGAGAGCCATTGCATTTGACCTTGGAAGGGCAATGTTTTCATGATTCATCAGTAATTCTTTGAATCATCTTTGCAATACAGACACACAAAGATACTAACCACAAGCTCCTGATTTCACATCATGTGGTGATTTAGTCAGACGTGAGCATTGGAATGCAATGTCTCAAAAATTCCAATTTAACATGTTCCATGGCTCCAAACACATGTGTCAAAGGCCTCAAGATGTCTGTTCTTCTCATCTCCATCGGCTTGGAGTTTCACCAGGGGTAGCCTAAACAGTATCACTGTTCTTGGAATTCTCCCAAGCTCCTAAGTTCAAGCCCGAAACTTTTTTTGTTATAGACCCCTTAAATCACTAGGGGGGTGGAGAATCCCTGCAGTACTGTGAGAAAACTCTTCGGTATCCAAGAGGATATTACAGTCATCAGTAATACGTTCACGAGAGTTAGTCAACATTAGTTTCAACACTTGTTGTGATGGGGAGATTGCTGCTTTTTTTGTTTGTTTGTTTGTTTAAGATTTTTTTGACATAGACCGTTTTTTAAAAGTCTTTATTGAATTTGTTACAATAGTGCTTCTGTTTTATGTTTCAGTTTTTTTGGCCCCGAGGCATGTGGGATCTTAGCTCTCTGACCAGGGATCGAACCCTCACCCCCTGCATTGGAAGGCGAAGTCTTAACCACTGGACCACCAGGGAAGCCCTGAGATTGCTGCTTCTGATGGCAGCTCATTCTGTTCTCTGACTGCTTTAATTATAAGAAATAATCACCTTTTTGAATAAAAGTCTGACTTACTCTACCTTTAAAATTTTACTCTTCTAGGTAATTAATGAGGAGTTAAACTTACAACAATATTTTTCATGTTGAATGTCCTCTATGTTGAGGGTTGAGGGCATATTTTGTTAAGTTTAAGGTGATTAATTATGGAGAAGACTGAGATCCTGGCCTCGACAAGCTTGCAGTCCATTCACACATATTCAGGAACATATGTCTACCTTCTCGTCCACATAATTGTTCCTAAAATACTGAAGACAATGATCATGCTTCTTCCAAGTCTTCTCTCTTTTTTTTTTTTTTTGCTACAAATATCTCCAGAGTCCTCAACCTTTCCGATTATTATCAACATTATACTTACATAGAGGAAACTCCCAAAGAATAGACAAAATGATATGCAAGAAATCAGAATTCAGAAATGATTCTCTTGACATTATTAACTTGCCACTGATCTATTATGCTTTCTATATAGACATTTGAAGCAATGCTACAAATTTATACTAAAACTAATATCCAGCATTTCCTTTTTCACAGAATGGCACTTTGAGTATTTATGCTCTTTAATAAGAATATGCCAGAGAGGGTGGCATTGGTACTTATACACAGTTTATAGTGGTGCACTTCTATAAAACCCACACACATGATTGGAGTGTGTTAATGTGGCAGCAGGGAGGTGATGTGAGGAGGAGAAAAGAAGGCTTTCTACAAAGTAAGGTCTGCAATGTACTTGAATGTACTTAACTTACAGAATGAATAGCTATTCACTTTCCAAACCTCGTAATTCCAAATGCACAAGAGATGGCAAATGTAACACTTCTGGAAATGATATGGAGAAAGAATACTGACTTATAGCTTATAATACCTGATGCCCAGTTATAAAATGAACTGCAGGAGAGGAAAACCTCTACAAAATCTTATGACTTTTTTTCTCTTTTAAGTCGCTCCAAAAACACTTTTAGAAATCACTTTGGAACAAAGATCAAAATAACAGATTATCAGTTAAATAGTGGAGAATTTTAACTATTTGTCCCAGAAACGACAAACAAGAGGTTCTAATTACATTTTTAGGGACACATTTAATTTATTTATTAACTTATTATTGAGATGTAATTTACATATAACTTTGTGTAAGTTTAAGGTGTACAATGTGTCGGTTTGAAAAAGACATAATTAGTCTTTATAGTAACTTTATATCAGAGGTTTTAAACCCCTTTATATTTTCTCATTACCCCCCCCCCAATATGTTTCTTCACATGCAAATACATCTCCTACAATACACAAGACTCTAATATACAAATAATCAGGGCAAGATATATAAGATTTGTCCGTTTCTGTTATTGTTTTAGATTTCTGGCTTTACCTTCTTGAAGTCTCACTTCAGTCCACAAAAACAGCCAATAAGAACTACACCGCTTTACTTTTGTACATTTGTATTTTAGTAAGTGAAGGCAGAAATAAAAAAGCCTTCTAGTAACATAGAAAAAGCATCTCTACTATAATGCAATACATGTAACTCAAAAAACCTCATTTTCTGCAAAATCACACACTATAAAAACAGAACTTATGAGAAAAATCACAGTAAGGATAGGTCACTTCAAACCTATGGAAATTTATAACCAGAGTACAAACAAAAAACAATAATTGGTAGACAGGGAGATAATTTGGACTGCCCAGGCAAGCAGCTCAGCATGGCTGGCGGCAGCCATGGTGGATGTTATTTAAAAAATAGTACAGTGGAAATGCAGGTTACATGTTAAGTAGAGTGGAATTAGTAGGAGCAGAGATAAGGGGTAGAAATGGAGTTTTCAGCCAGTGGGCCTGCTATCAGGGTGGGCACAGGAGGAAGTGAAATCTGCTAAACCTCCTGTAAACTACAAACTATACAAGGCTGAGCTGCAGTGCTCTGTAGAGAAGGCATTGAATGGAGAAATTTTTTATTTCTTTTTTTGCTAAAGATTATAATTCTACTCTAGTAATCTGGCTTCTCTAGCCCAGAACAATCCATAAATAAACCAAAGGAAACTCTGTAGTATACCTGTTTACCAATCCCATACCAACTCATTCTCCCTGCAGAATCAGGTATTTGTGTGTTATGGCAGAATAAGATACATTAAAAAAAACCAAACTTTATAGAAAAAAAAAATTTTAATGAAGGGACAATGATAAAGCTAAAAATAACATGACAAGTATGGAATTTGTAAGGCACTTGTCTTTAGTAAACTCATGCTTTTATTTCTAAACATAATTATATAAATGACACTTCAGTTGAACACGTCAAAATAACAGTATGTAAGGCCAATACCAAGAAAAAATATGAACTTGTTTTCACTGCAACTCAGAAAGAACATAAAGAAACTGCAATAGACATTACCACTGAGGGGAATGCCAGCCAGGGAGAGGAAGATGTATCTTAGGACCAGAATGCACTTGCTAACCAGTGGCTCATCCACTGATTTTAATAATGTTGGAAACTAATATAGTAGTAATATATACTATATAGTGATATAGTAATATATTGATAGTAAACTAATATAGTTACTAGAACAAAGAGTCAGAGGCTCCAAAATGAGATGGTACCAGTGTCCACAGAACCAAGTAGAGGAAAATGTCCTCCCATAGGCTGGTATTGGCCACACCTTACACATTAAATTATGACTTAAAAAAAATAAGTTAAATTGGATCCAGCCATATGCTGTCTATAAGAGGCTTGCTTTAGATTCAAGGACACAATACACAAAATAAAAGGATGGGAAAAAATATACGGGGCAAACAGTAACCCAAGGAAAGCTGAAGGGGCTATGTTAATACCACAAATAGACTTTAAGACAAAAATCATTACTAAAGTTAAGAATATTTTATAATGAAAAAAGGATAAAACCATCTGCAAATATAAACATATATGCATCTAACAAAGAACTGAAAAATGCATGAAGCAAAAACAGACAAATCAAAGAGTGAAATAGACAATTCAAAAATAACTGTTGGAGACTTCAGTACTCCACTTTCAACAACCAGGCAGAAGATATCAAGGAAATAGAAGATCTGAACAACACTATAAACCAGATAGACCTAACAGACATCAACAGAACACTCTACCCGACAACCACAGAATATACATTCTTCTCAAGCACACATAGAACATTATCTAGGGTAGACCATATGTTACTCCATAAAATAAGCCTCGGTAAATTTAAGAGGACTGAAATCACACGCAGTATTTTTCCGGCCACAATAGAATAAAATTAGAAAATAATAACAGAATGAAATTTGGAAATTTTATAAATAGGTAGGAATTAAGAAACACACACCTAAATAACCAATACGTCAAAACAGAAATTTGAAGGGAAATTAGAAAATACTTTGAAATTAATAAAAATGAAAACATAGTAAACCAAAACTTATGGGATACAGTCAACCTTAGAGGAAATCTCAAGCTATAAGCACCTTTATTAATAAGAAAGAAATGTCTCAAATTAATAAGTTATTCTTTCACTTTAAGAAACTAAAAAAGAAGTACAAAATTCAAACACGTGGAAGATAGGAAATCACAAATACTCGAGCAGAAATAAATTAAACAGATACAGAAAAATAATAGAGAAAACCAACCAAACCAAAGATTGGTTCATTGAAAAGATCAACCTTTAGCTATACTGACCAAAAAAATAAAAGAGAAGACTCAGATTATAAAATCAAGAATGAAAGAGGGAACATTACTACCAATCTTGCAGAGAAAAGAAAGGCGGGGGGTGGGAGATTATAAGGCAGTACTCTGAAAATTGCATATCAACAAAATAGACAACCTAGGTGAAATGAATAAATTCCTAGAAAGACACAAACCAGTGAAACTAACCCAAGAAGAAAAAGGAAAACTGAATATACGTACAAGTAAAGAGAGTAAATTAATCATCAGAAAACTTCTCACAAAGAAGCCCAGTCCCATATGGCTTCACTGGTGAATTCTACCCAACCTTTAAAGTGGAATTAATATAAATTCTTCCCAAAAAGAGAAGAAGAGGAAACACTTCCCAACTCAATGAGGCCAGTATTACACTGGTACCAAAACCAGACAAAGACATCAGAAGAAAGAAAACTACCAAATAATATCCCTTTTGAAATAGATGCAGAAATTTTCAGTTAAAATACTAGCAAACCAAATCCAGCAAAACAGAAAAAGGATTATACACCATGATCAAGTGAGATTTATCCCAAGAATACAAGATTGGTTCAGCACACAAAGTCACCATATTAATACATAATACACCATATTGATGTAATACACCATATTAATAAAATTAAAGCCACAAACCACATGATCATCTCACTATATGCAGAGAAAGAATTTGTCAAAATCCTATATTCTTTCATAAGAAAGACACTCCACAAACTAGAAATAGAAAGGAACTTCCACAACTGAATAAAGAGCGTTTAACAAAAAAATCTACAGCTAATACTTAATAGCAAAAGACTGAAAGCTATCTCCCTAAAATCAGATATAAGACAAGGATCTCTGTTCTCATCACTTCTATTCAACATTATCCTGAAGGTTCTAGCCAGGAAAATTAGACAAGAAAAAGAAACAGAATACAACATTCAGATTGGAAGGGAAGGACTAAAATTATATCTGTTCACAGATGACATGGTATTGTATATAGAAAATCGTATAGAAGCCACAAAGGTACTATTAGAACTAATACTTGAGTTCAGCTAGGTTAGAGGATATAAAATCAATATGCAAAAACTAACTGTATTTCTCTACATTTGTAATGAACAATCCAACAATGAAATTAAGTAAATAATTCCATCTATGATAGCATCAAAAAGAATGAAATATTTAGGAATATATTTTACAAAAGAGGTGTAAGCCTCATACACTGAACACTACAAAACACTGTTGTAAGAAATTAAAGAACACCTAAATAGACGGAAAGACATTTCGTTTTCATGGATTGGTCAGTTGATTTTCAAAATGCTGCCAAAACAATAAAATGGGGAAACAATTGTCTTTTCATACATGGTGCTATGACAACAGGATATCTACAATAAAGTTTGACCTTTACCTCACGGCACATACAAAAATTATCTCAAAATGGATCAAAGATCTAAATGTGTGAGCTAAAAATGTACAACTCTTAGAAGAAAACATACCAATAAATCTTCATGCTCTTGGAATAGGCGTGTGTTTTTTTTTTTTTTTGATATGACACCAGAAGTGTCACAAAACAGATACATGTGACAAAATAGAAATAAATTAGACTTCAGCAAAAATTAAAAACCTTTTGTCCTCAAAACATACCATCAACAAAGTAAAAGACATTCCACAGAATAAGAGAAGATGTTTGCAAATCATATATCTGATAAGGTACTTGTATCCAGAATACGTAAATAACTCACCACTCAGTAATGAAAAGACAACCCAATGTGGTGGGTTGAACTGTGTCCACCTAGAAGATGTTGAAGTACTAACCTCTGGTCCCCGACTTTATTTGTAAATAGGGTCTTTGCAGGTGTAATCAAATTAAGATGAGGTCACATTTGATTAAGGTGAGCCCTAAATCTAATAACTCGTGTCCTACAAGAAGGCCACGTTAAAGCTACACACATACATTCAAAGAGGGAGGGAAGGAGGGGGGGAGAGAGAGAGAGAGAGAGAGAGAGAGAGAGAGGGAGAGAGGGAGAGAGAAGGGCCATGTGATAAAAGAAGCAGAAATTGGAGTGATGCAGCTACACGCCAAAGAACACCAAGGATTGATGGCAATCACTAGAAGCAAGGAAAGAGGAAAGGAAAGATTCTTCCCCAGAGCCTTCAGATGGACCGTGGTCCTGCCAGCATTATGATTTTGGACTTCTACTCTCCAGAACTGTGAGAGAAAGAATACACTTCTGTTGTATTAAGTCATCCAGTTAGTGGTAACTTGTTGTGGCAGCCCCAGGAAGCTAATACAGATTCTGACATTGGGAAGTGAGAATACTCTACCAAATACCTAAAAATGTGCAAGTGGCTTTGGAAGTGGGTAATAGGTAGGGGCTGGAAGAGTTCTGAAGTGCATTATAGAAAAAGCCTGATTGCCTTGAAGAAACGGTTGGTAGAAATATGGACGTCAACGGTGATTCTGGTAAAGGTTCCGAAAAAAGCGAGAAGGACTACAGCTTCCATTGTCTTAGAGAATATATATATCACCATGAACAGAAGGCCGCTAGAAATATGAATGTTCGAGGTGATTCTGGTGAGATGTCAGTCAGAAAGGAGGAAGATGTTATTGGACACCGGAGGAAAGGCATTCCTTGTAATAAAATGGCAGAGATCTTGGCAGAGTTGGGTCCTACTGTTGGGTAGAGGTAGAACTTGTAAGCAATGAACTTGGGTATTTAGCTAAGGAGATTTCCAAGCAGTGTGGAAGGTCTGGCCTTGTTTCTCTTTGATGCTGATAGTAAAGTCATCTATGCAAAAAAAAACATTTTGTATGTGATCTACAAAAAAGATACTAGAGCTAATGAGTGTGTTTAGCAAACTTTCAGGGTGCAAGATAATCAAAAATCAAGTGTATTTTATATAATACAAATTTAAATGAATAAATCAATACCATTTATAATAGCATCGAAAACATGTAATACTTGGGGTAACTGACAATATATGAGTAAGACGTATACATGAAAATCTAAAACAATACTGTTGAAAGAAGTTTTAAAAAACCAACATCCATTTGGAGATAAGACTCCATGTTAACTTGTTGGTTCTCCCCTAATTGATCTTTAGATTCAGCAGACTTCCAATCAAAATCCCAGCAAATTTAAAAAAAAAAAAAAAAAAAAAAAAAAAAAAAAAAAAAATCCCAGCAAATGGTTTTTTGCAGAAATTGACAAGCTGATTCTAAATACACATCTTCTGAAAATACTTCAGAACTAGAAGGGCCAAAACAACTTTTAAAAAGAACAATGTTGGAGGACTTACTTTACCAGACTTCAAGATTTATTATAAAGCTAAGGCAATCATGTCAGTGTGGTATTAGCATAAAGATAAGTAAATAGATCTGTGGAACAGAAAAGAGATACCAAAAATAGACCCACATGTAAATAGTCAATTGATTTTTTTCACAGAGTCAAAGGCAATTCAGTGGGGAAAAAGTCATTTCACAAAAGATGCTGGAACAATTCAAGAGCCACATGCGGGAAAAAAAAAAAAAAAAAAAAGAAAAAGGAACTTTGACCTATATCTTGTATCGTATATAAAAATTAACCTAAAATGGATCACAGACATAAAAGTAAAGCCTAAAACCATAACCTGTCCAGGAAACAGGAGACAATCCTTGTTATCTTGATAAGGCAAAGTTTTCTTAGATACAATACCAAAAGCACAATCCAAAGAAAAAACTTGATAAACTTGACTTCATCAAATTTAACATCCTCTCTACAAAAAAATATTGTTAAGGAAATGAAAAAGTAAGCCACAGACTAGAAAAAAACATATGTAAATCACATATCTGAAGAAAAAAAAAACTTGTATCTAGAATACATGAAAAACTTTTCCAACTCAATAATAAGAAAACAGCTCAGTAAATGAGCAAAGTACCTGCATAGTCACTTTACCAAAGAAGATATACGTATACAAACAAGAGGTTCAACATCACTAGTCACTAGGAAATGAAAATTTAAACCACAATGAGATACTACAACACACACATTAAAATGTCAAAAATTACAAAGACTGACCACACCAAGAGATGGCAAGGATGTGGCTTTACTGGAATTCTTGTCCACTGCTGTTGGAAATGTAAAATAATTCAATACCTTGTAAAATAGTTTGGCAATATCTTAAGATGTTACATATACAACTACCATATGACTCAATCCCAGCTCCACCACTTCCCAGTTGATCTTAGACGAGTAAGCAATTGGCCTATGTTTGCGATCATTATTACTAACAATAAAATATCCTGCCCTATTCCAGAAGCTCATCCAGGCAGTGGTACCCACATAACCCAGTACAGAAGCTTATACATACAGGTGGGAAAAGGGAAGAAAGTCAGTAGTAGGAAGCATTACGATTGGAAGGGAGGACAATCATAGTTTGAAATAAATATTCCCTAAACTCTCTACTGTTGAGAGTGGCAGCAACTGTAGAGCCCATACTTCTTTTTTTTAAAATTTAGGTCATGGTGTTTTGTTTTGTTTTGTTCTGTTTTGTTTTGTTTTGTTTTGGCCGCACCGCATGCAGCAAGTGGGATCTTAATTCACTGACCAGGGATTGAACCCGTGCCCTCTACAGTGGAAGTGCAGAGTCTTAATCACTGGATTGCTAGGGAATTCCCTGTAGAGCCCAAACTTTATAGCCATTCTATTCATCTCTGATTTCATACCATCTTAAACCATCTTCTTAGCCCGACAATATTTCCTCTTGTGTAAGGAGCCACTTCAGGGCTCACCCATAACAAAGCACAGCAGGGCAGAAACAACTCTCCTCATTGTTATGTCACCCAGTCAAAAATGGCACTTTTGTGGGGTTTTTTTTGGTGCCAGATGGAATGGTCTAAATCTCTCAAGCTCACATGAAGGCTAAGCTGAAGTCAGATTTTATGAAGGAGAAGGAGACGAGGGGGGAGGAGGGAGAGAAAGAAGAGGAGAGAAGAGGGGGAGGGAGAAGAAGTACGTTCAAAATGTTCCATTAAGCTTAGTCTCTGGGAATTGACCATAAGGTGAAGGATATGTGATCCTTGAGGATTTGGAATGTTTTCTTGGTAAATCACTCTGTGAAAACATCCCCAAATTCCAAAAGAAGGAAAAGACTGAAACAAGAGAATATTCCACAATGCCAGATCTACTTTTTAGACTGCTGTCAAGGATGAGGCAAAATCTCATGGGACCTGTAAAATGTGGTTTATGTCAGAGTCCTATTTTTCTGTGCCTGTCTCAAGTGACTAAAGGTTAGAGACACAGAGGACATAGATAAAACAGGGCTTAAGTGATATAAAGGGGTAGGTGGATCTGAGGAGGGAGACTGGGGGAGGTGGATGACAGGCAAGAATTGCAACAAATTCAAGAATCTTTGGGGAACATTCTATTCCCTGGTTTACAAACCACTTACCCAGCAACGAGGTAAGAGGCATGCTATACCTCTGTTTTCCCTGGAAGTATTGTCACCTAACAGATGTAGCCAAAAGCAGAAGCACACAGTTCATTCTAGACCATGATTAATTGATCATATTGCGTCTGATACATTGAAAGGAGTAGGAATACAGAAGCAGGTAGAGCGGACCAGGAGCAATGAAAGGGATGTGGAAGCTTTAAGGGAGGTAGAATAAAAACTAAAGAAGGCAGACATTAGGACAAAGTAGCTGGTCGAATGGTAAAATAGTTGGATAAAGGAAATTAGGATGACATTGAAGACTGAGTGTATAACACACTGACTATCACAAGTTTCAGAGAAGAAGATGGTTTTCTCCCACTGGGGCAGGAAATTGTGAATTTAAACAAAAGCAGTCCATTGTAAAGCAATTATACTCCAATAAAGATGTTAATAAATAAATAAATAAATAAATAAATAAATAAATAAAATACTAAATGTAAAAAGAAGAAACAAAAACAAAACAAAAGCAGTCAAATAGTCTCATGCCCCATAAGAGTAAGATGATATTCTGTGGACTAAGGGAGAAGAAAACCATGACACATTTCAAGCATAAAGGAGAAGAAAGTATAAGTATAGTTAGCTTAAAAAAAAAAAAGCAAAATACTTCCTGAGCTGTAAGATGTGTGGTCAGGGAAAATGACCATGTTTCCCAGAAATCCCTGAAAAGATTCTCAGTAAAAACAATCAGTAATGAAATAGGCAGAGTGAAAGGAGAGCCTTGCTAGGCCGGTGTAAAAGGGCACCTACCTTATAATCTCCGGACCCCTGGGGCTCTCTCTCTCTATCTCTCCACACAAGTATCATTCTGCACTTAAACCACAAGGACTTGCTGATGGACCGGTTTCCCGTAAAAGCTGATCCTTTGTTTGCTTTAATTAAAAGATTTTTACTTAAGACTCATTTTATCACTCTCAAATCACTGAAAACATGATGAGGTCAAGAACAAAATAACTGAACAACATGTGACATTAACAGGGAAAAAACTGTTATCAAATCTATATTACCAAGTAGATCCTAGGAATCCCCTCTGCTAGGGAATATCCAAAAGGAAAGAAATAACTTGGATAAAGATACAGGAAGCTTTCACATAAAACAGGGCTTAATGCCTAAGGCAATTAAAAGGCTCTACTTTCGTAAATATATTGATGATGATGATTAATTGGACATATTAAAATAAATCAACATCAACAAGAACTCCTTTATTTAAGTAAACAGAGGACAGAAAATAGAGAAACGTTAGATTTGTCAAACTGGACAGAACATTCCAAAAGTATTGCTACAACATGTTTGTACTCTTTTCATGTTGGTGAACTACACGTCACCATTCTTGCTTTTATGGAATGTAAGAATCTTTCAAAGTTCACATTTGCTTGTAAATGTTTCAAAAAAGGCTTTAACTAAATGAAAACTATTTAGAGTAAGAATGTGTTTCCAGATTCAAGCTGTCAGGGGATGGGTTTACAGTGACTCATAAAGTCACCATTCTGTTCTATATGGTTCCCTTGTATTCAGTACCTATTAATGCTGCAGCCTGCCAGCTTCCTAATGGCCACCACCAGCCTCCCAGCATTCCTAAATGTTATTTTAATTTTTTTTTTCAAATGACCATCTCACTTCCATCATTAGCATAATGTTTTATTAAAGTGGCTCTTGGCAGCCAGGGCCCAATGGCTCTCTTCTCTTTTATAGACTATGGCTGGTTTTCAAGTCTTAATACTTCCTAATGATCTGTGACCTGTGTCTTGACATCCACATATTCTGTCCACATTTTTAAATGACTATTTTAAGTCGGCCAGATTATCCTTTGAACTTGAGAAAATTATGTCTCAAGCATCAGCAGCTGAATCTCTCCCTTTCTTCGTCATTCTGTGGGCTATTGTTTTTGTCAACTAAAATGTGCACACACACAGACACACCAAGCTAATGTATTTATTTTAACAAGGGATGTATTTTAGAGTATTAGTGAAGAGAGATAAAATGGCTTTGTGTGTGTGCTTGTGTGTAAGAAACCTATAATACTGAAAAAAATCTAATATCCAATTTTATTTCCCATATTTGACATTTTGTAATAGTTATCAGAACATCTTGGCAAGGTATTTCTTTACAATTGGTTAAGGGAGTGTTGAATTCTCAGTTTTTAAAAATTCAACAAATACTTATTTAGCACCTACTCAATGCCAGTCTCCTTTGTGTGATGGTGGTGATACAAATGAGCACAAGATAAACACAGGCCCTGCTCTCTAGGAGCTCCTAGTATAGGGAAGGAGCTGGATAGATAAACAGGCAATGATCACAGGGCCATGACCATCAGTACCATGATGCAGGAAGTGGGCACTGTGGGAGCAGAAAGGTGGGTGCCTGATCCAAACACAGATGGTCAGAGAAGGTTCTCTGGGAAAAGGACTGCCACCTAAAATGAAATCTCAAGAATGAATAGGACTTATCTGAAGGACGTTGGGTGAAGGCAAGAGGTAGTAAAGTACTTCTGGAATGAGGGATCCCAGGGACCTCCAGGGAATATAGCATCTTCAAAGGATGTGACCTAGAGAGGGGAAGGGTGGAAAGGATAAGGGGAGAAAGGACAGGGGAAAGAGTGGTGAACAATAAGACTGGGAGAAAAGCAGCAGCTGTGCTGGGAGGAATTGGTAAGAACTACCAACGACACACTTGAAGCAATATCACTCTAATTACAGACAAAGGGTTGAAAAGGCATAGGCCAGAAAGAGTGAGACCAATTAGGCAGAAGGTTTAGAAAGTCAGGTGATAAATAACAATGGCCTGGACTAGGGTAATGTAGCAGAGATATAAGGAAATACTAACAGCTATTAGGAGATTCAGCAAATATCAAGTCTGATCTTTACAGAGTAAAAATGTCTTATCTCAACTGACATCGTTCTTTGTAGGACAATATGAAAGCAAAGCATGACAAGCATTACAAGAGAAATCACAACTGCCTCCTAGAGTTTGTTGAAATGGCATGTGGGCTGTTTTCTTGCATCTTTCCTTGGGATCTTGACTCTTCAACACAGCGGGAGGGACAGTACAGCCTACAATGATGAGCTGGGTGGATACTGTAAGACAGTTTTGCAATAGAAAGAGCTTACTGATTTTGACAAATAAATAAAACGCCCTTTGTAATTTTGATTGCTAAACGAACAATGTGAGTTCAAGAGGGTCAACACGTGGCTATTTCCTAATATAAGTTTTAAAGAGTATGGGTTTCGGTTGCCTTGCTATGAGGGGAGGCCCAGAAACATTTATTTCTCAGAAGCCAGAGAGGTACATTTAAAGCAAGAGAAAATTCCACCTTCAATGTTCCCTTTTCCCTAACATAAAACTCACTTCTATATTCCAAAAAGAAAACTTTCTCTTTTTTTTTTTTATTGATTTTTAGTATTACTAATTTATCATCTAAAGGTCATCATGAGAAAAGTCAGAGAGCTAAAAATAGAATTGGTGAGGGAAAACCCAGTAACACTGAGATAGTATTCTGAGAAATGAAGCATTTTGGTTGGGGGAGAAAAACACTCTTGCGATTGGCAGCCAAATGGATAAGCGGAAAGTCTCAAAAACATAAGGTATATCCCCTTCCTCGGGTGGTCTCCAAGTCCCTGCATCTGGAAACAGAGCCTGAGGAGACAACTCCATTCTGTGACCATATCCCTTCTTTTTTTGTTCTTGTTTCTTTGTTTGTTTAATTAATTATTTATTTATTATTTTATTTTTGGCCACGTTGGGTCTTCGTTGCTGCACGCGGGCTTTTCTCTGGTTGCGGCGAGCGGGCTTCTCATTGCGGTGGCTTCTCTTGCTGCGGAGCATGGGCTCGAGGCTCGCGGGCTTCAGTAGTTGTGGCTCGTGGGCTCTAGAGCGCAGGCTCAGTAGTTGTGGCACACAGGCTCAGTTGCTCTGTGGCATGTGGGATCTTCCCAGACCAGGGCTTGAACCCATGTCCCCTGCATTGGCAGGCAGATTCTTAACCACTGCACCACCAGGGAAGTCCTGTTTGTCTTTTTGTTGTTGTTGTTGTATATGGCCTTTATTATGTTGACGTACGTTCCCTCTATGCCCACTTTCTGGAGAGTTTTTATCATAAATGGGTGTTGAATTTTGTCAAAAGTTTTTTCTGCATCTATTGAGATGATCACACGGTTTTTATTCTTCAGTTTGTTAATATGGTGTATCACATTGATTGATTTGCGTATATTGAAGAATCCTTGCATCCCTGGGATAAATCCCACTTGATCGTGGTGTATGATCCTCTTAATGTGTTGTTGGATTCTGTTTGCTAGTATTTTGTTGAGGATTTTTGTACCTATATTCATCAGTGATATTGGTCTGTACTTTTCTTTTTTTGTAGTATCTTTGTCTGGTTTTGGTATCAGGGTGATGGTGGCCTCATAGAATGAGTTTGGGAGTGTTCCTTCCTCTGCAATGTTTTGGAAGAGTTTGAGAAGGATGGGTGTTAGCTCTTCTCTAAATGTTTGATAGAATTCACCTGTGAAGTCATCTGGTCCTGGACTTTTGTTTCTTGGAAGATTTTAATCACAGTTGCAATTTCATTACTTGTGATTGGTCTGTTCATATTTTCTATTTCTTCCTGGTTCAGTCTCGGAAGGTTATACTTTTCTAAGAATTTGTCCATTTCTCCCAGGTTGTCCATTTTATTGGCATAGAGTTGCTTGTAGTAGCCTCTTAGGATGCTTTGTATTTCTGCGGTGTCTGTTGTAACTTCTTTTTCATTTCTAATTTTATTGATTTGAGTCTTCTCTCTCTTTTTCTTGATGAGTCTGGTTAATGGTTTATCAATTTTGTTTATCTTCTCAAAGAGCCAGCTTTTAGTTTTATTGATCTTTGCTATTGTTTTCTTTGTTTCTATTTCATTTGTTTCTGCTCTGATCTTTACGATTTCTTTCCTTCTGCTAACTTTGGGTTTTGTTTGCTCTTCTTCCTCTAGTTCCTTTAGGTGTAAGGTTAGATTGCTTATTTGAGATTTTTCTTGTTTCTTGAGGTAAGCTTGTATAGCTATAAACTTCCCTCTTAGAACTGCTTTTGCTGCATCCCATAGGTTTTGGATCATCATGTTTTCATTGTCATTTGTCTCTAGGTGTTTTTTGATTTCCTCTTTGATTTCTTCAGTGATCTCTTGGTTATTTAGTAACGTATTGTTTAGCCTCCATGTGTTTGTGTTTTTTATGTTTTTTCCCCTGTAATTCATTTCTAACCTCATAGCTTTGTGGTCAGAAAAGATGCTTGATATGATTTCAATTTTCTTAAATTTACTGAGGCTTGATTTGTGACCCAAGATGTGATCTACCCTGGAGAATGTTCCGTGCACACTTGAGAAGAAAGTGTAATCTGCTGTTTTTGGATGGAATGTCCTATAAACATCAATTAAATCTATCTGGTCTATTGTGTCATTTAAAGCTTCTGTTTCCTTATTTATTTTCATTTTGGATGATCTGTCCATTGGTGTAAGTGAGGTGTTAAAGTCCTCCACTATTACTGTGTTACTGTCGATTTCTTCTTTTATAGCTGTTAGCTGTTGCCTTATGTAGCGAGGTGCTCCTATGTTGGGTGCATATATATTTATAATTGTTATATCTTCTTCTTGGATTGATCCCTTGATCATTATGTAGTGTCCTTCCTTGTCTCTTGTGACATTCTTTATTTTAAAGTCTATTTTATCTGATATGAGTGTTGCTACTCCAGCTTTCCTTTGATTTCCATTTGCATGGAATATCTTTTTCCATTCCCTCACTTTCAGTCTGTATGTGTCCCTAGGTCTGAAGTGGGTCTCTTGTAGACAGCATATAGATGGGTCTTGTTTTTGTACCCATTCAGCAAGCCTGTGTCTTTTGGTTGGAGCATTTAATCCCTTCACGTTTAAGGTAATTATCAATATGTATGTTCCTATGACCATTTTCTTAATTGTTTTGGGTTTGTTTTTGTAGGCCCTTTTCTTCTCTTGTGTTTCCCCCTTAGAGACATTCCTTTAGCATTTGTTGTACAGCTGGTTTGATGGTGCTGAATTCTCTTAGCTTTTGCTTGTCTGTAAAGCTTTTGATTTCTCCATTGAATCTGAATGAGATCCTTGCCAGGTAGAGTAATCTTGGTTGTAGGTTCTTCCCGTTCATCACTTTAAGTATATCATGCCACTCCCTTCTGGCTTGTAGAGTTTCCGCTGAGAAATCAGCTGTTAACCTTATGGGAGTTCCCTTGTATGTTATTTGTCGTTTTTCCTTTGCTGCTTTCAATAATTTTTCTTTGTCTTTAATTTTTGCAAATTTGATTACTATGTGTCTCAGCATGTTTCTCCTTGGGTTTATCCTGTATGGGACTCTCTGTGCTTCCTGGACTTGGGTGGCTATTTCCTTTCCCATGTTAGGGAAGTTTTCAACTGTAATCTCTTCAAATATTTTCTCGGGTCCTTTCTCTCTCTCTTCTCCTTCTGGGACCCCTATAATGCGAATGTTGGTGCATTTAGTGTTGTCCCAGAGGTCTCTTAGGCTCTCTTCATTTCTTTTCATTCTTTTTTCTTTAGTCTGTTCCGTAGCAGTGAATTCCACCATTCTGTCTTCCAGGTCACTTATCCGTTCTTCTGCCTCAGTTATTCTGCAATTGATTCCTTCTAGTGTAGTTTTCATTTCAGTTATTGTATTGTTTATCTCTGTTTGTTTGTTCTTTAATTCTTCTAGGTCTTTGTTAAACATTTCTTGCATCTTCTCGATCTTTGCCTCTGTTCTTTTTCCGAGGTCCTGGATCATCTTCACTATCATTATTCTGAATTCTTTTTCTGGAAGGTTGCCTATCTCCACTTCATTTAGTTGTTTTTCTGGGGTTTTATCTTGTTCCTTCATCTGGTACATAGCCCTCTGCCTTTTCATCTTGTCTATCTCTCTGTGAATGTGGTTTTTGTTCCATAGGCTGCAGGACTGTATTTCTTCTTCTGTTTGTCTTTTAATTACCTTTTATTAGAGTACAGTTGATTTACAACACTGTGTTAATTTCAGGAGTACAGCAAAGTGAATCAGTTATACATATACATCTTTCCACTCTTTTTTAGATTCTTTTCCCATATAGGTCATTACAGAGTATTGAGTCGAGTTCCCTGTGCTATACAGTAGGTCCTTATTAGTTATCTATTATAGTAGTGTGTATATATCAATCCCAATCTCCCAATCTATCCTTTCTTAATGCCATTGTAGCCGCTGAGAAGATGCTTATTGGTGCATTCATTAATTCAACAAGCATTCATTAAATACCTCCAGAGAGCCAGGCATAGTCCCAGGCTACAGGAATGTGATATATGATGGAGGGCAAATCCCTACATCAGAAATTTTGCTTAATAATAATCAGTGACACATCCTCTCTTGGCTTTGGATGCAGGCATATATTGAGAAAGTGATTAGATCAGATCTTGGTCTAATAACCTAACTACTTATGACAAGAGTGAGGCTTTTCAAATGTACTTTATTCATTATATAGGTAACATTCATATCCCTTAAAAGTTCTGCAACTTATTGTAAGGAACAGATTTGCAATATTTATGTAGTTGAAGCTGCTGTAGCAAATACATCAAAACGAACGATGTTGAGATGGGTCACACTGATTAAGGCTGATGAGAATTCTGATTGGAAATGTCATTTCATATTTCTCATTCACTGAGTTATACCTGTCTTCCCAGGTCTATTGGGCATTAAAATCATCCTCTAGGAGTCTTTTTTTCCCCCAAAGTGGCTCAATCACAAGCTTGGAGAGACAGGTGGCTTTCTAATGCCAGCTCAATGTAGATCTACATAACGATGACTGTCACCAGGCTAACAGCTGCTGTTTTAGCTCAAAAGCACAGGTGGCAAATTCATTCTCCACTTTTATTTCAATTTACACAGACCTATGAGGAAACATGTCGAGACTCAGAAAGCCCCCGGGATCTTTATCTTGGGAACTTTTCAAAGTCAACCATGACATCCAGCTCTTTTTTCTTTTCTTTTCAAACATTTCTTTCATCATGTGACCATGGAAAGCAGTGGCAAAATGAAAACCAAATTAATTGTTGTAGGAACAGGGTGCCGGTTGGGGCATAAACTTCCTTAGGGTTAAGAACCTGTAGGGACACTCTTCAGAATAGGCCTGGTAGGTAAATATCACTTAATCTGAGAGGTGCTTCCCAAAAGGATTCCTGGGAATCACATGTGGTCATAAGCATGGGCCTTGGTGTGGCTCAGAATATAGCCAACCACTATGGTAATCCAAGGAGCTTCTCTTTGAGATCAGATGGGCCCAGGTCCAAGGCATAGAGGTGTTGTGTACACCTTTTCAAACTTTCATCTTTTTTGTCAGCTGGACATTATTTAATAATACATTAGAAGGCCAATCATTGTTCTTAAAATACAGCGTCTCAAGTCAATCTCAAGTCAATCCGATTAGCTCTTTCTCATGTTCTGTACTTCAAAGCCCTTGCTGATGACCTCACAATAGTCCCATCAATAAATCTTATCGATAAAGCCATGCTCTGCATACTTGATTGACAGAAGAATAAGAAACTTGTTTTGCTATATCCTCCTCTTATTTTGTGGACCATATCTTTTCTTGCATTTAGAGATAATTGATTTTTTAAATCTAGAAATTACCTGTATTCCTCAAATTTAAGTTCTACATGCAATAAAAAGTATTCCTGAAGTCCATCAACTCTTAGTGAGGTCTCAGTTTCTAAGTGATAGGGCATGTAACTGTCTGTGCCACTTCTCTGGCTCTTAGCCTGTGGTATTTTAAACTAGCATTTTCTTTTTTATACATGAGTTTTGTTTCTACAATTAAATTGCCAGCTTCTTGAGGGCAGGCAGTACATACATCTTGATTTCCTTTGCATCTTCTGCTCACAGTACAGTTTAATCACAGGGAGATAACTATTTGCTGGTAGCAAAAATTGTAAAATTTTGAATCTGTGTTGTTCTAGGACTAGGTCAAGAGAAGGGAGTAAAGAGAGATGGTAAGGAAAGGACAAAATTATAATATGCCATGAATTCCATTTGCTTTATTCTTCCCTATTTCTGCCGGGCCCTGCAGAAGTCCTGACTCTGTCAAAATCAGGAGGACACATTTTAAGTGTTCAAGTAGACACACTATTTTTTTTTTCTTGTGTGATATTGTGATTTTTTTTTTGAATTTTATTTTATTTATTTTTTTATACAGCAGGTTCTTATTAGTCATCAATTTTATACATATTAGTGTATACATGTCAATCCCAATCTCCCAATTCATCCCACCACCACCCCCACCCCCACCACTTTCCCCCCTTGGTGTCCATACGTTTGTTCTCTACATCTGTAGACATACTATTTTTATAGGCACTAGAATGTAAACCCCATGAGGGCTGGGGTCTTCTCCATTTATTTCTTGTTGTATCCATAATGCCTAGAACAGTGCCTGGCACATAGTAGGCCCTTAATGAATATTCGTTGAATAAATACAAAAGACTGAAATAAGACTCTTTCATTGAACCCCCAAAGAATCACTCAAGGCAATACTTAACATCATAGAATAGCTGAGCATGTAGAGGTTTTAAAGATAATCTAGTCTTATTTCCTTATATTACAAAGGCAGAAACTGAGGCAACGGAGGAAGGAGACTCTAGATATCCTAACTCTTAGTTCAGGTCGCTGATTTAGTTTCCCTTTTACATAAACGTCAATGGGCTAAAGGGACAGGTTTCTCATACCATCTTCTTCCAGTGGGAGCTACAATTGCCTGCGAAGACGTGTGCCAGTATAGGTACAATGATGTACTAGGCACGAAGAAAAAGGAAAGAAGAAAAGTGAGGAGGTTATTTTGGAGACAGAATTCAAACTTCCCATTAGGTAATATGAATCGGTGATCTTTTATTGTTCTTTTATTGTTTTCAATTAGCGACGTTTTGATCTACTGTATTATTTTCCTCTTTGACAACAGCAAGGTGGAAAAGACTGGTGTCAAGTAGCTGATTTCATTTGTGAACAGAGTGGGTGCTTTCCCTGAAGGCGAACATCATCAGGCTGTTTACTCTTGGTTGTTTTGCTTCTTGTTATCTTGCTCAAAAAGAGACGATAAAAGCTATAGATAGATAGGCACCAAATGGTTTCCTCTACAATGAGGGGTATGTTCAGAAACCATTACGTTCTAGACTTGGAATAACTATTGGAATTACTCTCTAGAATGGGGTAACTTTCAAATCCCATCAAGGTGAAAAGGTAGGCAGAACAAAATAATCTAGATTCATAACAAGCCTAAGGTAAAACTGACTTAGAAAAAAAATGGTGGTCTTCTTGGGTTTTCAGAAAGAGTGTCCATCTTACATTTGAAAGCTAATTTTGTCCCCCGCCACACACCCCCAAAACAAGACATCTTCATATTTGAACCACTGGTTTAGGAAAGAGAATCAAAAGGTGATAATGTATCTGCTTTAATCTCTACTCTCCAAGGTTACCATAGAGAGTTCAACTTTTGGACAATGATGTTAATCAGTATCAAAGAGCTTGGTCCAAGAGCAAACTAAAATGGCAGATCTTCAGACCAGGCTTTGGACCTTGCATTAGTGCTACCAGGAGAAAAATCCCTGTGAAGTCTAGACTGAGCCATGGGCTGATTAGTCCCCATTACCTCTGAGCTAAAGAATCCCTTCTAACTTTCACTATTATGATCAGTACATTCATTGTACTGATTGTTTGTCATTGGTATTACTCTTTTATACTCGCAGCATCACTTACAGTTTACAATGCACTTCATATACATCTCATCCTGTCGGTGAAAACAGAACAGGAATCATTATCCAATTTTCCAGATGAAGAAAGTGAGGCTATGCATTCACATCGCATACCCAGCTCACATGGTTGGTAAACAGCTGACTTCTAATCTGGAAATCTTTTTTCTACCCTTCACTGTCCCCAAGTACCATGGTTGATTCTGTAGGCTGATACCCTGTGATGGACCAATCCATTGCCAGATGGTGTCTAAAACCACAAAGGGTGGTTTAGTGAAAAGGCACTGAGTCTAAGTTCTGACTTTGCAATTTTCTCTCTGTTGCCTCAGACAAATCACTCAATTCCTGCTTTCCCATTTATGAAATGAGAGATTTCCACCAGCGGTGGTTCCCTAACCTGACTGTGTATCAGAATCATCTCAAGGGACTTTTGTAAAATGTAGATTCCTGGGTTCCATGTTAGCCTCTTGAATTTGCGGCTGAGACTTAGAAATCCATATATTCAAATGCTTTCAAAGACTTCTCATGAAGCCAATTGGGCGGCTGAAAATCACTAGGATCCCTTTAGCTTTAACAGTCTGTTATTGTGGGTTTATTATCCATTAGGTATGACTAGTTTGTAAGGGCCGTCAGTCACAGACGAGGGAGCAATTCACCATCCTGGGAAGTGGATGGAGTCAGGAAGGAACTTTTAAGCTAAAGTTAAAGAAGAGGGTTTTGTCATATACACAAGGAGGGAAGGGAGAAACACCTCATGGCAAGTTGGGGGAAAATTAAGGAGTATGGTTTGACTAAAGCATGTGCTTTATCCAAGAAAATGACTGGAGTGGGAACAGAAAAAGACACTGATACATGTAAGATTACAATTTTACGAGTTTTAGGTCAAATCAGAAGGTCCTTTGTGCACATCTTTATCTATCAGCTATCTTCTTCACTATGTCCATCTCTAATTGAAAAACAAAAACAAACAGTAAAATTTTAAAAGTCACCACCATTAACCACAAGAACAGCAACACATCATGTCTGGTTCAGCCTGTGGACAAAAAAGGTGGAAACCTCATCTAAGACAATAGCAGGATTTTTTTTTTTTTTTAAGAACACTGAATACAATCTTTAGAACAACAGACAACTTTCCTTGGCAAAGTTCCAAAAAAAGAAAGAAAAGAAAAAGGCCGACAGTTACATCCATCTGACTCTGATTTATGGCTCTGGAGATAGTCTCAATTCCTGTCTTGAAAGATGAACCTACTGTTTCCTTATAGTGGCTCAGGGGCAAAAATGATAAATTTATCTCCATTTGGATATATCCATTTAGATAATGTCCATGCTAAATCTCAGTGTGTTATGTTCCTGGGTGGGAAGAAGGAAGAGGTAGAAGTTTGGTGTCACATTACCTCACCAGGTATGATTAGGAAGCCCTCTGGTGGCTACCCTCAGCGACTAGTCTAGGTGGAAAAAACATGTTTACCTGTTCCTCATCCTCTCCCCTACTCTGATTTTATTTTTTTTCTTTTAAATACATAAACTCTTTCATTCCACCAAAGTGAGCTTCCTGAGGTGTTTGTTATCTACTCATTTACTGCTGAATATCCAGTGTCTAGAACAGTTGCATGGGATAGATTCAAGAAGTATTTGTTGAATGAATCAATTTAAGTCACAACTTGGAGCACTTCTCACCATGGTAGGGAGAGCTCTGTTGGTTAACAGAACTAGCTTTTCAGGTTAGGCTGTGGACATTCTGCAACCAAAATTTATTCCTTGGTAGTTTGGCATCTAAACTTAGGTGGCAAATATTTACAAAGAAGTCAGTTAAAATCTTGAGAAGCACTTTCTTAGGTGGATTTGCAAACCTTAATCTTATCTCCAAATAGATAGGCTCTCCCAAGGGTGGGAGTTCTAAGAATTGTGGGTAATTGAATCACTCTGGCATGATATCCCAGTTAAAGAAACTCCACTTTTTCAGCCTAGTACCTTTCTTTAGACAAAATGCAAGCTCTATTGTTACAGAAGGCATTGTCTTCTGAATCAATTTTGAAACAAGCACAAAGGTATTTTGGCTTTACACAGGTTGTATAATTTATTCAGTTATGAAAAGTGAATTGTAAACTATTTTACAAATGTTAGTTATTATAATTATCTACTCCCCAACTGATCCATCTTTCTCTTCTGTTTGTTTCTTCTGACAGAACTGGATTCCGCCACCTATTAACTTGGTCACCTTGGTGAGTTATCTGTTCTGTCTCAAGTTTTCATGTGTAAAAATGGAAATGATAATGATGATCCCCACCCGATAGGGCTACTGTGAGGATGAAATGACACATAATTCGTGCAAAGCTTCTAGAATGTCTTTCAAATTATAAGAACATAGAGTTAATTTATTGTTATTCATCACACCCCAGCCACCCCCCGCCACTTTCCCCCCTTGGTGTCCATACGTTTGTTCTCTATATCTGTGTCTCTATTTCTGCCCTGCAAACCGGTTCATCTATTTGCTGTTGAAATAGGAGGGTGGCCCCAATTCATGTCTAGAATACAATTTTATCCAGGGAACCATCAAGAGCTAAGGTCATACTAGAAAAGAGAGTGTGATCTTCACTGTTTTCAGGTCTTCAGAGCAGTATCTGGCGTTAAGAGTCAAGTGATTTTAAGGCATCCCCACTGCTCTTCTATTGATTGGTGTTATAGTTTCTTTTACTTTATAGAAAAAATATGTCAAGAAGCACCTAAGAATGTTTGGAGATTTCATTGATCTTTCATTGGCTATTCGACCCAGTAGGTGGCAAATAGCCATATGCTAAATTGTAAAGGAGTAATGATACGTTCTCAACGATTAAAAGTCTTCAAAATCTATATTCCTTCAAGAATCAGGAAAAAGCAGGAACAATCTCCTACGTGTGGAAACACACTCAGGTGGTATGAAATGGAGCCATGTTTTATTTCTCCTTCATTGGAGCTTTTATCCTAATGCTGGGTTATTGCTTTTAGGGTAAAATTTAGTGCCCCCACAGTGCCTGTCACAGGGTAGGCATTTAATGCAGAAATGAAAGTGCCGCTGCTATAGGGAACAGAGGCTGTTTCATCCTAAGAGCCGGCTTCATGAGCAAGAGTCCTGTACACATTTAAAGGGCTCTGTGCTTACTTTAATGCTCTATCTCCATCTCGAAATTCTTAATAATTTTTGAATAAGGGACCTGGCATTTTCATTTTGTCCTGGGCACCTTATTTAGCTGTCCTGTTCATTCTTCTTTCTCCCTTCTCTCTCCGCGTCATCAATCGACCTCCTAAATATCTCTCAAATCAGCACAATTCTTTGAGTTTTCATTGTTGCTGCCTTCATTCAAGCCACAAGGGACCCTCATCTGGATTGGTATGAGACCCATTAGTTGTGTCATTGTCCAATACAATTTCCAGAATCTACTCGTTTTAAAACATAAATCTGATTCTATCACTTGAATGATTAAGTTATTAGTTCAGCAAATATTTAATGCTTGTTCTAGGTATCATGCCAGGCACAGGAAGAGCAATGGTGATCAAAATCAGACACAACTAGAGGTAACTTCAAGAGAGGATTAGTACTGACTTCTTTCAGAAAGAATGGCTTGATATTAGCCACAATTAACTAAAATGCATTTCTCTCTGATTACATCACTTTGATAAATCCATTGGTTCAGATACTAGGTGGAATTGGGGAGGAGGGAAGAAGAGAAATAAACATTTAAAAAAGATTTCACTCTGAAGACCATACTAAGAAGCCAAGTCCCTCTGTGGCTTTTCTATATCACAGTGGGTAACTACAAATTCCTACTATGGAAAAAAATTCCAGGTCAAAACCATTTTGCTCTATGACTGTAGATCTAACTGATGACTTGATGACTTGCTTTAGTGTTGCAAACCCAAAGCTTATTCCTGAAGGAAAAAATCTGGATAATCTTATAGATATCCCCAAGGGCCACGTGGGTCACATCTGTGCAGAGGCAAAATGGTCTTCTATTTAGATAAAAGTACTGTAACCATTTACATTCCTCTAATTTCACCTAGCCTCCAAAGCATTTAGCTCCATTTCTCACCCACAGAAAATGTCGGTCCTGGTTGGAAAGTAGAATCTCAGTATATTTGTTATGCATCGCTTATCAGAAGCTTGGGTAAATGCAGACAGAAAGGACACAGGCGAAGACTGTCAAAGTTAGAAAGTGTCCCTCTATTTCTTGAAGCTCTATCCTTGGGTGAAGTTGGACCACTAGACTACTGAACACACCGTGTACACTAGGCAAGTCCTTACAGAACTGCTTTAACTCAATTTTGCTTTAATGTTATGCCCTTGGGTTTCGTTCAAGGTTTATACTAGAAATCATCACATGAAATTCACTTCTGCATTTACTGTAAACGTGTGGTTGAGGGCATTGTCCATTACATCACTCAATATGCGCTATTAAGTCCCATATGAGAACACACTTTCAAAATTAATTTTAGGAAATAAAACGGGCTCCTTGTTAAATTGATATTCCAATTCCTTTCCAATAATGAAAGATGTATTAATTAGGATTTTTTTCTATTGTAAGTGTCAGAGTCCTACTCAGACTTACTCATCAAAGAAGGGAATTTGCTCGCTTTCATTGACGGGAATGACTCTTGGGTCATGGACAGAATCTAAGAGCTGCAGCCACCAGGCTTCAGGGCTCAGGGACAGGAGCCAGGACTCAGGACACAGGACTGGCTCGCTCTCCATTGGCCCGTCTTCTCTGCTTCATTTTATTTCTTCCCGTTAGAGACAAGCCTGTTCCTGAGGGCAGGGAAGATGGCCAATAGCTTATCCTGATTCATATTTTTCCAACTTTGTGTCTTAGTATCTAAACTTTCCCCCTACCAAAGTCTGTGTATCAACCCTTGGGAAGATTCTCATTGATGCCAACTCTCTGAGATGGCCTGATTCCCACTTCTGGATAATCACAGTGTCAAGAGGATGGGGTACCGTGCAGAAGGGTAGGTGATGCAGCATGTTGATTGACAGCCCCAGACAGAGGGTGGAGAAGAACCCCCATAGTCACCACCGAAAGGGAAGAGGAAGCTGTTAACAGAAGAAGAGCATAAGAAAAAATGCAGGGCAGACAAAAGACAACAGCCAGAGCCGTCCATGAAAAGAGCTAGGACATACAGTTTGTTTTCCTTTTTGCTCTGAGTACTAGGAAGCTTGCAGGCAAATATGAAGCCCAAACCAACAATTATACTGACCTTTCAGCTTAGATCAGTTTTACCTCTGATTTTCTATTTTATTTTATAGCCTTATTCTGTTTTTACAAGCTTTTAAATGTCTTTTTGAAAAGAAATGACAAATAATTTCAACAAACCATTGTGATTATCTCATACAACAGTATTCTGTGTTAGTTTGCTGAATCTTAAGATGCAAATGTGAAAGCAGAAGTACCTTATTCTTGAAAATATAGCTAAGAATAAGGTTCATAGTAGGGTAGCATGTCTGTTAAAAAGGGAAGGAAAAGAATTCCCTGGCAGTGCAGTGGTTAGGACACGGTGCTTTCACTGACGGAGCCCAGGTTCAGTCCCTGGTTGGGGAACTAAGATCCTGCAAGCCACGCAGGCAGCAAAAAAAAAAAAAAAAAAAAAAAAAGGAAAGAGAAGAATAAGTAAAGCCTTGTCCTTAACGACTGACTGGACGACCGTTGCATCCTTAGGCCACGAAGGTACTTGGGGTGGAGGCTTCCTTACAATGAAAGGAGAAGCTGTTCCTTGATAGAGTGTAAGGTACTTCATAAAAGAAGATGACAAAAATGTAAGAAGAAAATAAACTATAAGGTCTACAGTAAAGAGCTTTTTTGTTATGAAGTGCAATTGCAGAACTGCCTGAGGAGTTTTAGAAGAATTTCCAGAAGTTCAGAGGCAGTGGATGGAGTCACCTGGCCCTGACCCTGGAGGTCTTTCCTTCCCAGGGGACTCCCACCACCACTGCCCCCAATCCTAGGGTTTTCCCTTCTGAACTCTGGCCCACACAGGGGCAAAACCTTCTCTCCTGATCACAGTTGAAACAGACTTGAATTTCCAGGAAACTTTAATAATAACTAAGCATAACAAAGAATGCTATTATCAAATATTGAACTAACTAAAGTTTTGCAAGAACACATTTTTGGCATGCTATCATTGAAAAAATGACACAGGCCCAGAGACATCTGTCCTTCCTTCCAGCCTTCCTCCTAACTCCAAGCTTTTCTCTTGAATTTTCTTCTCACCGTAGGGGAATATCTGTCTGGAAATTCTGGTGGCATCCCTACACCTAAGTCAAACCACTCATGCCAACCCTGCCTGACACCCAGGGTTCTGCTGTTGAGCTCCTGGGTTCAGTCTCACTGAGGGACTAGGGGTGCTTATTCCTTTCAGAAGATGCTCTGTTTTCCACTCTCCCGATCATACAGAGACCCAGCCTCGTGGCTTACTAGCTTTGCCTTACAGCCTAAGATAAAATAAAACCTCAGCCATACGATACACATCATTCCTATCCCCCAAGAACTCTATCCATTCTCTCAGTAAGGTTATTTTTCTTCTTAGGACAGTGAAATTAGAGGAAACATGCCAAGTGTAAAGAAAGCCCTCTAGGTGGGATAGTGGGAAGCAGAGGTGAGGCATCACTCATTTTGCTCGGCATTATTTTGTTTTCGAAGAGACTCCACGATCACGTATATGCTCTTCCTCCAAGCAACAGCGAGAACTAAACTGTCGCCATTTTCCTTGCATAAAACCTAAATAGTGAGTGGGACACAGACAGGTTCTCGAGAAGAATGGTGTTTCTGCAACTCTTGGGTCGTCTGACAATCAAGTCTCCCCTCCTCTCTCTAAGGCGTCACGGTGACGCTCTAGTCATTATGTGACGCGGTTAATATAGAATAACATTGGGTCGTGGGAAGTTGAAAGCCAGCAAGCTGGGGTATTTGAGACCAACAGCTCAGATCACACTATCATGGCTTTTTTTTTTTTTTAATGTTCTTTACTATTGGCCCCTGGAAAGTGACAGTACATCTAATAGGCACTTGGGAAACAGAGTATTTCTTACTGTTTCCAATGAAGTGAGCCCGTTCTATCACACAAAAGGTTTACATTCAACTTGTCATCTATAAAATGAGAGGTTCAGACTGGTTGATTTCCCCCTTCTTCCTTTTGGGCTCTTGCTTTATTTCACTTAAACAATGCATGCTTATTTTAGCAACAATAAGAGAACTTTAAAGTGAGGAAAAAGTGCTGCCCATGATCTCACAATATCAAAAATATTTCTCCTAGAAAGTTTTTTGTTATTCTCCATGTGCAGTTACATGTTTGATGTCATATAATTGATTTCGTTATATATTCTTCATCTTATAAGCGTTTTCCATGCTTTTCTATCTTAAATATGATAATTTTTGTGTTGCATAGCATCCCATTAAATTAGCATAGATTGAATTACTTAATGTTCTCTCAATGTCAGACATCTGGCACTCATTTCTCTCTATTATACCTTGGGCATACAACTTAAAAAAATACAGTTTTTGAGTTATTTCCTTTAGATACATTTCTAAGAGCTGGGTCACTAGATAGATGGATATGCATGTTCTATGGCTCTTAAATCAGATTGCCTAATTGCTCTTCAGATGGGATGAACAAATTTACGGTGTCAAAATCAAGAGGTGAAAACTCCGGTTTCACCGCATCTTTGTCACATGGGTATATTTTAATATCTTTGTTCTTTTGATGAATATATGGCCTTTCACAAATGATCAGCTGCCTAGCAAAGATGATTCTGATTTTTGTTTTGTTTTTCTTTGCCGTCTCCCCCTCCTTTGCCCTCCTCCCCACTTCCCTTGAATCAAGTCATAGTTCTCACCCTAACATCTGTGCTACCCTGACACGTACCCCTGAGGGCTTATCACGGCTTGTCACCTACTCACAGAGATTAATTTCTCCTTCAGATGTTTGTCCTTCAGCTTCCTTTTGGCAAAAAGAAAGCCTCAGGATGTAGTGGTCTGCTTCCCCTGAAAATGATCCAACACAGAGACCTGCTGTCACTTGCTTCCCCCCTCCTCTTTACACATGTGGTTCCAGGGGATGGGTTTTTCTCTGCTTATGGTCCCTGCAGACACCTGACCTTTCCCAGTAGAAACAATGGAAATGACACCAGGATTTGAGTGACTGAAGCTTCAGTTCTGGTGGCAGGTAATCCTCACTGCCTCCTGTCCTAGGAGGAAGTGAAAGTAGGAAGAATTTGCATTTTCCCCAAATTCAAATGCAGGTGATGGTGGAGAAGTGTGAGCTCTATTTTACCTACATTCAAGTTTTGAAAACTTTTTAGACTGTTTATTTTGTCCACACTCTCCATCAACTCTCCTTCTCCCAGCCCCACACGTGAACTGGCATAGGACTTTGGAAAAGGTTACACATACCAGATAGCACAGCTGGATTTGGGCAGCAAACTATTTACGTAAAATGTGGAAATTGACGTGGTGATGGTACATAAGTGATCGGTGAGCCGGAGGAGGAAGGGCAGAGAATGTTTTATACACAGTAGGCAGGCAGCAGAACCCAGGTTAAAGGTACAGTCAGAAGCATCACAGTTTTGGTAAACAGTATCTCTCCTTTATCGGTACATTGTGTTCAGCGGTAAGTAAAAGAGACTCAAAACAGAGACTTAAACAAATCGTGGTTTTAATTTTTCTAACAGAGTGAGAAGTCTGGAGGCAGTCTGGGGTTGGTATGGCAGCTCCACAATGAACTCTAAGACCAAGTCCTGCTAATATGCTGCTTCAATCTTCTTAACTTGAAGGAGTCAAGTTAAAAGCTGTATCTTTAAAGTTGCTTCATGGTTCCAGCATGGCCTAGGATCCTGATCCAGGTGAGTAGAAGGAGAATGGGAGGAAGAGGAGGGATAATCTTCACATCAATATACTCAGTCTTCCTTCTTCAGGAATCCCCGAAGTTTCTCCCAACTCTCACTTATGTGTCTTTGGCTAGGAACCTAGTCACTTGACCATCCCAATCTGCAGCAGAAGTTGAGAAATGTCATGTTTTTAACCTGAGTACGATGTTGCCTCCATAAGACCAAGTTTTGGTTTGCAAGAAAGCTGTGGGGAATAGATACTGGGTACACAAATATCAGTCTCTATCAAAATTGGTGATATGATTTATTGAGCCCTTCTTTTAAAAAATGATCCTACTAGGGTAAGAATTCCTTATTGTGTAAAGCTCAATCCAAAGATCACCTAATCACAGAATGCTGGCATTGGGAGGAACCTTGAGAAGGTCATGTGTCCCAGTGCAGGAAGCCCCCTTATGGCATCTCTGTCTGATGTTCATCCAAACTTTGCTGGAACAATTCCAACACAAGGAATCTCACTAGTCCGCAAAGCACCCCCTTTCATTGTTGGCAGTGTTAATTATTTAAGACAATAATAGTAATGAAAGCATGTAATAACACACTGATGATACTTGCTTCTATTGAACCATAATATATGTAGCACACCTATGGGTCCTGGACCTTCCTTTTCTCAATCCTTTTTGTAGAAGAGCCATTCAAATTACTGAAGTCGAGGGTCATGCTCTCAGCTCTGCAGAATATCATTTGCTCTTACTGTAACACTTCATTTGCTACCAACATGGCTTGGATACATTACATGCCACTTATTTTTTTCGCATTTTCAAATGTGTACCATTATTTGCACACTGTTTTAAACCTATGTGTATTCTTCTCCGAATATGTTCTAAAGATATTTTTGCCAGGTCTTTGGTTTCCCCTCCTACTCACTCCTTGATTTTCAAGCTCACTTAAAAAAAGAAGAAAAAAAAAAAAAACACGATCATACTAACATCAACAAAAACTCTTAAAAATATTTCCACTCACCAGAGCAAGGTGATGCTTTTATCTGTTGTCATTTGCCAAGCCATGTCCTTTTTTCCTTCTTTCCTCTGAACCAAAACTTATCAGTCTCCCTCATCTTTCACTTCATTTTGCCTCTTGATCTTCCCTCTTGGTGTCTGTCCCCTACACCTGTCACTTGTCCCCTGCTTTGGGGTCAGAGCCCCTCAGTTCTGTTTAGGTGAGTCCTCGTAATCTTTACTTCTTCCTTAAGTTTTAAAAGAAGTAAAACTTCTTCATAGTCCCATTCTGATATGTTACAAAGATAAGCTTTTTTTATGTCAGAAAACCACTTCTGGGTGGGAATCTAAAATTTCATCTGACAAAGAAATTAGGAGGAATGGATTTTACCAGTGTTACTGTATCAGCATTGGTTAAGCAGAAAGTTATTTTGAAATTTGAAAATATGGCAGGGACTTCCCTGGCAGTCCAGTGGTTAAGACTCCGTGTTCCCAAAGCAGGGGGCACGGGTTCGATCCCTGGTAGGGGAACTAAGATCCCACATGCTGCATGGAGTGGCAAAAAGAAAGAAAAGGAAAGAAGGAAGGAAGGAAGGGAGGGAGGGAGGGAGGGAGGGAAAGAAAGAGAGAAAGAAAGAAAGAAAGAAAGAAAGAAAGAAAGAAAGAAAGAAAGAAAGAAAGAAAGAAAGAAAGAAAGAAAGAAAGAAAGAAAAAGAAAGGAAGGAAGGAAGGAAGGAAGGAAGGAAGGAAGGAGGAAAGAAAGGAAGAAAGAAAGAATGAAGGAAAGAAAGGAAGAAAGGAGGAGAGAAAGAAAATATGGCAGGCAACCTGTGGCTTAAATAAATCAGATCTCACGTCATCTTCCTTCCAAAAAGGACAGATGTGGGCACTTTCTCAAGATACCCTCAAGGCCCCTGGTTGTGCAAGAGAGAGTGGAGACCTAGAGAATATAGCAGTTCAGCAACCCAGCTACTTGACCAGGTTCCAGGAGAGAACATCCCTCTTCCAAATACTTACTCTCAGCAATCAGTATCACAGTGACTTTCTAAAGTAGGATTGTTCTTTATAAAGGTTGGCAAAAGCACAGGAAGAGGCTGAGAGAAATGCCAGGGGGCAAACATGGCAAAAAACAGGAGACCTTGAGTGCTGGCAAGATGCTTTCTTTCTCATCCAGGTTCTGCCCCGACCCCTCACCTCACAGTCAGTGACTGAGGAGGGGAAGAGAGAACACAGCTCCTCAGAAAAACCAAAGCCTGAAGAAATAAACAGTGAAGAGGGCACAGCCTCACGTCCATGGAAACTCAAAGTTCACTTTTTAAGGACAAAAGCCTTGATCCATTGCTTCCCGGGAACCCTGCCAGTCTTTCAAAATAGTAAATGATATGATAGAGTAACACATGGAAAAAGCAGCATAGGAGATTTCACTATGGATTGTCTGATGTCTGCATATGCATCTCACAAACATGCATGTTACAAGTGTATACAAAAGAGAATGAGATACATAAGAATCCTAACAGGAATCTCTGAGGGCCATGTTAAGGGGTGATTTTAATGATTGCTATCATACCTTTCTATACCTTTCCATCTTTCTATAGTTTCCAAATTTTCTAAAGTAAGCTCATGTCATATACACACATACACATATACATACACACACACACACACACACACACAATGGAATATTACTCAGTCATAAAAAAAATGAAATAATACCATTTGCAGCAACATGCATGGACCTAGAGGTTATCATAGTTAGTGAAGTAAGTCAGACAGTGAAAGACAAATATCATGTGATATTGCTTATATGTGGAATCTTAAAAAAAAAAGATACAAATGAACTTATTTACAAAACAGAAATAAACCCACAGACATAGAAAACAAACCTATGGTTACCAAAGGGGATAGCAGGGTAGGGAGGGATAAACCAGGAGTTTGGGATTAACATATACACACTACTATATATAAAACGGATAACCAACAAGGACCTACTGTATAGCACAGGGAACTCTACTCAATATTCTGTAATAACCTATAAGGGAAAAGACTCTGGAAAATAAAATATATATATATATATATATATATATATATATATATATGAATCACTGTGCTGTACACCTGGAACAAACACAACATTGTAAATCAACAATATTTCAATATAAAAATAAAGTAAGCTCATGTTATTTTTATAGTTAAAATTACTATTTGACAAGGTGGGAGTGGGGGGGTGAATGAAACCTATAATACGCCAGGAAAAAAAACTTGATTTACCATCTATTGAGCCAGGAAGAATGAGAGAAAGAAGAAATCAAGAAAGACAAAACTGACTACTCTTTTAGAATAGGGTGGCATCGTCTAGGTCATCCACTTAACCCCCTACATTAATTAGTAGGTGAAGAAATGAATAGAGATACTTTTAATGGAGAGGAAATTAAGTTCAGTCTTTCTCTTCCCTACTCAGAAGTTGTTACTGTTCACCTGAGAAAATGACTGTGAACTAATCTAATTAAAATAAGCTTTTCCATTTTTTTTTCCATTGGAAGTTGTGTTTTTTTTTAAATGACTCATAGGCCCGTAGCTGTATTCTGACATTCTAGCCCATTTAATAATAGTCAAATGCATAAAGTTCTGAAAAATAAGAGTTTTGAGGAGTAGCTGGCCTCATCTGATGTTAAAAATATATATAAAATATAGTGACCCAAACAGTGTGGTATGAGCTTATGAGTAGAAAGACAGAACAACGAAATCAAACGGAGAGTCTTGTAAAAGCCCTACCTGTGAAAAAGAATGTAAGTATATGATAAACGTGCCATGGTATATCAGTGAGGAAAAATTAATCATTTAATAAATGTTGTTGAAGTTATTAAGTAGCCTTCCACACCGGGGGTAAGCAAACTATAGCTTGTTGGCCAAATCCTGCCAGCTTCTTGTTATATACAGGCTTTATTGGAATTCAGCTATGCCCATATGTTTACAAGTTATCTGTGGCTACTTTTTCACTACAGTGGCAGAGTTGAGTAGCTACCCAAGACCATGTTGTTTACTATTTAGCCATTTATGGAAAAGTTTGCTGACTCATGATCTAGAGGAATAAAAATGTTGAAAATCTACCTCATTTTTATAACCAAACAAACTCCAGATGGGTCAAAAAGCAGAATGGAAAAAAGAAATCATAAAAGTACAAGAACTCATTATTTCAGAGGTATTTTTTTTTTCTAAATAATATTGGAGTGGAAAAGGCCATGTGTGAAGAATGGCAAATCCAACCACATAAATACTAAATAAAAGATGCAAGTCAAAAAAAATCCAAATAAAGACAAGAGGCAAGTGGCAAACAAACAACAACAAAATATATGTAACTTATCGTGGTGAAAAGGGCTAATTTTTCTAGTCTATACAAAGCCGTCCTCTAATCAATAAGAAAGAGGCTACTTATCAAATAGAAAATCAACCAAGGCTATCAAAAGGCAGTTCAGGGACTTCCCTGGTGGCTCAGTGGTTAAGAATCTGCCTGCCAATGCAGGGGACACGGGTTTGAGCCCTGGTCCGGGAAGATCCCACATGCCGCAGAGCAACTAAGCCCATGCGCCACAACTACTGAGCCTGTGCTCTAAAGCCTGCGAGCCACAACTACTGAGCCTGCATGCTGCAACTACTGAAGCCTGTGCGCCTAGAGCCCGTGCTCCACAACAAGAGAAGCCACCGCAATGAGAAGCCAGCACACCGCAACGAAGAGTAGCCCCCACTCGCCACAACTAGAGAAAGCCCACATGCAGCAACGAAGACCCGACATAACTGGGTCCCAAAATTTAGGACCCAATAAAGGCCCAAAATTAAAAAAAAAAAAAAAAAAAGAGGCAGTTCAAAGGAAAGAAGATACATTTCACTGTTAAACATGTGAGAAGAAGCTTGAAATCAGTCACAGCAAGAGGAATACAAATTGGAATGTCTGTGAGATGCCGCTTCTCACTTATCAGTTGGTCAAATATTAAAAGTTTGGTAACACACAATGCAGGAACAGGCATTCTCATACATTATTGGTTAGAGTAAAACTTGGTTAAGTCTAAAGAGGGCAATTTAGCCTTATCTTTCAAATTTTTAAATGCAGACTTACACCTCACAATTCCAATTCTGAGAAGTTCCATAGGTATACTAACCTGCATTAAAAACAAAAAAAAGTTACAAGTACAAGGGTATTCACTGCAAATTGTTTGTACTAGGAGAATACTGAAACCACTCAGATAGCTACCAAAACAATACAATAAAATACAGCACACCCAAACATGAAAATATCAAAATACTGTGCATTAAAAATAATAAAAAAACTATGTATGTATGATTTGGGACAATCTCCAAAATGTTTTGTTAAGTAAAAAAAAGCAGGATGTAGAAGTATGAACTTGGTGTCTTTTTTTATTTTACCTTTTATCTTGCATGTGCATAGATTATCTCGGGAAAGATATAAAAACTGGAAAGGAATAAGCACAACTTGATATATATATATATATATATATATATATATATATATATATATATATATATATATATATATATACATATATACATATATATAATATATAAAAACTGGAAAGGAATAAGCACAATTTGATATATATATATGCAGATTATATATATATATAAAAACTGGAAAGGAATAAGCACAATTTGGTATATATATATTATATATATATGAAAACTGGAAAGGAATAAGCACAATTTGGTATATATATATATATATATATATATATATATATATATATATATTCCTCCCTTTTAAAGGCTAAATAATATTCCACACACACAACGCAATATTATTTAGCCTTTAAAAAGGAGGAAATCCTGATATATCCTACAACACGGAGAAACCTTGAGGACATTATGCTAAGTAAAATAAGCCAGTCACAAAAAGACGAATAATGTGTGATTCCACTTATATAAGATACTCAGAGTAGTCAAAAATCATAGGGACAGAAAGTAGAATGGTGGTTTCCAGGGGTTGGGGGTGGAGAAGGGGAACGGGTAATTCTTGTTAATGGGGATAGAATTTGAGTTTTATAAGACGAAAGAACAATGGAGATGGACGGTGGGGATGCTTCAAAGCATTATGAATATATTTAATGCCACTGAACTGTACTGAAAACAGGTAAGATAGTAAATTTTATGTTATGTTGTTTTACACAATAAAAAGTTTAGAAAAAAACCTGGAAGGGAACCAGGTGCTTAAGGAAAGGATGAGGGGAGACTTTTCATAGTATGTTTTCTTGTGCTTTTGGATTTTGTACAAATTGCATGAATTAACTATTTTATGTTTGAAAGTTTATTTTTTTCAGTCAATCAATCTATGCACACATGTATGTATACATGTGTATTGTATGATCATTACTGCATTTTAAAAACAACACCACCAACAAAAAAGACCAGTCAGAAGTATGCCAAAGTGATAATAGCACTATAGGTGCTATTGGCTGGTGGGACTATAGGTGCTTCTTTTTGTTCCTCTTTGTTTTTTTTTAATTTACAGTAAAATTCCCCATTTTTAGTGTGCAGTTCTGCAAGATTAACGTGTACAGCTGTGTAACTTTCAAAATCAAAATATAGAAAAGTTCCATAACTCTCTATAGTTTCCTTATTCCCTTTTGTGGTCACCTCACCCCAGTCCCTGGCAATCACTGATCTCTGTTCTGCTATAGTTTATTTTTTATCTTTTTTTATAACTGAATTCTACATTTGGGACTCATTTGAAGGGCTTGGGGAAAGAGAGACAAAGATGAACAGAGATAGAGAGACAGAGAAAGAGATCTTTCTTATCATTTGCTAAAATGCTTTTTGCTAATCTTGTTCCAATAAAGCTCTATCTAGCTAGTGGGAAAGCTATGTCAGCAACGAAGTTGAGTTATTTATCATAAAATTTATCCATCTATGAAAAGACTCCAGGACTACGGACTTGGAGCCTAGAGCTCCCATTAGAGAAATTACACCAGTTTTCTAAGTTTTATAACCGTATGTAAGTAAATCTCTTCAGAGTGGAAGGAAATTCTTCAGGGGATGAGTTACAAGAAGCCCTTGTATTTGTGTGCTGATCGATGCATTTTTGGTGCACTTACACAGCCATTATTTCAGAGGATGCCCACAGCAACGCAGGGAGGAGGGGAAGGTAGATGCTGTTCTTCCCGTTGGAGAGATGCAGGAAGGGGAGCCCTGAGAAGCTGGTTGTTGACCTGAATATCATCTCCATTGTTCTTTTTTTTTAAACTTTTTATTTTATATTGGAGTAGAGTTGATTAACAATGTTGTGTTAGATTCAGGTGTACAGCAGAGTGATTCAGCTATACATATACCTGTAACTATTCTTTTTCAAATTCTTTTCCCATTTAGGTTGTAACATAATATTGAGTGAAGTTAAGTCAGGCAGAGAAAGAGAAACATTGTGCGATATTGCTTATATGCAGAAGCTAAAAAGAAATGATACTTTTTTTACAAAACAGTTTTTACAAATAAGTTGTAAATGAACTTATTTACAAAACAGAAACAGACTCACAGACTTAGAGAACAAATTTATGGTTACAGGGTCGGGGATGGAGGGCAGGGAAGGATGGTGATGGGAGGGATAGCTAGGGAGTTTGGGATCGACACGTACACACTGCTATATTTAAAATAGATACCCAACAAGGACCTACTATACAGCACAGGGAACTCTGCTCAACATCATCTCCATTGTTCTTAACCAAGCATCGCTTGTCAGCTTGTAATGAGACTTTGAGAAGACATTTTTACAATATGGAAAAAGTGTGAAGATTCAGACAACGAGGCATATGTTTATGAGGGGCCAAGAGGAATACAAACAATCAGGATTCACTCAGACTAATGGACTGAAGTCCCAACAGCGTGGGCAGAGTTAATTGCACACCCACCGTGTGCGAGGACGGGCGGGGGCTCATGGGGTCCTTGATTGGGCTAATGAGAGCCCCTCTGCTCTGGTCGAAGACCTGCCGGGCTTCCTCCTCTGGAAAGCAGGGCTCTGAGTGCTCCCGACGTCCTCGTGAGCATCTGTTACACGTGAAGTGCCTTTGCTGTCTCAGAAAAGAGTTAAATTTGTTCTACCATCATTTCTTTATTTTTATTGAGGTATAGCTGCTTTACGATATTGTGCTAGTTTCCACTGTACAGCGACGTGAATCAGCTATATGCATACATATATCCCCTCTTTTGGGGATTTCCTTCCCATTTAGGTAACCACAGAGCACTGAATAGAGTTCCCTGTGCTATACAGCAGGTTCTCATTAGTTACCTGTTTTTTACATAGTAGTGTATATATGTCAATCCCCGTCTCCCAATTCATCCTGCCCTCCCCTTCCCCCCACCTTGGTATCCATACGTTTCTTCTCTACATCTGTGTCTCTATTTCTGCTTTGCAAATAGGTTCATCTGTACCATTTTTCTAGATTCCATCACTTCTGATTTTTCAGTAGATCTTCCATGACATCTGTACCACTTCTGCTTCATAGACTGCATCTTTTCAAGTATTTTGCAAGATCTTTTGCTTTGTAATCTGAGTGTTTACTTGGCACGAGATTGTGAAAAGTTCCGCTATTCTTTAGGAGAGACTCTTTACTTGAGATTTCTCTTAGCAGAAACGGAAACTTAAAAGATCGTGCTTGTCCCAGTAGCTCATGGTACACCCAGAATGTATTTCACAGACACAGTGCAGTATCATAACCAAACAAAGAGCTTTAGAGCCAAAGTGCCACAAAGAGCATTGCAAAATATTAGATAATGACATCTCATGCCTAAAGCCTTAAAAAAATAAAGCAATAAAAACCTACTTGGCTGAATAACACTTCTTCACGACATTGCATGTTCTGTGCATATCATGAATGCAGAAAATGTAAGAAGTATATCTGTGCTGTTGAGTAAATAATATTCAGTAAATATTTACTGGGTGGTATTTATTATGTGCTGAATAGCAATAGACACAACAGACGTGATGTCTACTTTCCCAGAGTTTATAATCCATCAGGGAGTCAGATATTAATCAAATACTCAAGTAATTACGTAATAACAACTGTGATGAGGGCTATGACACACAGGGAGCTGTAAGAGCCATATGTTAGTGATGGTTTTGTAGGTCAAAATGACATAATACCAGCAATTCAATATAGTTCAGTCTATAGTGGGTTAGAATGGGGACTTGAACCGAATCAGGAGGGGGGTTATCGCCAGGGCAGACATCCCCAAGAAAGTGATATTTGAGCTGGTTGATATCTGGAGGGTGAGTGGGAGGTAGCTTTGTGATGGGACATAGGACGCCTCTTAGGCACAGAAAGCAGCCTGAATGAAGTGAGGGAAGGGCCTGGTGAGGGAAGCAGGGCAGCAGGAATGGAGCACAGACTGACAGGAAGGGCAGCTTGCGATGGAGCTGGAGAATTAGGTATTGGCAAGACCATGCAGGGCCTTGAAGGCTATGTTAAGATTTTGAGTTTGGATTTTACCCCAAGACCAGTGGAAACCCGTTTAAGGGTTGTAAGCCCTGAAAGAGGAGGGATGTGGCAACTATCTCAGGGTCCCTAAGGCTACTTAAGGAAAAGTCTGGAATCACTTAGGTAGAACAGCCAAGTAAGTCAAGACAATCGTTGGGGCCAGAGCTGGACCAAAAGGAGGGATAGACAACCGGACAGTTTTGGAGGCTGCTCATCAGTAAGAGATGTATCAATATCACTGGGCCTGCAATGGGATGAGAAACGAACAGTACAAGGAGAATTTTCACGGAACGTGCTGTATGTGGCTGCGAGGGATGAAGGCTTGGTACCGCTACACCATATGTGAGCACGACAACACACGTGTTGCTTACTGCACAGCCTATTATGTAAGTGGCTTCTGGGTACATGCAGCCCTTCTGTTTGGATCGATGGGATATTCAAGTTCAAGGTCAGAGAAGACTCAGGCCACCAGTGGTCATCCTTCTCCACCTCCTCCCTCATCACACCCGGCCCCTCTGCTTAAGAAATGCCAAACACATTTCAAAAACAGCATTCCAAAACGGCACCGTGCTACTTGCCCATTCAGGGTATGCACCAGTCTCTCCAAAATAAGGGTACGTGAGTGGCAGTAAGTCCTTGACTCCTTGGCAATGGCGGAGAAGAGGAAGGTCAATCAGATTTTACATCTGAAGAGCCCCATACAATACAGCATGTTTTTTATGTACACAAACTTTGCCCTCACTGTACGTATGCAATAGTCTACGGAGTAAAAACTCATGGAGCTGCTTACACTTGAAAAAAAAAAATAGTCTATGGAATCCATAAGGACATTGAAACTCAGGGCAGTTGAGGTCATTTTTTTAAGGCCATACACCTGGTGGCAGAGCTAAGACCAGATCTGGGACTCTCTGAAATGAAGTTTGGCGCTTTTAGTTCTTGCATATGTCACAGAGGTGCCAAGAGCCAGCTTTACTCCGCAGTCACCAGTCAAACCCCCATGTTTCTGGCATGTAGGCTTTGTTTTCTATTCCAACCATCTGGAACTGAAGGCAGGCTGATCATATCATTAACTGCTGAGTCCTTGGGTATGGTTGAGGGAACCCAGGGCCATTGTTAGGAGAGGACCTGGGCCTTGCTGCGGGCAAACAACAGAACGTCAGTCAGCACAAAGGAACACACTGGTTGAGGTTTTGTAGGGTGTGAGCTGCGTGTCATTTCAAGAACTATGAAGGAGAATGCAAAATTATAAATACAAATTGTGAGGGACAAGAGTGCATACTTATTTAAAATAAAAAAAGAAAATCCACCAATTACAAAATCTAAAAATCTGACAAAGCCACACACATGATAAAATTCACAAAAACAATTAACTGCCTGATACACATTTATATTTTTCTCCCTACCTTTTTTCTCCCTGAATAAATAATCAAAAAATTTTGATTCCTTCTTTACCTGACAATAATTTTGTAATTTTTTCTTCTATAGGGAAAAATGAGAGTCTGTCTTTAACGTGATTGATTTAAATTTGTTTTTCTTTACTATTAATAATTAAATGAGCTTCTTTCAACTTCACAACTTATTTTGACAATGCCCTATAAATCTTTAGGGTTGTCAAATTTCAGAAAACCTCTATTATATTTTCTCCCTATATCAGTTGTTACAGACACACTCACAGTTTATGGCACTATTACAGGTTTGTGCCCTACAAGCATCAAAATTCTGATGAATTTAATTTCTTGCAATTCCCATTGCAAAAGAAAAAACCAATTTGGTGAATGTATAATTGCATTCACTGACTTATTATGGATATTCTTGACAGAATAGAATTTCCATTTTGACTAGATATCCATGGAACTGAATCCTCTGGTCATAATTCCACACATCAGATGTCTGGTAGAATTTTCCACGGGCTAGCTTCTGGCTCCATACATTTCACGACTTGTCCTGTCATGGTTCACATCCCACTGTTGTTTGGCACACAAGGACACATTCATTCACAATACAATCTCTCGCCTTGCATCTTCTTGACATGATGCCATGTGAGTCAGCACAGTGGGTTTTAGCATATTTCTGGAAGCCTCTCCTACTCTGAGACACCGTGAAATAGTAGACATCACACTAAGCACCAAATAAATGTATCTCCAACTCAATTTTCCCTCAGTTGCATTCCAAAATGCCCAGGGCCCTTCCAACTCCACCTACACAAGGAGAATATTTTGGAGGGAAAATCAGAATGGAAAGAGACCGTGGTCTTAATGAATTGTAGTTTAATGGCCTTATCTTGCAAATTTTACATAACTGTGTAAGCATGTGAACACACGGCTAGGACTCCTTGCCTTGGATTCCTGGAAAAGGCCATGTAAGGGAGGATTCTGTAGTTTAGACTTCATTGGCTTCATGGCAAATCCTCAGAGCAAAAGGAACTCTGTCCTTCTAGGTTTATCTGTGATAGGGCAATACTAATCCATGCATAGGAATATAAAAATTCTTGAAAATTATAAAATATATATACTACTAATTGTCAAGAAGTTGACAAACTAAGGTTCCCAAATTATATGTGATAATTTTCAATGTAAGTTTCCATCAGTCTCCAAGGGTGAATGAATCACGATGACATGGTTTCCTTATCTAGTTATATACCCGTTTCCATCTCTTATTTTATCTTCTTACCGTGTTACAAGGTAAGCGTTATTATCCCCATTTTACAGATAATGAAACTGAGGATCTTAGACGCTTATGTAGGCTCATCCTGTTTGTAAATATTATCTTAATTCATCTTCCACCCACCAGACTCTCCAGCAAGGCAAATGCAAAGAGGGCTGTTTACCCTCCTTGAAATCTTATATCAATAGTTCCTTCAGCCTAGAAACAAAAGGAAGCCTATCTCACCTCTGCCCTCTGCCCCAGTGATTTCTTAGATTTTGTGACACTGAATTATGCTGATATTCTCTCTCACTCTCTTTTTTAAACGGAAGATGGGGACTCTCTCCTTCACTCAGTCTTTAGTTGTTTGATATCGGGGTTCTGTCCTTGGTCCTCTTCTAATTTTATTTAATTATTTTTATATTGAAGCATAGTTGATTTACAATATTACATTAGTTTCAGGTATACAGCATAGTGATTCAGTATTTCTACCGATTATACTCCATTAAAAGTTATTACAAGGTAATGGTTATAATTCCCTGTGCTGTACAATATATCCTTGGTGCTAATCTATTTCATACATAGTAGTTTGTCTCTCTTAATCCCATACCCCTAATATTCCCCTCCCTACTTCCTTCTCCTCTTTGGTAACCACTAGTTTGTTTTCTCTATTTGTGAGTCTGTTTCTGTTTTGCATATATATATATTCATCTGTATTACTTTTTAGATTCCACATATAAGTGATATCATACAGTATTTGTTTTTCTCTGACATCTCACTAAGCATAATATTCTCCAGGTCCATCCACGTTGCTGCCAATGGCCGAACATCATTCTTTTTTATGGCTGAGTAGCATATATGTACCACATCTTCTTTATCCATTCATCTGTCGACAGACATTTAGGTTGCTTCCACGTCTTGTCTACTGTAAATAGTACTGCTATGAACATTGGGGTGAATGTATCTTTTTGAAATAGTGTTTTTGTTTTTCAGATATATATACCCAGGAGTGGAATTGCTGGATCATATGGTAGTTCCATTTTTAGCTCTTTGAGGAACTCTACACTGTTCTCCTTAGTGGCTGCACTAATTTACATTCCCACCAACAGTGTAGGAGGGTTCCCTTCTCTCCACACCCTCTCCAGCATTTGTTACTTGTAGACTTCTTGATGACGGCCATTCTGACCGGTGTGAGGTGGTACCTCATTGCTCCGAGGCCCTCTTCTGACTTTAAACACTCTCCCTGGGTGACCTCATTAATTCCCAAGGCTTTAGAAACCACCTATATGTTCATATCTCGCAAATTTATGCCTCTGCTGTTAGACCTCTGCTCTGCAGCTACCTATGAATATCTTTGTGATGATCTCTGCAAAATGGAGCAACTATGAGATTTTGAGATTTATCTCCTGCCGGCTTCTTCTTAATTCACTCTACTCCGGTTATGCCGACCTTCTTCAGTATCTTGTAGATAGTTCCTTTCTAGTTCAGATCTTCACTTGGTATTTCTTCTTCCTTAAACGCTTTTCCACACCTTCCCCATTCATTTGTCCCTTAATACTCGATCAAATGTGACTTCTACAGTGAACACTGCCTCTGACTTCTCCCCCAGAGACAGAGTGGGGAGCTGCTCCCATGATTTGTCTTAAGTGTCATTCCATCAGTGAGTATTATTTTGGGCTGCAATGGTCACAGATCCAACCACAGTGGCTTAAGCGCACAAAGGTTTATTCTCCCATGTGAAAGAAGTCAGCTGGAGGCTGTCTGGGGCTGATATCCTGGTTCCACAATCACTAGAATCCTGACCTCCTAGTAGTCTCAAGGTTACTTCATAATCCAGAATTGCTGCTGTCACTCCAGCTGTTTCATTAGCCTTCTTGGAAGGGAGGAAAGCTAAAAGGATCCTTCTTCTGGCTTAGTCATTTCCTTTTAAGGAGTCCTCTTGGAAATTTCACTGAATACTTACTTATGCTTGTATCTCATTGGCCAGAACTTAGTCATATAGCCACATCTAGCTACAGAAGAGGCTGGAAGTTTTGGTTTTCTAATCGAGTACAATTAAAGGGTTCTGCTTCTAATGAAAACTGGGGAGATGTTATGCTGGGGTAGGTAACTGGCAGTCTGCCACACCTTTCTGTGTACGTATCACACCTCTTTTTAAATTATCTGTTTAATTTTCTGAATCTCCCACTCAGCTGAAAGCTCCAAAGAAGGGAATGTATTTTATCCATTTTTCTATTCCCAACGCCTGGCACAGTGGCTGCCGACTGATAGGTCCTTAATAACAATTTAGTGAATAGATAAATTAGTTGTGAGAAAACTATTATTGTTATTAAGCGAATTAACATATTCTATAAGGCTCTAGGAAGAAAGAGACTCTCTGCCTTGTAGAAAGGAGAAAGAGGAGGAAGGGCACAAACGGCCACACAATTACGTAATCATGTCAAATTAGATCTTGGTTTATAAAAGCAGGACATGCTGGAAAAAGACCTTTTGTTGAGTGAACTCAATAAAAGGGAAATGAATCTTCAAACATACGTTAACTCATGTCTATTTATGGTGAAGACAGAAAGTAAGTGGAAGACGATATATTATGGACATTCTTGAATGTTCATCACTGTTTTAAAATGTTAGCATTTCACTGTCAGCCGACGTTATTTTCTCTCTTGCTCTGCTGTCTAGTTTTAAATACTTTGCTGTGCTCATAGTTTGGGATGATGTATTCTGAGGAGTTTTATAAATCATTTATTTTCTTCCTCACTTATTTCTTCTCTTCTGACAAGTTGTAACTAATGCTCTGGTCAAGGACACAGAACAATGCAATTTCTATCCTCTGGCTGCAGTGAAAGCAAGTTCACAAGGCTTGGAGTAGAGCTCAGTTGCCCCAAGGAGCACCACCATCGTGCTTCTCTTCCTCCTAAGCCAGCTTCACTGAACTGAGAGACCCTGCCATGATTTTAAACCAGAGTCATAAAAACCAGCATTTAATATTCCTGTGAGAGCACTGCAGACTCCAAGAATACATATTTACATGTTGACTTAATCTATCGGATGTTAGCTCTTTTCACCAAGAGAACTCCCCTTGCAATTTTCAAGGGCTCCTAATATCCTAATAGTTCTCTCTTCAAAAAATTGTTTTTCTTAGATATTGAGAATGTGTGCTCCTGTGACGGTTACAATCTCTTCATTTTAGAATGCATTCTGCCCCACGATGAAATGAAGGAAACGACTTTACTGTCTAATTATTTCCTGTGAGGTGTGTTTTCCCAGCTAGACTCCAAATTCCTTGAATGTCAGGATGATGTTTCATGATTTTATGCAGCCTGATAATAATGTTGACTACACAGCCAACATCCAGTTGCCCCTTGTGTTTTGAACCAAGGGTTGTAAAATGAGGATTATGAGGAATGTAACTTATGGTGAAGTTTAAACATTTTTCTTCATGTATTTGGATGCAATATACAATCTTCCCCTTCATGTCTTTCACCAACTGATAAAGCAAGCATTTCTGAAGTGCCCACCAACTCTCGGCATTGGGCTTGGATAGCCTGGATTCACATAGAAGTAAGGCACTACCTGGGAGTCAAGGTCCAGGACAGGGACCAGACTGTATTCCACTTCTAAGGCCCTGTTTTCTCCTACTAATCATAATCTCCTCGGCATCTCTTACACACACACACACACACACACACACACACACACACATATACACACATGCGCGCACGCGCACAGACACACACACACATCCCTTGTCTCCGCCTTCCTTTGAACAGATACCTTCTACACCTCCTTCATCTGGAAGATCATTAACACTTTGCTGAGTTCACTGAACTTCTCTCTCTAGACTATTTTGTGATCACCCAAGTCCACTGTAGGAACTATGAAAATACGGAAAAACACAAAGGTTGAAATAAAACAACCTATAAAGACACAACCAAGAGGCAGAAAAACCTCTTTTTTGCTAAGCGTTTTGTGAATCTGTTTCTTTCTCCTCTTCCTTCCCTCTCTCCCTCCTTCCCTCCCTCCCTTCCTTCCCTCCTCCTCCTTCCCTCTTTTCTTTTTGGGGGGGTGAAACGCTAGTTTATATGATTTGCCCTTTTACAATGGGGATGTTCTATTAAGTCATTATTGTTTTATAAGACCTTTTAATATATAACTTTTATATTTATGGCAAATATCACCTCCTTTGCTACCTGACTTATAATTTTATAATGTATTTTAACATAAACCTTTAAATTTTTAAAAAATAAATCAAGTCAATCATCCTTTTATTTTAAAAATTTTGTCTTCAATTTATGCTTAGAAAGGGTTTTTCTATTCAAGATCAGATAATTACATAGTTTTCTATAGTTTCTTTTATCTTTTAAATTATTAGATTAAATCAATCTCCCTACCCTCTGTCTCCAGGCAACAATTGAGACAGCTTTCTGCATAGACTGGTTTGCCTTCTTTGGAATTTTAGATAAATGAATTATTCAGTATGCACTCCTATTTGGTCTGTCTTCTTTCACTCAGCATAATTATTTTGTATCATTCATGTTGTAGCATTATGTCAACAGTTCATTCCTTTTTAGTACTGTTGTAATAAATAATGTAATTATAATGTAATAATAATGTAATTAGTATTGTATGCCCATGACACAATTTGTTTATCCAATCATCTCCTGATGGACATTTGGGATGTTTCCAATTTTGGCCATTTAAAAATAAAGCTGTTATGAATATTTGTGTACAACTCTTTGTGTGGACATATGCTTTCATTTCTCTTGATTAAATACTTAGGAATGGAATGGCTGGGTTATATGGGAAGTATATGTTTAACTTATTAAGATGGCTGCCAAAATGTTTTCCGAAGTGGTTGTACCATTTTATGTTCCTGCCAGCGGTGAATGAGGATTCCACTTTCCCTATGTCCTCTCTAACACTTACTATAGTCAGTCTTTTAAATTTTAGACATTCTAATTAGGTATTTAGGATGATCTCATTTTGATTTTAATTTTAATTTCCCTAATCACAAGTGCTGTTTGGCATGTTTTTATGTGCTTTTGGTTATTCATATATTTTTGATGAAGTGTATATATTAAAATATTTTACCCATTTTTATTGGGCATTTTGTTTTCTTTTTATTGATTATTATAATAAGTAAATGATTACTTTATTATTATAATAAATTATAATGATCAAATAATATCATTATAACTATAACATTATTACAGCTTTATAATTATAAATTTATTATAGTTTTATTACATATACACTTATTTTACATTAAAAATCATTATTTTATTTAATTGTACTCTTAATTATTACTTTCTTTTAATTATAAGTACAAATTTAGTATAACTTTATCATTACAATAATTGTTAATGATTGGTAGCTTGGACGTTTGAATCTATTTCATTCATCTGTGTTTTGCTCTATCATGCTATTTTACTTTCGGTAGCTTTATATTATTTTTTCATGGATAGCACTGCGAGTTTTTTATTCTTTTTTCTTTTTTTAAATTTTATTTATTTATTTATTATTTATTTTTGGCTGCATTGGGTCTTCATCACTGCGTGAGGGCTTTTCTCCAGTTGCGGCGTGTGGGCTTCTCATTGCGGTGGCTTCTCTTGTTGCGGAGCACAGGCTCTAGGAGCATGGGCTTCAGTAGTTGTAGCATGCAGGCTCAGTAGTTGTGGCTCACGGGCTCTAGAGCACAGGCTCAGTAGTTGTGGCGGACAGGCTTAGTTACTCCGTGGCATGTGGGACCTTCCCAGACCAGGGCTCGAACCCGTGTCCCCTGCATTGGCAGGCAGATTCTTAACCACTGTGCCACCAGAGAAGTCGGAGTATTTTATTCTTAACTATCATTTTTTTGGTGAGAGGAGGACCAGGCTATCCTCATCTGTTTATTTCAGAAATTGGTAAAATTTTAAGAAACTCATTTTTGAAAACTCAGAATTGAGCTATATTTTTTATAATTTTGGAAGAAATGAGATCTTTTCAATATTAGGTATTCCTGTCCATTAAAATGGCTCCTTTCTTCACTCGTCCAATATTTTGGATTTGTTTAATTTCTTGCCCATTTCCTGGTAAGCTAGAAAACTTGAGATCTTTAAGGCTTTAGGACTTCCCATTAGCTTGTCCAATGTCAGCCAACAAGAATCACACAATTTTAGAGATTGAAGCTGGAAGACACTGCAGATCATCGTGTCCAATATCCACACTGGGCTACGAGAAAATAAAGCCCAAAGAACTGAAGCACTTCCTTTATATCTAGAGTATGTTATAATATGTCTCAATGGTGGTCCCTGACTATTACTTTGGTGTCCCTTCTATTGTATCACTATATCTCTCCTATATCTGTTTCCTAAAATTGGCCTCTGTTTTGCTAAGGTCAGTGACCTTGACATGCATTGTATACCCCAAGTTCACTGTGGTAAAAATACCACCTTCCCACAAGTCATGATATATGTGAGGGCAATTTACTTGTCCAGTGTCAAGGTAGCAAGACAGGTAACTCATGGAAATGTAAAGAGGATGTTGCCTAGTGATATGAGCCATGGGCTTCCTGGCCTGGGTGGGTTGGGAGTGGGGGGCCCTCAGATGGAGAGATGGAAGCTTTAAGGCACTTCTGTAAGCTGGTCTTGCTACAGGGTGGAATTATAAGATGAAAGTGGGTTTCTTTATCATCTTGGAAACATTCTTTCAAGACATTGAGGCAACCACAGAGGGGAGATTGCAGGCTTTTCTAAATGACTAGACCTTACTCATTTAGTAGAGTGGCTCTTCACCTTTTATGGGTCAAAGGACCCTTAGAGAATCTAGTAAAAAAAAAAAAAAAGATCCAATCCACTTTCCATAAAAAGGCACACACATTTCATACAAACCCTGATGGTTCAGAAGGGCAGAAAAATAAACGCGTACAAGAATCACTAGTGGGACTTCCCTGGTGGCGCAGTGGCTAAGAAGCCGCCTGCCAGTGCAGGGGACACGGGTTCGAGCCCTGGTCCGGGAAGATCCCACATGCCGCGGAGCCACTGAGCCCGTGTGCCACAACTACTGAGCCTGCGCTCTAGAGCTCGCGAGCCACAACTATTGAGCCCACGTGCCACAACTACTGAAGCCCACGCGCCTAGAGCCCGTGCTCCGCAACAAGAGAAGCCACTGCAATGAGAAGCCCACACACCGCAACGAAGAGTAGCCCCCCGCTCGCCGCAACTAGAGAAAGCCCACATGCAGCAACAAACACCCAATGCAGCCAAAAATAACAATAAATAAATAAAAAAAAAAAAGAATCACTAGTGAAAGCAAACAAGTGACTTCGTGAGCCCTTGGATGAAGGTGGAGGTGAAAACGCAGAGTCGTGTGCAAAGCATGCTGCCTTCAGTGAGCAAAGACACATTTTCTTATATGGGGGAAACTGTCATCGTCTACAAGGACAGCTGCTGCTCCAGTAATGGGCAGAGGGGGGGCTCGAGCAGGAATCGGTGTTTACTGGGGGCCAGGCCATCGTTTAAATGTAGGAATTAGACTTCCTGGGTGACAAACAAACCAAAGAGCAGAGATTCGTGCAGCCTGCAAAGCCATCGAACAAGCGAAGGCTCAGAACATCAGTGAGTTGGTTCTCTACACGGACAGCATGTTTACTATCAATGGCATCACTAATTGGGTGTAAGTCTGGAAGAAGAATGGATGGAGGACAAGCACAGGGAAGGAGGTGATCAACAAAGAGGACTTCGTGGAACTGGACAGGCTTGTCCAGGGCATGGACACTCAGTGGATGCATGTCCCTGGACTTTCGGGATTTATAGGCAATGAAGAAGCTGACAGATTAGCAAGACAAGGTGCGAAGCAACCTGAAGACTGACCAGGTCCTTTAATTCTTGGAAAAACTTGAGCCAGTGGCTGTTTGTCACCTTTACTTACTGGTGTGAAAAATAAAACTATAGGCTGGACCACTGCAGTCGATGGGCAAAACAAAACAAACCAAAAAAACCCATCTATGGTTCTCACAAGCCCTGCCACAACTCTTCCCAAGGGTTTCATGTTCTCTTAGTTAAGAATTCCTGGGGAAGAAGGAAGTAGTCTGTTAACTATTTTAGCATCATCAGGTAAGGAAAGAGAGAAGAAATAAATTATGTGTATGTGTGAATGTGAGGATGGGAAGTCTAACCTGGGATGCATTAATCAATATACAATGATTTTTCTAAAAATCTGAGTGAACATGTCCCAGGATCAAAAGAAAAACTTGTTTTTTACGCTCCTGGAAACAGAGCTCAGGGTACGTCAATGTACTAAGAGTGGACGTGCGACCACGAAATGGGAGGAGGGAACTGAGGCAGTAAGAGGTTAAACACTCTCTTTGAACACAAACAACATTGATTCAGTAAATATTTACTGAGCATCTGCTAAGGAAAAGGCACAGTGCTGAGTGGTGGGGACAGAGTGCTTATCTAGAGAGATGTGGTCACTGCCCTCAAGGAAGACACACATGATAAAATCAAAGGGGCTCTAACAGTTATTTATTATAATACAGTGCTATATTAGTTCTATTACTATATAGCATACTAAGACACAATTTAAATAGTCATTAGTGTTCTTATTTTACAGATGAGGAAACAGTGGCCTAGAAAGGGTAAATACTCTTACATCCAGGATTAGAACCCAAGTCTCCTTCTCAGACTTTTAATGAGCACCTACTGTGTGCCAGGCCCAGTGCTAGATGTCAGCAATCTTTCATTCTGTTAGAGAAATCCCACATCTTCATTAACTAAATGTAAACTGACGTTCATCCACCTTTCTGCCTTTCTAATCAGAAATGGGCCTTAGTTACTTAGAAACTCACAAAGATAAGTCACCACTTACTTGGGGATAAGAAAGGAAGAGTTATTATCCAAATTTTCCCAGCAGGAATTATGAACTCAGAGAGAAAAGAAGTGTACCTAACTCATGATTCCAGAAAATGAAAATCTTCAATACTTTGGAGCTTTCTGGAAGGAGAGAAGGAGCACGTTCAGAACTAAAGATTCAACATTCAAGTAAAAAACATATTCTGTTGCCTTCTTACAATTTATTATTCTCTGTTTGCTTATGGCAATGTTTATTTTCCCTGTCCTCCTCAACCATACAGCAGGATGGTGTGCAGGGACCACTTAGGGTATATTTTTAAATCCTTTCAAAGTTGATCTCCCCCAAGAAAGGGAAGAGATCCAGGAGAGCTACCACCCATGCCCCTTATTTTCTCTGCTGAAATGTTTCATCCCATTTCCTCCAAACTCTGGAGGAGGAAGATTTGTTCATTCAAGTACACTCAAGCAAAAAAGGGACCCCATGAACAGATGAATGGATAAAGAAGATGTGGTACATATATACAATGGCATACTACTCGGCCATAAAAAAGAATAAAATTTTGTCATTTGCAGCAACATGGATGGACTTGGAGGGCATTATGCTAAGTGAAATAAGTCAGACAGAGAAAGACAAATACTGCATGATATCACTTATATGCGGAATCTAAGAAGTACAACAAACGAGTGAATAAAACAAAAAAGAAGCAAACTCCCAGATATAGAGAACAAACTAGTGGTCACCAGTGGGGAGAGGGAAGGGGGGGAGGGGCAATGTAGGGGGGGAGGGGATTTAAAAGGGGTTATTATGGGATTATATGTGTGTGAAACTTTTGAAAATTGTAAATCAGTGTAGAATTTAAGGAATGTTTCATTCAATAATTTTTTTTTAAAAAAGACATCTGTTTATCACATCCATTTTGAAATGAGATGTGCATCTTGAGAGCCTCAATCCTGTCACTGCAAGGAGATGAGTCCTGGGAAGGAGGAGAATCAGAAAGGAGATGGCTGGGGAGGAAAGCCAACATTGACCAGCAGCCCTGGTGGAGCTTATGACCAGCAGCTGCCACTCGGTCAGTCCAGGGGTCACCAAAGACCACCAGTTAGAGCTTCACGTGAGACTGGCAGCTGAACACCTCCAGGGCTTACCTGTCTATTCCTTTGCTACCTCCAAACACTGCTTATTTCACACAGAAAGAGCACTTCACTCATATAACCATCTCATATGCATCTTACAAGAAACCTAGGACCTCTCTTTCTCATATTTTTTAGTACCTTGTCCTACCCCTCACTTCTAGCCCTGGTTATCTAGAAATATTGTGTGAAGTTTCCAAAAGAAGTGCAAGGAGACATAAAAAAAAGGATAAGGAACTATCCCTTTGTGCATACCATGTGTGTGGTACCTCAAAGACTCCTCAGAGTGGACCAATTCTCTTATTTATTCTTTTCTTTTCAGTCTGTACAAACAGTCCCCTATTATAAATTTGGAATGTCTGGTATCATAATCTGGAGAATAAATTGTTTAGAAAATGTAGTCGTTAAGTTCAATGATTTTCCATAAAGACAGATTATTAAGGGGCAGATGAGAAATCTGCATGTCCATGTTGCCTGCCAAGATATGTCCTGCCCCTAGGGAGGCAGAGCCATTAAAAGATGAAACACAGAAGTAAATCAATGGCATTCCGATTCACAACATATCTTTAAAACAGAATGCCTAAAGGTATCTTGATCGTACTTTATAAATATCATCAATATAAAAGGGAGCTAATGGGTATTTTTCAACTGGGGGAATTCAGAGCAGGGAATGTCAATACCTTTTATGCTTACTTGGTTCACTCACTAACTCATATATCCTACACAGCGTTATTTAACACCTACTAAATGCACTTTGCTGGGATACAAAGATGCATAAGATTTGGACCTTGCTCCAAACAAAAGTCTGGTGGCCTTTTTTGAACCATTATTTTTCCCTTCCCAATCCCCCCAAGTTAGCCATCTTTGGAAAACAGAAGTAGTGCAACATATGAACTGGATATGTTTAAAATGTGACTATTAAAATAGTTGTTTTACCTTGGAGTGCATATAGTCCCATAAAAGGTATGTTATAGATAGTGGTTGTGTCTCAATCTAGTTTAACACAAAAAACTATTTCACCTAGTATATGCCCCAAATCTATACATATGCTACATGATAGCAGACAGTGACATTGATATTATAGTTAGAATTTCAAAACACACTCTAAAACTTAAGTAACTGGCCGTATTTTTTTCAGTATAAATTGTAATTCATTATGATTTTAGAGTATATAAAATATTTTTTAAAAACAGAAAAAAAGGACTTCCCTGGTGGCACAGTGGTTAAGAATCTGCCTTCCAATGCGGGGGACACGGGTTCGAGCCCTGGTCCAGGAGGATCCCACATGCCACGGAGGAGCTAGGCCCGTGCGCCACAACTACTGATCCCGCGCGCCTAGAGCCCGTGCTCCACAACAAGAGAAGCCACCGCAACGAGAAGCCCATGCGCCACAACAAAAAGTAGCCCCCGCTCGCCGCAACTAGAAAAAGTCCGCACGCAGCAACGAAGACCCAATGCAGCAATAAATAAATAAATAAATAAGCTTTAGAAAAAAGAAAAAGAAAAAAATCATTCATCATAAATAATGTAGAAAAATCTGTTAATATTTTGACTGAAAAATAGATCTAAGGTATGAGGGAAATTTCACTCTAGTGGGATGAAAAGGTAAAGGGAAATATTTTAGTTGACCCTAAAGGAAGTTCAAAAGAGTGATGGCATTGGTTTCTTCATGTCACTTTCAAATATTTCCAGGGACATCCAGACACTCACCTTTGTCCATGACAAATTTTATTTTGTGGTCAGGAAAGGAGAAAGAAGATGGAAAAGACCAGAAAGTGGTGTGAGAAGAGGTTTTCCTGAAATAAACAGGAAATAGATGGAAGTGAGATGGAAAAAAACAAAACAAAACAGAAGGGGCTTAGACAGGATGTCTAGGTAGATATGAGAAGGAAATTGATTCTTGGAGCTAGGATTAACTGTGCAGCGATAATTAAAAGGGAAAAGGAAAGTAGGTGTGCGGACCACTCAAGCAACCTTCTGAAGTAATTGGCAAAAGATGGGATCACAGGATTCCAACCCAGTTATCAGGTGGCACCTTGGATGCCAAACAACTTGGAAGAGAAAGAGGAGCATATGCAAATGCAGCCCACGGCTTAGATGTGATCTTAAATGGACAAATGTGTATCTGTGAGAGTGCCCACAGCCTCTCTAAAAAGCCCTTCCTATATTCATGCTTGTTGTGTTTCAAGCTTGTGTTCTTTGAGAAAGAGACACTTTAAAAACAACTTTGCAGTCACGACCATTTCAGACTCATTAATTTCACCCTTCATCCTCATCACTCTCACAGCATGAAATCTTGCAAATACCGTTTTGTCTAACCTTCCTCAATCTATTTAATGCAGAACATTAAAACCATTTCTTGCGTATTAAAAATCTTGGTTGCAGATCTTCGTGTTTTAAAAGGACATGGAAAAGCAATAACTACACCAAACAAGAGAGGATTTCAGTTGCATAAATTTCCCATAATTTCTTTACTGTATGAGGTGTCAGTGAAGAGAGCTCAGGAATCTGGGCTGTCTGAATCAATTTGTTATATGAGGTGCATGTGAGTTGACAATGAACTTCTACCAATATGTATTGAAAATTTGGGGTTCCTGGGGATCATATTCAAGACCTGGCAGGGGACTTCCCTGGTAGTCCAGTGGTGAAGAATCCACCTTCCAATGCAGAGGATGTGGGTTCAATCCCTGGTTGGGGAACCAGGTTCCCACATGCCGCCGGGCAACTAAGCCCATGCACCTCAACTACCGAGTCCACACACCACAGCTAGAGAGCTCGCGTGCCGCAACAATGGAGCCCACGCACTCTGGAGCTCGCACCCCGCAACGAAAGATCCCGCGTGCCGCAACTAAGACCCAATGCAGCCAAAAATAAAAATAAATAAATAAATATTTTTTAAAGAAAGACCCTGCAGGATTCCTATTCTTAATGAGTCTATCATCAAAACGGGGACCTCCAGAAAGAGAGATCAGCATATGTGAAATAACGCTAACTTACAAATAGATCATTAATTTATTTGAAGGGGAAAAAGTCTGCCATGGATTATGGTAATTAATTTAATTAACTGGAGAACAGATTGAGCTAAATATGAATATTTTTTCCAGAGATGCTCCCTAATGTTTGCTTAAAGCAAGACATGGCCTTTGAAGAATTGTCCTGTTTCCATTCAAGGACTCTAGAGAGCCAGCTGTCTAGCTTTAGCTACCCATCTGCATGTGTGTGCATGCTTATGTCCACTCCAAACAGTTTTGGACATACACATAACAAACGTCAACAGTGTTTCGTTCAGGACAATAGAATTAAAGGGAAGGAATAAAGGGTAAAATGAGGAGAGAGATTTTAGTTTTTCATGTCATATGCATCCTTCTATTCTGTTTGAGTTTTCTATGTGAATATGTAAAAAAAAACCACTTAAATATAAAAACACTCATACATTGTGCTCCAGTGAAAATACAAAACATCTGGGCCTCTGTACTTGCTTGATAAAACACTGGGAGGAGGAGTCCCTTTGGGGCCCTGACTCCGCCTACCCATGTAGGAACAGTTGAGGCACTCAAACTGTCCAACCGCTTTAAGCAGTAGCCATGGCAGTCTGAATTTTCCTCATGCTTTTGGAACTTTGAAATGACAGAAACAGGATAGCTATGGGGTCACCACTCACACATGAAGAACTCAGTATCAAGTCGAAAAAGATGGAGTCCTTTGTGGATCCATCTGAATGGTTAGCTTCCAGACTATGATTAGCAGGTCTTACCATTTCCTGAGCAGCAGAATATATAATACATTAATTGTATAATGAATGTCAATGTCTACTACACTAACATCTAACAATAAACTAAGTGGCTTTTATATTTTGAATTGCCAAGTGAACTCTGTTGAGTTTTCTGCAGAGCTAAGATGTGGTTCTTTCCTAATATAATTTTGAAGTACATGGATCTGGGACTCAGTGATGTGAGGGAGGCACATAAAATACTTGCCACTTCTAAGAACTCAAATGGGTGCAGTTAAAATGGAAGTAATTCCAGGTACACAAGTGCCACCTTCCCATATTTTGAGGAGGAGCCGTGACCTATATTTTTAAGTTCCTTTAGTAATTTTGATGTGTTTCAGGGTTTAGAAACTAATCTACCTTGCCTTGAAGGAATTCCTAGGCATTACAGTGGCCTTTCTGTAAAGATCACCACCACCAGGCTGTTATCAACCTGGGGAGACTGAGCATTCTTTGAGCTACAATTTCATATAGTACAACTTTCTTCTAATGGACTCCTTTTGACCAGGATTGAATTTTTAAAATCACGTTGTATAGAATCTGATGGCATGAGAAAACTGAGCTCAGAACCGTGTGATGTCTGATGTAGCATAAGATAACTGTTAAATTTTTCAACAAACAATTTCTTACATATATACAGTTAGGGCCTAAACAATTTTCCTAATAAAGCAAAAATCTGTACATCTTTGGTGAGCAAATCTGTCATGGATGGTTAAAGATTTCTCATAAAAGTCTCTGATTCATGATGATTAAGCATCAAGTAATAGAAACAGATTCACCACTACCACCTTCCCTTTTACTTCTGGCTGCCATGAGCTGGCAAGGTGATTGCTCTGCAAATCCGCCTGTTAGGTCATTGAGGCTGTGTGTATGTCATGACTAAATGGACATTTAACGTTTCTAAAGTTCCTAGCAGGAAGGACCATTAGCAAAGGCATAAACAAACTAGAGTACTCTTTAAATTTCTGTTATGAAAGGTAAACATTTGCTAATGTAAGACTTCATACTAGGTTTCTAAATTTGAAGATGTAAAAATATCAACTAATCCTGACTGTGAACTTCACATAGAATTAGAAAATTAAATATGATATTATTCTCTATAAAACTTTCAGGATCACAAAGAAGGTTTAACAAGCTGGATTAAATACATAAAATAAAAGCTGACAGGAAATTAAACCAAATACTAATTATATGCTATTCTTTGAAACATTTTCTGAGGTTTGTATTTGGAAGATTATATTTACAGACAGCCAAAACAAGCTGACCAAATAGTTTCAAAGTCCTATGTGACTGACTCTTCAGCATAAGGCAGTCTAAATGGTTAAGTGAACTTTTTCCTCTTCGGAACAGATTATGTTGGCATTGTAAGACTGTCACGTCTATCCACAACTTCAAAATGAGGTCGGGGGGTCCCAGAAACAATTCCAGAAGACAATTTATTTTTCTTATTCTTAAAGATCTCATCACCATCAATTAGTATTCATTAATCATCCCAGCCTGCTCTGTAGAACTGAAACGCCTCCTGCCTGAATCTAAGCCCATCTACCTTTGATGTACACAGTGGTAACACCTCATTTACTCTGCATTGTTAGGGAATGAAGTGATGCATGTCAGAGGATTTTCTAGAAAACAGATGCTTGTTTGTTTTTTACAAAGAGACCTCTACTTTTATTCACCATGTTTAAGTGAAATCTTTCTAACATGTACCAAGATTCATCCGTATTCTTAAATATGTTACAGGAAACTTAACATAACATTAAGCATTAGCATAAACTTAAGCTAAAAACTTCTAAAGTTGTTGTTAGGAGACATCAGTGATTTAACAACATTATCAAGAGGCAGCTGAGAGGTGGGAGTGGAATTTTCTGGGAGAGCAATGGAGCGCTGGCATTAAGAAACTAGGCTGCAGTGGACCCGGGCTCTGCCCCTGATCAGCTGTGCAAACTTCATCAGTTATTGAAGCTTTCTGCACAGTAGTTTCCTCATTAAAAGAGTAACAACAGCACTCACTTATTGAATTGTTGGAAAGATGAAATTCTTGCAAAAGACTTAGACCAGTGTCTAGCACAACATAAACAAATCTTAGCTCTTGTGATGGTTAGTTTTGCTTTCGTTTTTTACTGTTTTATAGTCAATCTGTTCTATTCTGGGAAACCAGGTACCATGTTTGCATATAAGAGAGCATAAACTGAGCTTAAAGCAGGAAGTCTATGAGCTATTTTGGCTGCTTCAAAATGGTTTTCATTTAGAACTTTTTAAAAATTGTAGTAAGAACATTTTATATGGGGTCTACCGTCGCAATAAGTTTTGAAGTGTACAATGCAGTACATTAACAATGGGCACAGTGTTGCAGAGCAGCTCTCCAGAAGTTATTCATCTTACAGAACCGAAACTTTACAACCACTGAATAGCAATTCCCCATTTTCACCTGCTCCCAGCCCCTGGCAACTGCCATTCTACTCTCTGCTTCTATGAGTTTGGCTACTTTAGATACTTATATAAGTGGAATCGTACAGTATTTGTCCTTCTGTGACAGGCTTATATCACTCAGCATAAAGTCTTCAAGATTCATCTATGTTGTCACATCTAGTAGGATTTCCTTCTTTTAAAAGGCTGCGTAAAATTCCATTGTATGTATATACCACATCTTCTTTATCCATTCATCTGTTGATGGACATTTAAGTTGCCTTCATATCTTGGCTATTGTAAATGATGCTGCAATGAATATGGGAGTAAAAATATCTCTTCAAAACCCTGACTGCAATTTTTTGGGGAAAATACTCAGATACTGGACTGCTGAATTATATGGTAGTTCTATTTTAAATTTTTTTCTGTACTGCTTTCCGTAAAGGCGGCACTAATTTACATTCTTACCCACCCTTTACAGTCCCACCAACAGTGGGAATTTCTCATCATTCTTGCCAAATTTTGTCTTTTGGATAATAGCCATCCTAACAGGTGTGAGGTAATATCCCCTTGTGGTTTTGATTTGCATTTCCCTGATGATTAGCGATGCTGACCATCTTTTCATGTACCCGTTGGCCAATTGTATTTGTTCTTTGAAGAAGTTTCTATTAAAGTCCCTTGCCCGTTTTAAAATCTGGTTATTATTACTTTTGTTTTCTTATTTGTTTTGCTGTTGAGTTGTAGGAGTTCCTTTTACATTTTGGATAGTAACTCCTTATCAGACATATGGTTTCAAATATTTTCTCTCATTCTCTTAACTTAGAGATTTTTGACTCTGCCCCAGAATGTGCAAATTTCTGGATACCTAACCCATTAAAAAACACCCACGCATGAACATGAACTCAAGTAACTTGGAGATGGACTTGGCTGAAACAACCCTTTTAAAATATTTTTTTATTAATGATATCATTAATAAAAAAAAAAAAAGGGAAGGATCATGACAAAACAAATGGCATTAAAAATTGTAAAGCAGAGTCTCACATAGGATACATTGCTTTCAAGCATTTTTGATATCAAATATTTTAAATTGATATACTAATTAGTCTTTTATACATTCACTCAAATAGGCCTTTACTTTCACATGGTATAAATTACTTTAGCTGGAATTACATGGGTTACTATGACTAAAATGGCACTTAACAATAGTTTGTAATAGTTTGTTCACTAATGCAGAAATACCTCTTTATGCTTTGGAAGTCACAAGATTCCTTTAAAAATGTCCCTGCCTTTCCTTTACCTATTTTCGAACACTGCAACATGGTTTTGTTTGAAAACTGAGATTATAGCACATCTAGCAGCCCCTGAGAAAGGACACAGACAATAAACAAATGAGATCAGCCAGCTTACTCTGCCCATGCCTGTATGGTTTGGGCAACTAGGCAGGAATTAAGGCAGCTGTAATTGAATTGCTACTCTTTTGGTTTTATCCTTGGGCCTCACAGACCACAGGGTCTGTAGAACCTCAAACCTGCCTTAGAAATCTAAGAGTTTAAAGACCCTGATGGCCAAAGACTTCATTCCTATGACCTTACACACTTATGCAGAACCGGCAGATGATGTAATGTGGGTTTCACCCGTGAGCTGCCTGGTGTCTCATTTTTCCCGAGTGAATAACTCCTCTCTACTCTCTGCCGAAGGATGCTAATTGTCCGTGTGCCTGCTAAACGAACAGGTTTAGGAAGTACTTTGATTTCTCTGAAAGTAACATATTCTAGAAATACAAAGTGGATAGAACCCTCTTAAAACATGACTCATGATTGGAGATTTGTCTGGAATCCAGGTTTCTTCATGCCCTCCTGGAACAAAACACATGTATACAGATGAAGCTGAGCTTGAAACAGGAAGTCTATAGAACTTTACCCACTGGAGCTTTGGAGATACATGTAAAAATGTAGACACACTGAAGTAAATGATCTGAGCTGAATCTATGGCGTTTAGGTGTTGTCCAGGGGTTGGCAAAGTTTTGCTGTAAAGAGCCAAACAGTTGATAAGTTACGTTTTACGGGCCATATGATCTCAGTTGGAACTAGTCAACCAGGCTGTTTTACTGCAGAAGTAGCCACAGACAGGACGGAAACAAATGGTCATGGTTCTGTTCCAATAAAACTTTACTGACAAAACCAGGTATCAGGTCAGATTTGGTCCATTGCTGTAGTTTGTTGACTCCTATTATAGCAAAAGATGTATAGGGTGTATGGCCTAAGAGATTGAGTTAGAATCCCAGCTCTGACATTTATTCTCAGAAAGTTTGGAAAGTTCTTAAACTTTTACAAAGTTCTTAAACTTTTCTGAGCCTCCATTCTTTGTGATAAGGAGATAACAATACCTAGTTCAGGGGCCTGTGTTGAGGATTATATAAGACAATGATTGTAAAGTGCTGAGCTTGTTGGCTGGCACATCCAGCAAACTTATATGGTACATATCAGTTCCTTTGCATAATTCCGTTCCTGCTTCCTTAAGACGTCTTCTACCATTAGGAAGTACATCCTCGTACCAGGTTTACAGGACCCTAGCAACACCAACATCAAGTCTGGTTACCAAAGGCAGGTAGGCAGACATGGCACTCCTATAAAATAGTCATGAGAAGATGAGGCACAGAACGAGTTTTTTTTTTTTTCCTACAGGATTTGGCAGATACTGCACCATCCTAATACCTTTCAATTTCAGAATGGATGAATTGGGCCAGAATGGCCCCTGTCATTAAGCCTGCCTAAGCAGATGGCACAGCCCAAAACAGGACAAAATGTGCGTGTATGTGTGTGTGTGTGTGTATGTGTCTGCATGTATGTGCACATGCATGTGCATCGTTTTAAATGTTGTACACTATGAAATATGACACGAATATAATATTACACGGCTAATTAATCTATGGGCACTGTACAGCAGTGCCACATTTCTCATTTCCCGCGCCCATATATCTAGTTCTACGACGGAAGTCCTAGAAGCACCCCCATCTCACCCTCCAGCAACCAAGGGAAAGGAGAAAAATCAAGTTTTCTTGAAATCATTCCTGCCTGACTTCTAAAAGCCATTGCCTCAGACCTCACCAAGCACATGTTTTAGATAACATGATCCTTATTGAGATTACAATCTATTTTTTAAAAATAGAAATGGTAAATAAAAACTTTCTCATTGAGAGTATTTTTTATTTCCAAGCTTACAAACAGTATTTCATTCAACCTCCAACGACTAGGCGAGGTTGACAGGAAGATAAACTCCGGAGTCAGGCTGCCTGGGTTGGAATCTTCCCTCCGCTACTGAACGACGGTGACCACAGGCAAATTACTAAACCTCATTTTCTTTGTCTGAGAAATTCCTATTTCATAAATTGGTTGTGAAGATTAAATTAGATAATGCATGGAGCGCTCTTAGCAGGGTATCTAACATATGAAAAGTCCGCATTAAGTGTGAGTTATTGTAATTTTTATCATCCCCACTTAATAGACATAAACAACAAAGCACTAAGAGTCATGTGATTTTCTGGGTGTTTGCCTGGGAAGGTCCTGCTAGGACCAGAGCTCAGACTTGGTCTTCCATACCACCGCATGAGGACCGCTTTTATATGCAGCCTATCAAATTACATGACCTTTTTAAGTCTATGCTACCATGTTTAAAGTATTTCATTGATGAAGATGCTTATTCTCATTTCATTTTAAACTCTAATTCAAGAAGTCAGAGAGAGAGAAAGTGAGCGCCTGTGATGTAGGGACACAGGAGAGGAAATGATCAAGTCGCTTTCATGGTTACTATTAGATTACCGTTTGAATTGTCTCCATCCTTTTTATTAACAATATGCATCCAGGATGCACATCCAACTTTCTTTTTGTTTTCAAACTTGTCAAATCCAGGTAGGCTGCTTAGGGCGGGAGCACCGGAGCACATGCAGATAATGGCAAGAAGAGAAAAGAGGTTTCTATTCTCCTCTTTGAAACACCATGACTCCACAAAATGACAGTTATCTGGCTGCCACCTCTCAATGCCAGTCACTCAAACTGGCAGCGGATTTGACTTTCTCATCTACTTTATCAGGGATCTATTCCTTATCTTGTTTCTCCCTTCTTCAGTGGATCTGAGCTCTGAACTCCCCTAAAAGCTCCTTTGACAGGATTGAGCTCCCAAGAGCTTAAATAGAGACTTGAAGTCAGATGAAACCATTGCGGTGAGATGCTTAATACTTGAGATGCTAATAAGCTTAAATAGAAACATCCTCCGGATTACAGAATGGGCACCTTGGCATGTTTGAACTTTTCCAAGTATCGTTCCACCAGGTGATAAAGATTTCATTGAAGAATGACAGCAACTATATATTTATAAAATGCCCCTGCATTTAAGGATGTGAAAATGCCCCATACACTATCAGTCATTTTTCTCTTACTGAAAAGTCTGGGGCTCACTGAGAATGAAAATTTTCCAAGGTCTCGTAAAATCAGCACTAGATTTGAGAAGTCCGAGTTGTCTGAGAAAAGAATCCAGTGCAATCCACCTGACTGCTTGATTTCCCACCATCCTTTTCGTGTCCACATAAATGTTTCAAGGCTAACTTTCCTGATGAACATGAATGCTGAGCATTTATCAGACACATTGGATAGTTGTAGAATATTACATAATTGTATGGCATGCACCAAGTTAAGACTGTACATCAACCCATCTCAACCAAAATGAAGAAGGTAGACTTCACCTCATGGTAACTCCTGTTAAAGGGGAGAAAACAAGTGGGAGAAATTCTAATGATGTGTTACACTTGCCCTAAAATTTCAAATGACACATTGGATGCCTTAAGGCAGACACTGAGTAATCTTTAAATTTTGGGCACTGTGTATTGCAAGCCTATTAGGAACAAATTAGGTTATATATGACAAAGTCCTAAAAGCATAGTACTGAGAGCCAGGAGAAAAAAGCTCTAAATTTGATCATACTAATAACTAGATCTGTGACCCCAGGTAAGGCATTTCAATCACCTTTCATAAGCCTTCTCATTCCTGAGATGATGAATAGCCTAGGTGACACCTATAGATCTTTCTAGCTCTGGCATTGTCACAAGAAAATAGACTTGGTAGCTTGCAGGATATCAGGCTTGGCACTCAGGACTGCTATGTAATAGGTGATGTGCCTTATTGTTGCCTCAGGCTTTCCTTTCTTTACTGTTTCAACTTCTTTTTCCCTCAGTAACCCTCTTTGTTTCTTCAGCCACTGAGGGTCCTACTCTCAATCAGAATTTGATACCAACGAAGGGACAGAACTAATCAATTACGTGTTCATATGAAGTTAAGGCCATGTGGTCCTTATTTAAAGGCATGAGAGCTTTAAGTCTGAAATCCCCCTAATTTCATGTGGCCTCCACCTCAAACGTGGATCATAAATCCAACCACATCTCTGTGTTCAGTGACACCACTTTAGATTTGCCGCCATCATGCTTCACCTGGACGCTGCCACAGATTCACAATTGTTCTCTCTGCTGCCTCACCTGGTCACACAGCAGCCTTAGTGCCCTTCACAAGGTCCATTCGATCAGCTAAGCCCCTTGCTGAAATCCCTCAAATGACTTCCCATGGTACTTAGAATAAAATCTCAACCCTACCGTGGCCTACAAACGCCTGTGTAACTTGATCTCAGCCAGTCTCTTCCATCTTTTCCCTTCGTTCCTTGGGTCACAAAGACTGTTTTTTTTTTATTTAATTTTTTGAAACACTCTGGACTCATCCCCGCCTTTGGGGCTTTTCACTTCTTATCTTCTCTGCCTAGACCCCTCCTGTCCTATAAATCCTCAGGTCCACCTGAGAGGAATGTTGACACAACCTCATTAGCGAACCCCCTGACTGCACCTGGTTATTCTTTCTCTGCCCCATCGCTGCTTTGTTGTTTCTCACTGATCAGTGCCTGAAATTATCCTATGAATTGTGTATCATCTGCACCCCCCTCACTAGAATATAAGTGCGATGACCTTGCCTCTCCTGACCATCATTCTATTTCCAGTGCACTGATAGCGTCCAGTACAGAGTAGGCCCTCAACAAATGTGTGATGAAAGAGAAAGGTAGTAGATAACAGAAGGAGGAGATAAGTGAAACAAAAAAGTTTTTATTCTCTAAGACCAAATGAAGAAAGTGCTCCGAATTAGGTGACTGATCTTAAATGAGGCTCTTGTATGGGCAAGCCATGATCTCACTTGTTTTACACTTAGTGATGGCCTCCTTTGGGTGTAGTTTCAGGTGTGGGGATATGTGTGGTGGGTGAAGGGGGCATGCCACGGTGCCCTTGTCTTCCTGGCTTTGGACTTTTCTGTATCAGGTGCTCAGGGACATGACCTGGCTGTGTGTGTTTCTTTGTGAGGCCCACAGTCCTCTCAGCATGGGGACGAGACGGTACCCCTTGAGCTGTATTTCTTTCAGATATGTGTCTGAGAGGAAGTGTTATGACCAAGGTCCAAAACAAGTAGAGAAGTATATCTTAGTACCAATTGTACAGCAATTGCACCAGAGCTGGGACTACAAACTGCGGCTCCATCAGACATTATCTTATTTATGGAAAAAACTTACGGAAAGCCTAGTTTGTGAGCCACTGACTTCTTTATTCCTTCTCGCATATAATTTATTTCCCAGTCCTGGGGAGCCTTTCAGTGTGGAGGCTTTCAGAAGAGTCTCCTTGGTGGTTTTTAGGTCCTCAAACATTACGCGTATTTTATTAAATATGAATAACTTTATACTTCTGGCCTACAGAGGAAAGGCTGGCTCCAGGGTAACACTGGATTGGTGAAGAATTGCCACTCAGAGCTTTAAGGGGTATTGCATGTGTGAAGACATGGCAGAATAACAGGATAACTGTTTGTACTTCTTAATCACAATTGTTTTCTGGAAAGGATTTGATAAGCTCACCCACACTGGATAATAAATGAATTGTAAGATTTTGGAAAGACTTGGCGTTAGCAACATGAGGAAGGCTCCATTGCCTTAAACCGTAAGAGTAAAGCTGTAATGGCAAATTTTCAGGCAATAAGGAAATAGGTTTATATGTCTAGAGGCAGAGGTTTCTACACAGCATTTCTGCAAGTCTCTGCAGACTGCCTCCTATTTTTCTTAACATCTATCTTCTTATCTGGAAAATGGACATCATAAGACTGAACTTTCAGGGCTGTTGTGAGACAAATACATTGAAAGTGCCCACCAAGGGGAGTGAGCTGACACGGAGCTCCACAAAGGGCCCTGCTTGTTGGTGTTGGAGGACTGGGAGCTCAGCCCGATGTGGGGTTTGGGAAAATAATTTCTTGGTGTTTTGTCCTTCTTTATTCATAACATTTACCACGCTTCATCATCTTTCTAGCTTAGGGCAGAGAACAGAAAACAAGAATATCAAAGTATCAAAACATCAGTTTTAACAATTAGTCTGTTGGTCTGGGTACACTCCACTCTGTGAATGCCAAGCAGATATCTATTCTACTTCCTCTCCATCTTTACATGTCTTGCTTTTATAAAACAGGGCCTTTTCAGTTACCAGATTCTAAGGAGAAATAACTGGGAAAGGCCCTAGATCTTACATGCCTAAAGGCTCTGGAATGTCGTGGCTTTTATTTTTCTTAGCCAGAGGGCATGCAAATATTTAACTGTGAATCATCTGAGCTGGGACTTCCTTATAGTAACAGTGGCAGGACTTGGAGAGCCTTTCTTTCGTCAACGTCTGGATAATCAGGGGCCTCAGAGGATATTTACTCAACTACTGATCAGAGCCCTTGCCCCTCCTTTTCCGAGGAAGTGCCCTCTGGAAAGTCTCAGTGCTCCCAGATTATTTTTTCTAAGATGCCACTGAGCTTTTTAATATTAGAGATTACTGGGCACGTTTCATGATTCCAATCCAGAACATTTTAATTTTTTCTATACTCATTCATTCAACAGATATATTTGAACAGCTTCTACATGCCAGACACCGAGAATACTACTAGCGAAAAGGATGAAAAAGACAAACTCCAAACCCTAAAATTAAAAAAAAAAAAAAAAAAAAAAATCACAGTCTTAGAGGTGATATAGACGAATTAAAATAGAAGACCTAAGTGCTGTGATTTAGTATAGGATAGATTCAATGGGATCAAATGAATGAATGTTACTAACTGTGCAGGAGAGTGATCAGGAGAGAAGATTCGAGAAAGTTTTGCAGAGGAAGAAGCATTTCAGCAACGGAAAAGATGAGCAGAAATTACCAGTGGGAACTGTGGGGATAAAAAATGTTACTCCAAGCTGAGGGATGACAAAGACCTAGTCGTATGAAAGAACCTATGTGTGTACAGGGCTGGCAATAGCTTAGTGTGGGCAGAACTGATACGGAGAAAGACCCTGTGGGCTCCTGGGCACGAAAGCCTTTTTGTCCCCCCCATTTCTTGTAGGCAAGACTCCAGCCTCCATGACCTTCCCTGAGTCCCAAAGGGCAGATTCGAACAGTTGCTAATCAAGGGAGAAGCACCCAAGAAAGCACCTGAGGCAAGATTAAAGGGACCAGAGAAGCTCATCAAGTTTAGGAGACCGACCACCTGAGACCCTGCACACACCCTAATCTTGTCAGCAACCCCACCCTTGAACTATTGCTGTACAACTCCTCATCAAATCCTCCAGCATTGGGACACACAGTTTTCGAGGCAGGAGCCCACTGTGTCCCCCTTTGCCTGGCAAAGCAATAAAGCTATCCTTTTCTACTTCATCCAAAACTCTGTCACCGAGATTCAATTCAGCACCAGTGCAGAGAGGCTGAGCTTTTGGCATGAGAACATGCATTTTGTACACAGTCATAGTAGGGAAACAGGCTGGAAAAATAGGGACCAGATCCCAAAGCTCAAGGTATCTGAGGAGTGAACTGTGTGTTGACAGAGGTGTTTTAATAGTGTTTCAAGGTAGGTGGCTTTAAGCAAACATTTTATATGAAAAACTGATTTTTCATCAGTCAAAAAAATAAGGACACTTGTTTAACTTTGAAAATATGTATTACATGAAATTTTTAAACTGTAAGTTCTTCTCCTGCATTTAAATTATAATTCCCTTACTAAAATTATATTTATTCAGTACTCATTCAGGATCACACTCATTTCATAAATTAAGGAAAAACTAAGTTTAGTTTTTCTAAGCATCTGACTTCTATGGATAGGACTCTATTTTTAAAAATTCAATAAATATTTATTCAGGGGGGTCTCACTGTGCTCAGCACAATGTCTGAAATACATAGCAAGAGTCCAGACCCTAAACCCAAGTTAATGTCATAGCACAGGAGCTAAATGCACTGTGGCATCAATGTCATGTCCCTGGTGAAAAGAATGAATGAGGGCTTTGCCTAGTGACTTGGAGGGATTGTGGAGTGAGAACAGCAACACACAAAAAGTTACACTTAATATGATCCCATTTTTGAAAACCCAACAATTTCCATGAATGTAAATGAGACATGAGGCCATGAGAGAAGAAAATAAATGGATTTTTTTCACACATCGAGTTTTAAGGAATCTTAACCAGGACAGGCAACTCTGGGAGGAGGAGGGCAGATAAGGTGCATGATTTAAAAAAAAAAAAAAAAAAAAAAAAAAAGAGATGATGATATGGTCCCATTTAACTATCTGTGTGGGTGTGGGTGGGTTGTACATTAAACGAATGCATGAAAGGATAAAAACCAAAATTTTAATGACGATTATTTCATGCTCAGGGTAATAGGACTCTAGGTAATCTTTCCTTTCTTCAGCATATTTTAGGCACTGACTTAATTTTTACAATGGACAAGTACTATTTATATAATAAAACAGCTATTTTTACCATGAGAGGTAGGGAGTTCACAGACCAGCTAGCAAAGGACAGAGAGGCTGTCTGGCACAGTGGCTAACTGCATATACTGTGGAGCCTGACCCCCGGGGCTTGAATCCTAGCCCTTCTTATTAGCTATGAGACCATAGGAAATGTAGTCAATTCCCTATGCCTCAGTTTTCTGACCTATAAATTGGTCAAAATAATAGTACCTACCTTCATGGAGTTTGGTGAGGATCAGACAAATTATCATTTGTAAATCACTTAGATTAGTGCCTGGCACACAGGAGAAAGTAAATAGGTGTTTGTTACATGAAAAAAATAATTGTAATAAGTGTCCCAAGTGCCATGATTAAAATCTCCAAGGAAGACTAGGGGAGCACACAGAAAAGTGACTGGTTGGATCTGGGGTCTGGTCTAGAAGGGGGTCAGGGAACCTTCTCAAAGTAGAATAAACCTGGACGAATGGTGAGGTCATTCAACACTCTACTTGGACTTAGCCAGAGAGAGAATGGGAAAGGAGGTATCCCAGGGAGCAAAGAGGACAAATCAATGTCTCAGGTGAAAGAGATGCTCTTGCGTCTGTTTTTTGTTTGTTTGTTTTACCAACAGCGTGAAAGAGAGCAAGTTGTTCACATCTAAAGAATGGGATCTAAATGTGTTGGCTGCCCCATCACGGGTTGAAGAATTGCCGTCCTTCTTTTTCCTCTACTGCATTTTTTTACTTCCTTCATCACCCTCCTGCCTAAGATGTTTCAGTTCCATTTGATATTGTCATCATTCACTGAATAAGGTGATCCAAGATACTGATCAAAGGCTTGTGCACTTTTTGAAAAGCCCACACACCTGTGTAATTTCCTAAGTCAGATATTCAAGGTTGGGTCATCATGTTTCTGTAAGCATACATCAAGCACTAGTCTGCGATGATCATCTCTTAATCATAAAGTGCTCTCCCTACCACCTCTTAATCTATTTACTAACTCACTACTCACACTTCCTTCCGTTACCTCAACATTTATTCTCATTTTGATCAAAAGATCCCTGGGGCATATGATTTTTGAATATAGATAAAAGGTAACGTTCTCTTTGTAAAGAGTTGTGTTTTCTAAATACTAAATAATAGAGGGGCAAATTATTGGCTATAAGTTGGTTGTAAGGATGGTGAGTAATGGCTAGGAAGAAGGAAGAAGAAATGAAAATTGGGAATGGTTATTAGTGAGAGAAGCTGAACAGAGAAACCTACTCACAGAGACTTTTTTTTTTTTAATAATACATTGCATTTTTATTACTAAATGAAAGAGAACTATCCATATAACAGGGAAAAATCCACATGGATGATAGCTTACCTTTTTTTTTTTAATTTAATTTTATTTATTTTTTTATACAGCAGGTTCTTATTAGTTATCTATTTTATACATCTTAGTGTATATATGTCAATCCCAATCTCCCAATTCATCCCACTACAACCCTCTGCCCCCTGCTTTCCCCCCCAGTGTCCATACATTTGTTCTCTACATCTGTGTCTCCATTTCCGCCTTGCAAACAGGTTCACCTGTACGATTTTTCTAGACTCCACATGTTTGCATTAATATACGGTATTTGTTTTTCTCTTTCTGACTTACTTCACTCTGTATGACAGACTCTAGGTCCATTCACGTCTCTACAAATGATCCAGTTTCGTTCCTTTTTATGGCTGAGTAATATTTCATTGTATATATGTACCACATCTTCTTTATCCATTCGTCTGTCGATGGGCATTTAGGTTGCTTCCATGACCTGGCTATTGTAAATAGAGCTGCAGTGAACATTGGGGTGCATGTGTCTTTTTTAATTATGGTTTTCTCTGGGTATATGCCCAGTAGTGGGATTGCTGGGTCATATGGTAATTCTATTTTTAGTTATTTAAGGAACCTCCATACTGTTCTCCCTAGTGGCTGTATCAATTTACATTCCCACCAACAGTGCAAGAGGGTTCCCTTTTCTCCACACCCTCTCCAGCATTTGTTGTTTGTAGATTTTCTGATGATGCCCATTCTAACCGGTGTGAGGTGATACCTCATTGTAGCTTTGATTTGCATTTCTCTAATGATTAGTGATGTTGAGCAGCTTTTCATGTGCTTCGTGGCCGTCTGTAAGTCTTTGGAGAAAAGTCTATTTAGGTCTTCTGTCCATATTTTGATTGGGTTGTTTGTTTTATTAATATTGAGCTGCATGAGCTGTTTATATATTTTGGAGATTAATCCTTTGTCTGTAGATTCATTGGCATATATTTTCTCCCATTCTGAGGGTTGTCTTTTCGGCTTGTTTATACTTGCCTTTGCTGTGCAAAAGCTTTTAAGTTTCATTAGGTCCCATTTGTTTATTTTTGTTTTTATTTCCATTTCTCCAGGAGGTGGGTCAAAAAAGATCTTGCTGTGATTTATGTCAAAGAGTGTTTTTCCTATGTTTTACAACAGACACCGCAGAAATACAAAGCATCATAAGAGACTACTATACGCAAGTCTATGCCAATAAAATGGACAACATGGTAGAAATGGACAAATTCTTAGGAAGCTTTAACCTTCCAAGACTGAACCAGGAAGAGATAGAAAATATGAACAGACCAATCACAAGTAATGAAATTGAAACTGTGATTAAAAATCTTCCAACAAACAAAAGTCCAGGACCAGATAGCTTCACAGGGGAATTCTACCCAACATTTAGAGAAGAGCTAACACCCATCCTTCTCAAACTCTTCCAAAAAAATTGCAGAGGAAGGAACACTCCCAAACTCATTCTACGAGGCCACCATCACCCTGATACCAAAACCAGACAAAGATACTACAAGAAAAGAAAATTGCAGACCAATATCACTGATGAATATAGATGTAAAAATCCTCAACAAAATACTAGCAAACAAAATCCAACAACACATTAAAAGGATCATACACCACGATCAAGTGGGATTTATCCCAGGGATGCAAGGATTCTTCAATATACGCAAATCAATCAATGTGATACACCGTATTAACAAACTGAAGAATAAAAACAATATGATCGTCTCAATAGACGTAGAAAAAGCTTTTGACAAAATTCAACACCCATTTATGATAAAAACTCTCCAGAAAGTGGGCATAGAGGGAACCTACCTCAACATAATAAAGGCCATATACTACAAACCCACAGCAAACATCATTCTCAATGGTGAAAAACTGAAAGCATTTCCTCTAAGATCAGGAACAAGACAAGGATGTCCACTCTCGCCACTATTATTCAACATAGTTTTGGAAGTCCTAGCCAGGGCAATCAGAGAAGAAAAGGAAATGAAAGGAATACAAGTTGGAAAAGAAGAAGTAAAACTGTCCCTGTGTGCAGATGATATTATACATAGAAAATCCTAAAGATGCCACCAGAAAACTACTAGAACTAATCAATGAATTTGGTAAAGTTGCAGGATACAAAATTAATACACAGAAATCTCTTGCATTCCTACACACTAAGAACGAAAGATCAGAAAGAGAAATTAAGGAAACAATCTCATTCACCACTGCAACAAAAAGAACAAAATACCTAGGAATAAACCTACCTAAGGAGGTAAAAACCTGTACTCAGAAAACTATAAGACACTGATGAAAGAAATCAAAGATGACACAAACAGGTGGAGAGATACACCATGTTCTTGGATTGGAAGAATCAACACTGTGAAAATGACTCTACTACCCAAAGCAATCTACAGATTCAGTGCAATCCCTATCAAATCGCCAATGGCATTTTTTATAGAACTAGAACAAAAAAATCTTAAAATCTGTATGGAGACACCAAAGACCCTGAATAGCCAAAGCAATCTTGAGGGAAAAAAATGGAGCTGGAGGAATCAGACTCCCTGACTTCAGACTGTACTACAAAGCTATAGTCATCAAGACAATATGGTACTGTCAGAAAAACAGAAATATAGATCAATGGAACAGGATAGAAAGCCCAGACATAAACCCACACACCTATGGTCAACTAATCTATGACAAAGGAGGCAAGAATATACAATGGAGAAAAGACAGTCTCTTCAGTAAGTGGTGCTGGGAAAACTGGACTGCTACATGTAAAAGAATGAAATTAGAACACTCCCTAACAGCATACACAAAAATAAACTCAAAATGGATTAGAGACCTAAATGTAAGACCGGACACCAAAACACTCTTAGAGGAAAACACAGAGACTTCTATAATGACTATTTTATGGACTTTTTTGGCTGAGCTGAAAGGCTGTGGGATTTTAGTTCCCCGGCCAGCTATCGAACCCAGGCCCCAGCAGTGAAAGCGCCGAGTTCTAACCACTGGACCGCCAGGGAATTCCCTGGATTTTAAAATATGCCACAAAAATGCAGAAGAAAAGGTCATGCAATGCTTATCTGTCTGAAAAAGAGGACTAACACAAACTATAAAACTAGAAGAAAAAAAACCTTTTTCCTCAATGGACCTGAAAGTGCAGAAAATCATTCTACAGCTCTAGATGGGGAGAGAAAATGTATACATTGAAGATAAAATAAATTTCATCGGTAGCCAGATATAAAAATACCCCGATTTCAGGGACTGCCCAATATTTTAACACCACAGAATTTGATACTGAAAATAATGGTATGCGGTCCAGATCCAACCTTCAAAGGCACTTATTTCCTAAACTGCTGGAAATGTTGCCTGATGACAACTCATAGCTTACTCCTGCCCCAGGAACTGCCCTCAGCCTTTTGGGCAAGGAGTCCTCTTGCCCAAAGCCACACCTTTCCCCCCGGCGGGGGCAGGGGCGGGGGGGCGGGGCAGCCCTAATGACTGGACAAAGCGACATGCAAAAGCCTAGAGGCTGACCTCCCTGTAATTCAGGACAACTCTGAAGGACCGTCCCAGCTCCAGGGCTGGAAGATTGGCTGAGGACTTGATCATAAATAAATTCCAGTTTATCCTCTTCCTTTTCAGGTTTCCCGCCCTCAAGGGCGTTCCTACGAGCACTCCCCAATAAACTCACGGCACTCATCTCTCTCTCTGAGTCTGTTTCCTAAGGAACTGGATCTAAGGCAACTCTCTAGACCCATCCTATCATTTTACACCTGAGAAAACTCAAGTGTCTGAAAGGGGAAGTGATTTGTTCAAGATAGCGCAGCTGGTAAGTAATGGACTTGGGAATAGAATTTTGACTCCTGATCCAATTAAGTGCTCTCTTCACCTGGAATATTGGCCCTGACAGCAAAGATCCAGAAAATAATTCCTAAAGGTTGTAGCTTTGTTTCACAGCACGTAAAACATAGCTCCAAATCAAGTCTGAAGTATTTTTGTGTCCTTAATATGATTTACCTGAGAGGTTTTTTTTTGTTTGTTTTTAATAGGCAGACGATAGAAATGTGTACAATCAGGCCACCCAAGAGGGCTGTTCTCTTGCTCTCTGTACACCCCCTGCTCGACCAGTGCCTGCTTCACCCACATCCTACTCACCTGACTGACCTTCCTTCTTTTTTTTTTTTTTTTTTTTAATTTTATTTATTTATTTATTTATGGCTGTGTTGGGTCTTCGTTTCTGTGCGAGGGCTTTCTCTAGTTGTGGCAAGCGGGGGCCACTCTTCATCGCGGTGCACGGGTCTCTCACTATCGCGGCCTCTCTTGTTGCGGAGCACAGGCTCCAGACGCGCAGGCTCAGTAGTTGTGGCTCACGGGCCCAGCTGCTCTGCGGCATGTGGGATCTTCCCAGACCAGGGCTCGAACCCGTGTCCCCTGCATTGGCAGGCAGATTCTCAACCACTGCGCCACCAGGGAAGCCCTGACCTTCCTTCTTAATCGTAGAGACATACTTGCCCCCAGCCCCAGCTAGTGAGTGTTCTAACCTTAAGAACATCTCTACTATGATAGCTTATCAAAGGCAGGTGAGGGACATGCCCACGCTGCTGGTTTCCCTGGTAACCAATGAGCCAACCTGCAGTCAATTCCCCCTATAACTGGTAGCCTCCCTCTCCTCTCAGGAGCCAAGACCACTGCCTTGTCCTGCCTGCTGTCTGTGCACACAGTAGGGTGTTGCTCCAGGACCTTGCTTCAGACATGCAAGATCCCCCAGCCATTAAACCCCTGATGTCACTGTTGCTATCTCTGGGGTCTTTCTTCAGTCTTGAGGTTGGGCAATTACAGGGCTTGCAGACCTGCAGGGTGCAACCCAGCAAAGGGGAAGTTCATCTAAGTAGGATTATGTTCCTAAGACTATAATTTCCGGGAGGGACTGCTTGCCAAGTTCTACAACAGCAGTGGCAAACCAGAACTGAGAGCCATCAACCTAGACTTGGTTTTTTTTCATGGCTTGGACCTGTCAAGGACTCATTCATCAATCAATGTGTCTCCTATTTTTTAAATATTATTGAGTGTGCTCAGATCGTTAGCGTCAACATGTTCTTTAAAGTGTTTGAAAACTTTTTTATCTTTTACTTTTCTGCATGGAAAGTGTATACCTAGACCTGTGGATGGAAATATTATCTAGATACGATTAATATATTGGAAATCTACTTGTCCTTTCAGGTTTGAGTTGTATTACAAAATCATTTTGATATTGAGGTTGAGAAGTGCAAGAATAATTGGTGATGATCTCTAAATTTCAAGGGTTTTACCAGGTCAGAAGTTGCTCTCTCCTACCGCCCGGTAAAGCTTTGGTGCTACGTTCATATTCAACCTTCCTCAGCACTCAGCTACAGACAGAGAAGCAAAAGCCAAGGAGCAAAGAGGAATTCGTAATTGCACGGTGACTGTGCTCTTCCCATTGCTTGGCCCTTTATTGTGTTTAGTGCACTGGGTAGATCGGGTCTTGACTCTCCTCCAGAACCCACTCTCAGGACCCTGTTGACAGTCCTCCAGGAAACCACATTATGCTACAAAGCACCAGTCATCTTGATACATTTCAGCTTTTGTGATTGTCCTGCTTTTGCTCTCATACTCCCCAGAGATGTGGGCTTTTTTCCAAATGAATTTAAAATGAAATAACCTGATATAATTTTAAATGGCCTGGCTTGATGCCACAGAGACATTTGGAAATATAAAAAGTAGTCGTTTGGACCTCACTATAGGCAATGTTTTCTTTTTCCAGAAATCAAAATGATTTTAAATTGGGCCATAAAACCAAGTATTTTGTTTATTACATATTTTTTTTTTTAATGTTTGACAAGATATAACAAGTTTGAACTACATTACCCTCCCCAAGTGATTCACAAGGACAGCCTACTGGTTCTCAATGACATTCTGATCAAAATAATTGCCTTTGAAAGGTGTTTGCCGTCACACATTCACCATTGCAGCCATTCAAAGCTCTCTGAAAACATTGAGTCACATGTTTTCACAATACGTCTGCGAGGGAAATGGGTGGCCAATATTATTATCCCTCCTCTACCTAAGGGGCCAACCATGTTCTCCAAAGACGCCGTCTGCATTTGGGACATTCTATCTCTACAGAATACTTCTCTCTGCTGACTTCTTGAAGTCATTCTGCGCTCAGGATGGCTTCATCCTTTTCACATTAGAGATTTGGAGAGAGGTAACAGGTTTCCAAAAATCCCAGGTATTTCACCCTCAATTTAGTTTTCTAATCAAGATCAATTTGGTGGCTTTTTTTTTTCTCTTCCAAAAAAAAAGTATTACAGTATTATGCTTACATATTACAGTATTATGACATCAATGACAGGAAACCCATGGCCTCCTACTTGCCCCATTCCTACCGTGTTTTAACTGTTAGAAAGGGCTTCAAGACGATAACCTGAAATCTGCCTTTCACATTTCATTCTACCTTCCAGGAAAACAAAGGACAAGGAAGCTCCTCACCTATTTGAAGGCATTTGCTATTCCTCTACTTCGCTATCCAAGTTAAACTTCCTCCGAGGATTCAACCATAACTCATAGGGATGGTTTCCAGACCCTCAGTAACCCAGTTATCCTTTCTGATCAGGATACCAAGTGTCAGAGTCTCCCTTCAAATACGTTATCCAATATTGAAACCAGTCTTTAAGGTACAGTCTAAGCAGAAAAGAGCACAGAGAGGCTATAACTTTCCCTGGCAGAGACACTCTTAAGACCCAAGATACTAAAGCAATGTGACTGATTTCTTTCTCCTCTGTTGCCTTTTAAAAAAAAACATGTTACATTACACGTCAGACATTTCTGCCGCCCCGTCACCAGAGCATCTGGGCATAATTATGCCATACAAGTCAATATTGCTAGCACATGGCAGACAACTTGGATCACAGCATTTGTTCTCCTAGGTTGCATCACTTTTCTTTGCCGCTTCTCTATTCTGCCTCAGGTTCAAAGGGGCAGAAACCAGGGAGGAACCGTTTGTCTTTCATGTGTGTGCCAACACCACACTGCTCTCAGGAGCCCAGTCCTGTGAAATAGGAGAGTCAGAGATGCTTTGGTCCAGTGCATAGCTGGAGGACTTCTATCTGATTCATTATTTGATCCCATTGACTAGCAGAATATTCTAGACCTCTGTGATGAGGTTCTGTCTACGGAAAGAAAAACTTCAGCACCGTTTAGGATTGTTGAGATTTCAAGTATTCATCTCATGGCCAGAGTTGTCTCGCCATAAAAGATACTGCTTGAGCATGATTTTCTTTATTTTAAATAATCTCTTACTTATAAAATTCCTTACAGTGTCTAAAATAAAAGTGTTTGGAGATGTGACTTTAGCACCTATCTCTGCAGAACTTCAAGAGTGTAATCTCCATTCTCACTCTGTGTTTCTAATACACTTTTTAAAATCCAATTTTAGGACTCATGGGTTCCACTTTGAATACATTTGTTATACAGTAAATGCATATGTCAGTACAAGTAGTTCCTCACTGTTTTGCCTAAAAACCTGATGGCTGAAAGGAAGAAAAACATACCATTTGGACAACACAGTTTCTGGACATAATATAGGCTAAAGGACAAATTATGTGCAAGTTGACTGGCAACTAAGTTCTCAGCTGCCCCATTATAAAATAGGAATATGACCACAGCCTTGGGCTGCCAGAGATATCTTGTAGAAGTAGATGTTCTGGACACAGTAGGTATTGAGTAATGTTTAGGATCGTAGAGGTGAAAGGAACCTTTGATATCACCTAATTCAACCTCTTTTTAAAATTATTATTACATTTATTTATTTATTTCAGTTTGGGTTTTTTAAATTTCTTATTTTATTTTTTATTTTTTAAATTTTTATTGGAGTATACTTGCTTTACAATATTGTGTTAGTAGAGTTCCCTGGGCTTTACAGTAGGTTCTCATTAGTTATCCATATTATACATAGTATCAATAGTGTATATATGTTAATCCCAATCTCCCAATTACTTTTTTTTTTCTTTTTAATTATCATTTATTTATTTATTTATTCATTTGGCTGTGTTGGGTCATCGTTTCTGTCCAATTACTTTTAATTTTTAGATTTTTCTTTAAATCGAGGCCCAGTGAAATTAAATGATTTATTCAAAGTTATACAGATATGCAATAAACGATTCAGGACTCTAATTAATATTTCCTAATAGCTCCATCACCACTCCCTCTCCTATAACAGCTGCTGCTAATGATGACTTTCTTTACCTGACCCTTTACAAGTGCTAAAAAGCCTGATAAAATTTTGCAATAATAATTCAGTCCTGCTGGGCCCCCTAGAAGATGATTAAAAACCTTAATAAGATATTTTCTCATGTCTCCTTCTTAAAGTCTTAAGTTTCTTTCTTTGTAGAATCAAAATTGTCTACGGCTCCTTATAACACAATGTAAATAATAATAGGAATGGATGTCATGACAATAACAAGAAAAATAATACTTACAAAGCATTTACAAAAATGTCTGACTACAAAGTAGTCAATTAATATTAAGTATTATAATCTCATTTAAACATTAAAACAACCTTATGAAATACATAATATTATCCCCCCACTTTACAGTTGACGTTACTGAGACACACAGAGATTTGTGTACCTTTCTCAAGGGCTTACGGCTCAAAAGTGGCAGATTTCACCCTGAACTAACGGCCTGCTTTCCAGCTGCTACACGAACACCACCAAAAAACAAGACAATATTCTGAAGATTTTAATAAATATTAGCTAGGAAGAAATGAATGTTCTTGGGAGTTCTGAAACTACTGAGAAGTATTTAAAGATAGTTTTTCAGGTTTTTTATTTGCCTTTTCTGGTTTCTTTAATTGCAATGTAGAATCCTCAGAGTGAAATCATATTTATTCCATAGCCACAGATATCAAAGTATCCTCCCAGCAAAGTTCAGCGCTGGGAAAAAGCGTTTGCTACCCAGAATCCCAGATCCACATCTCGGCTTGTTTCAAAGATGCCTTCCCTATTAGTTAGAAGTCTCCACCCATTCCTTTGCTATACACACCTACAGCCCAACTCAGGCTCCCGAAGCTGAATTCCCGGTACTCAAAAGCAAGCCCAAGCAAGACAGCTCTCTACTCAACACTTAAAATTCTCTAACAAGCAGGATGGTTTCAAGGAAGACAAAGCAAAGCCCCAGTCAGTGGCTTGCTTCCTGCACCATTTGGAGTTCACCCCCCTTACAGGGCATAATCCTGCTTTCCTAAGGACCATCAGAGGTGAGGCGGCTGGTGCTTCTCCAGCCATAAATCACGGAGGTGTAAAGACAACTGGACATAAAATCTGTGCAAGCTTTGCATACAATGTGCCTGAAGATACCAGAGGCCTGGCTGAATAACACCAGGAACAGTTTAGGTTGGAAAATTCTTTACAGGGCTTTGACAAAACCTCCTGAAAGACTGATGTTTCAATGAACTCATCCTGTCATTTCCCATCACTTGGCCACTTTACATTTTTATTAGCATTCCGTTTACACAGTTGCTGCCGTGAGAGGCATAGGGAGAAGATGAACAGTAAAGACCAACAATGGAAACGCTTTCAGGGTCAGCAGCCAGTGAAGTCACGACGACATCATTCAGGGGTGGACTGCATTTCTGGATCCCACCGCGGGCTTCTCAAAGCCCAGCCACACGGGCTCATTGGGAGGCATCTCTGCAATGGCTCTCGTCCACCAACCATGTAGCTACGTAGCTCATGTAGCTACGACAGCAATCTTAGGCTCCTCGGGATCAGCCGGATCTCAACCCCTCCTATAGATAAACTCAGAATTCTAGATCTGAGAGCCAAAGAGGAAAAAAAAAAAAAAAAAGAGGAAATGAATCAAATTCCAACAACGGAGTAAAAAAAAAAATGGCTTGTACGCCCTCGAGGCAGAGGCAAAGGAGGAATCTGCACATTGATAACCTATGACTCAGCCTTTTATCACTCAGAGCTCAGAGTTCTCAAATCCCTGTGGGATGGATGCTGCTTCTGTTCCAAAGGGATGTCCTCCCAGGGAGGTAGCTTCTGCAGGAGATGGGTGGGTAAGCCCTGTCTCCGCACTGCTGCATGCTATGGCTGCATTTTCATGACTATGATTTTCCACCCTATGGGCTCTAAATTCATCTCTTTTATTTTTATTTTTTCCCAAAAGAAGCAAAGGGAAGCCCTTGAGACTCATGTTGGTATCAACAGGAAACCTGGGGGAAAAAAAGAAAATCAAAGAGGAAACCAAAATACACACAACTAAGAATAGGAGTTTCAAGGACATGACTTATGGCAAGGAAAAACTAAAGTTTTGACGAGTTAGTTGGATTGCAGAGGAGGAAGGGTGCAGGGCAGGGTGTGGAGTAGAATGAGTTAGGGAAGGGAGGAGAGCTCCTCTTTACATAAGAAGCAGAGGTGATCTCGTATTTTATGTGGCTTTTTCAAAAGCATTTGGCAAAACCCAACATATTTCTTAATTACTTTACTCTCACAGAAGGTTCTTAAGTGAAATGACTGTGCCAAAGGGCTATGCTTAGTTGGGGTTTGGTATGACACTCATTCTCAGCTTTCTTGTCTCTCCAGGTTTTGGTCCTGATTGGATACCAAGGTGGTGGCCTTAAAGCATCTTTGATGTCTGAGGATAGTACATATTCCTGCAAAATACTTCATCCACTGTTGATATGTACAAATATGGACAAAGTGAGAACTGCTATTATAGAGCAACGGTCTCCATCGGGTCAGAAAAAGGCACTCTTTGAAAAGATCAAATGGGGCTCCTGTTGACTATTTGCTCAGTCTTCTACAACCAGAAGGGGTCTACTAAAGGAAAGGGACCATTCAGGATATGCTTCCTTTCATGAGCTGCCCCCAGGGTCACGTTCAATGAGAGCTAGAGGGAACATGAGCCAGCAGCAGATGTGATGTCCAGAACTCCACTGGAGAAGATGCAGGGACTACATCTCTCATGCCTGAAGTCAATTGTTTGCAGGATGTAACTTTAGGAGTAAGTCCTAAGACCAATATATGGAATGAATGGATGAAGGAAATGGTGAAGACTTCAAGAAATATTTTTTCCTACAATCGTTCTATCTTAATACATTTACAAATTATAATTTCTGAACTACCCATGTCCATGGCTGCATTTAAAAAAATCAGAATGATGGGTACATATACACTTAAATGAGGATTATCCTTGTTTAGTACCAACAAAACTATACATGTTCCATTTTTAAAAGTCTATTATTTTATAATAATAATGCGCATATTATATTCAGAAAACCTCTGCAAAAAAGGAAATATGTTAATTCTTATTTTAGAATTGGAAATGAGATATTCACTCAGTAATTGAATTAAAGGAAAATCTTTGGGTACTTGCACCATAGCTACAGTCATGGCAGCATTTTCTTTCTACGTATAACAAAACATCTTAAAGAGTGAGGCCTAACTTACAAAATTGGAAAAAAAATCAAACGTACAAAAAACGACAGAAGCAAACTCAATACCTCCATCAAGAAATCGGTGATTTTTAAAAGGTACATCAAAAACAAAGCTACTTAGTGGTAGAATAAGATTTAAATATGGATTTATTTGTGAAGGTTTTAAACACTGCATTTACTATGTTTAGCATCCTCAATGATTACTTAGTTTGTAAAGTGCTTTGAGGTTATGAGATCACTAGTGAAGCTATTAGTTTCGTTTAAAATAAATTCAACTAAATATTTCTTTCTTCACAGTGCTTCCAGCCCATGGAAATCATTTTCAGAGGATGTGGTAGAGAGGGGGGAAAAACCCGAATAACAAAATACCACTGCCCTCAGAGTTTTTTCACAGGTGGTAAACATGATTCTAATGTTTGTAACCTTACAAGGTTAGAAAGATGGTGATAAGAGCCAAGAGAATCAGCTCATTTGCTAGAGGGGCACATAAAGAGTCGATAGTCTCATTTTACCATTTGCAAGAACGTGGGTGGACTTGGAGGGTATTATGTTGCATGAAATAAGTCAGACAGAGAAAGACAAATACTGTATGATATTACTTATATGTGGAATCTAAAAAATACAACAAACTAGTGAATATAACAAAAAAAGAAGCAGACTCACAGATACAGAGAACAAACCAGTGGTTACCAGTGGGAAGAGGGAAGGGAGGAGGCGCAATATAAGGCTAGGGGATTAAGAGGTACAAATTATTATGTATAAAATAAACTACAAGGATATATTGTACAACACGGGGAATATAGCCAATATTTTATAATAACTATAAATGGAGTATAACATTTAAAAATTGTGAATCACTATATTGTACACCCCTAACTTATAAAAAAATTGTACATCAACTATACTTCAAATTAAAAAAAAGAGTTGACATATCTCCCATCTCACAATATGGAACTACTTTTGATTTCCCAGAAATACCATTATCAATGAGCTACAAAATCACATTGCCGCATTTGGGGGAAAAGGTAAGTCATAGTGAGGCTTCTCTTCCTATTGTCTTGGTGATTTATGAGGTCATTTGGAAACTGACTAGTGGATTGAGCTCAACGAGTCAAGGTATACAGCATCATTTCATTGACAATAGATACGGGGGTTGTATTTTCCGTGGGCATCACCAAGTGCCAAAGCGCTTAGATCATGTGGTAACATGGCACATTCCTGAGAAGACTCATCTTCCCAAGACGCAATATTAGGAGAATGACTCCTCCACTACAACTGCTAGCAAAAAAATAAAAATAAAAATTAGGCTTGCCAAAACTTTCAGGAAGGAAATTGCTTTTCTCAATGCACTGTAGCAGTATATCACCGATCCAACCTGCCTTTAAGTTGATGTCGTTGATAACCAATATCAGAATCAACCAACCAGATTACCCAAGGCATTTAAAAACAAGATTATACATGTGTCTTGCATAGTCATAACGTGTAACTATGAGATGTGTAATGATGAGGTGTTTTTTGAAGTCTAGGTGAGCAGTCTATTTCTGCACAAACATATTCAGGGCCTAACCTCCAAACAAGAAATTGAGAGGGTAAGTCTTGAAACATTTTCTGGAGACAGTGAAAAATAACTAATAATTATAATAATATGGTACCAGAATTCTTTTTGTCGAGGGAAAAGGCAAAGACCTGTGGAGTGTCTACTAAGTGGTAATCATTGACTAGGTTCATTCGTATATATTTCAAATTTAAAAATTATAACAATAACATGAGGTGGATATTCGTGTTTTTAGTTTATAAATGAGGAAAACAAGATCTAGCAATTTAAAATAGGTTGTTCACAGTCATACAGCTCTTAAGTAGCAGAGATGGAGTTAGGATCCTGGGGCTGTGGAAGGTATTATACTCTGCAACCGACATGTACAATAATGGGCAATTTCTGAGACAGTAATACTTGATATTAATATTGTATTCATATTTACATTAATAATGTGCATATTATGTGCAGAAAGCTTCTACAAATCCAAGGGTATAGTAAAGAAAATAGGAATAATATCAAAATTAGTCCTAATTTTCTTCATTAATCCATTAAAGGTAAATAATTTATAAACTCCTCCTCAAGCTTATTTATGTCCTTAACCTTATTTCCCTATGTTCTTTCTTGGTAAAGTACATATTATTTATTATATAATATAATAAAATTTCCTTTTGTTTGTTACCTATTAAAGTGGTACTCCTTTTAATTAAAAAAATAAAAAACTTTGAGCTCATAAACATCTCCTGGAATGATAAAATAGTGAACAAGACTGTATCCCCCATCAACCTTCTCAATATTTTATAGGCATTGATGATCTTGTTTAGTTCCCGGCTTCTGGGGAAGTGCACGTTTAGTGTTTTTGCACGTAGAAGACACTCTTTCCTGCGGATCCTTGAATGTTTATGTCTCTCAACCTTCTCCTCCTCTTCTTAGGCAGTTCTCAGGTTCCCTCTGAAGCTTCTGCCCCAACTCCTTCCTGCATCCCAAGAATGGTTTCCAAGTTTAGCACTACTGTGCAAACTTCAGGTGATTGTTCTTTTACCCCACGTCATCCGGGAAAGGCAGAGCAGAAATTCAAAACCTACACTTTCCTGGCATAACCCAAGGCATGACTGGTCCTGTTTCTATCAACATCCCTGCAAACAGGTGCCCAGACTTTACAAGTGATGGGCCTGCCTCTGTCTTCCCATTCAACTGCATCAGGGAATGTGTCTTAAGAAATGTACAAGGATGCTCTACAGAGACTCTTAGAGGCCCGATCCCAATTGTCAGATAACCTGCAGATGTTTCTCAGGTCGCAGGCTTAAGAAGAACACTTAAGGGACTTCTCTGGGCCACTAAACTTTCCACCTTCATGTGAAGCATCAGCAGTGCTGGCAAGCCTTTTGATCATACTGCACCACTCTTACCCGGGCCTCAAGTGAAGAAGGCGTTACACAGCCTTGTTAATCTGGCCAAGGCTCCCTACCCTGAGTCAGTTGAACTTTACTCCACTGTTCACACAAAATAGCAAAATCATGCACTAAGAAGGGAGTTTACAGGTGGGAAGAAGTGGGCTGAACAAAAGGAAACTTGACTGACTAGGTGTAAATGGATATTGCAGTTCATAGAGCTTCTCCATTAGCCTGTCATAGAATGGGGCAGGTCTTGCTTTGAGCAAGTCAATCATTGAATAATATATTTTCAAAAGATATTTTGGTAACTAAGTGTGAGATAAATGTATGTAAAGTGCTTTGAAAACTAAAGTCATCTGTGATTACAGATAGTATGATATTATGACTAGGTACCATCAGCATATAAAATGCTGACACTCAAGGCAGGGCAGCAAAACAGAGCTTTGGACCAGGGGTAAGGGCACTGGGTTCCAGTCCTGACCTTCCCACGAACATGTTGGTAGATTTGGACAAGTCACTTAACCTCTTGGTGCCATGTCCCTGTATTCTGAAACATTAATAAGATAGTATTTAATGGCCCCATGGGGCTGACTAGTTCTAAAATGTGTGATTCTAAAAGAAGCAGGGGTAGTCTTAAAATATATTTAAAATCTATATTGGTTACATTTTGACTGTCATCAAATAGACAAACTACTCAAAGAGTGAGAACAAACAGTAATGAGATTACTATTTGTTACTATTTGTTACCATTACTATTTGTTACTATTTGATACTATTTGTTACTATTTGTTACTATTTAGTAATGAGATTACTATTTGTTACTATTTATTTAATAGATTACTATTACTTCACCATTTGTCAAAAGGCTTCTCTCATTGTAGGAATCGCCCTGCTCAAAATTTTGCCTTCTGTTTTCAGACAAAGTCTCAGTCACCTTAAAATTTCTTAAAGCTTGCCATACCCTGGGCTTCTGCCAAAGACTTCAAAATAGTACAATTTTAGAAGAGTTTTAGAGGAATTTGATCATTTCCCATGTTCCCTTAGAACTTAATGTGTTATCTATACCCTTTAGCATGGCTTGTGTACTCATTTTATTTTTCCTCTTCCCAGTTCTTTTGGGAAGAACACATGGCCTGAAGAGAGAAGGCAACCCTAAGTCCCGGCCTTGTACAGAAAAATCTAGCGTCTCTTCAATTATGTCAGCACAGCACCCTCTACTGCTTCAGGGGGAAAGACATATTAGCAACTACGAAACACCAGAACAAAACTGAGACATGTCACTCTGCCCAGCTACACAGCGATGGGTAATAACTTCCCTCATTTGTCACCTGAATAGCATTCCTTACAAAAGTACATAGTTACGGTAAGAGAAAGATTTTATCTTTTTCATCTTTGCGTTTGTTTTTTTTTATTTGTCTATTTTATGTTTTGTGACTTCCAAGCTAAGAGGTCTCGTGATTTTACATCTCAAGCCAAAAGAATTACAGGCCATCTTGGGAGTAAATGGGTAGTATGAATAAAGATATCCACATTAAGTCTCAATCAAAGACTCAAAGAGGGGATGTTATAGCTTTCAGTGTGTAAAGCCTCTGATATATTTAACAGAAAACTTCTGCAGACCATGAAAAGGTGCTTCCTCCATGGCTTTATTTAAATTACACCTATGTTCGGATTGTGATCCCAAAAGAAAGAAACAGATTTTTTTTTAAATGTAGATCTCCATCTATTTGCATGTACTTTCTCCTGAGTGTCTTGTTTTGTAAAGCCAGTAAGTCATTAAAAATCAAATCAGAAGCCTTTGAAATGTAATTTATTTCCTATGGACTCTTAAGCAGAGGTGCTTCCAAAGCGAGATGTTCCCTCCTCCACTCTAGAGCTCTTATTTTTTTCCACTGAGAAAATACATTTATAGTATTCTGTGCGGAGAAGAGTCCTAATCAGTCCCAGGAAAGTCTGCTAAATAGCAGAGAGAAAATCTATGGATAATGTTATAAAATAATATCTAGTCTAGTGTTTTACTTCAGACAGAGTTTACAACTTTGGATGAACATCACATGATTTCCCTAACCCAGAAGCCTGCTGTGTACAAACCTTACTATTGCATTCATTCAAGGAAAGGAGAAAACACTCCCTGAGGAGCTGACCCTGGCAAAGCCTATCTTTGGGGGTCTTCTGATTTCTCTCTCTGAGCCGTCTTCCACCTTCTAGAAGTTTGTCTCCCAGGGCACCTATTCTACCGCAAGCCTGCATAGACCCATTCAATCCCAGCTCTCTCAGCTGATTCCATGAATGCGCTGAATGTTCCTAATGTGTTTTAAAAGAGAACACCTGATAATTCAGATAAATCAGTGGTGAGTGAAGTTTCAAACTGACGATCAAAGTGGAGTCAGGAAAGGGTAATGTCAGAGCTGCAATTTCAGCAGAGGAACCTTCTGTCATGTTCCTCTAACAAACAATAGTCTATAGGAAGAGGAGAAAGGAGCTTCCTGCCTCTCCAAGTCCAAAACCGAGAGTGAAGATTTGTCTCCTTCCCACCACCATCCTTCAAGGGATGTGCATCTGCTAAGATCTGGGAATTGTCAGGGTCTTTCAAGCTCCAGGATTAGGATCCTTCATGGAGTTTTCAGCATGCATTGCACCTTCACAGCCTTCACAGTCAACCAAACACAACTCACCACGTACTTGGATTCTAACTATTCCATTTGGTTAACTGGTTCCCTTCAGTTGTCTTCAAGCCAAGATGCCTAATTTCTATTCTTTTCTACATCCTACAGTGTCTAGCAAAATGCAGGGTACATACAGGACACTTAGTAAATACATACATGAAATAACACCTACTGTCGTTCGCTTTGTAGAGACGAGTAGACAAACAGCATGCAGAGTTGTATTATTGAACAAATATTGGCTGGGGGCCTATCAGGTGCCAGGTACCAAGCTAGGTGACAGGGATCAGTGGTAAACAAGACAAGTGAGTCTTTTCAAAGCATTTATATTCTAGGAATGGAACCTGACCAGAAGACAGGCATGTTCGATGTACACACAGCATAGTGTGGGTAAACCCAGGTGTTGTGACAGAAGAGGGTCACTGAACCTCATCTGGAGGAGAAAGGAAGAACTTCTTGCAAGAGGTGACATTTAAAGAGAGACAAGGACAAAGAGTCAGAATTAGCCAGGGGATGGCGGGGATGGATTCCTTGCAGGGGCTGAGAAGGGAGAGGGCGGAGTGTGATGGACCAGCAGGTACGTCATCTGGGCCATGGAAGGCGGGGGAGGGCAGTGATGGAGGAGCCGAGGCGGAAGGGCATATTGGACCAAGGCTGCAAGGACCAGGACCCATGTGGGAGCTGCCTCTCTGCGCTAATGAAGAGATAGACCCATTCTTCGGCGGCGTGTGCAGGAGAAATATCCTTCCTTCACTATTAGACTTCTGGTCTTTCTATAATGAAGCTGAGTAAGAAGTGGCAAGAAACTGATGAATCTGTCTGCCTGAAAAGGCCAAGAAGAGATTAATGTTTGACCAGTGGGGAGTACATGGAAGGAAAAATCGTGTAGTAATTGTTTACTTCTGTATTAATGAACGGCTTGACAGAGGTCACTAGAGTGACTGCTTAAGCCAGCCCAGGAAGTTAATTGAACTTCTCCCTGCATTTTCACAGCAGACCAACCATTTTCAGGTTATTGGGAGAAGCGCCATATCAACAGCATGCTAACCAAGGGTCGACTTTTCTAGCTGGAAAGGAGCCTTAGAAATTCACATTTCCATTTTAGGGGTAAGGGAACTACCAGGTCCATGGTAGCTGATCGTGAGCTTAGCTGGTGTGTGAAAACAGACCCCTTCACTCCTGGCCCAATGCCCCTTCCAAAGAGCCACACTGCCTTGTGCCCCTGAGAAGGGTTTTTTTTTTCACTTAAAACTAGTCTACATGGCACATAGTGAAGTAAAAACTAAACATGTGATCAAACTGATGAATAAAAGGACCTAAAAGGAGGAAGTCGTTTTTTTAAGCTTTCAAAATAATTGAATTTGTGATGCATATTACAACTCTCACAAGAAAAGGCTGACTAACAAAGACAGATATCACGTATCACTCATATGTGGAATCTAATTTTTAAAAAATGATATAAATGAACTTGTTTACAAGACAGAAACAGACTCACAGATTTTGAAAGCAAACTCATGGTTACCATGGGGGAAATATTGGGGGGAGGAATAAATTAGGAGCTTGGGATTAACATACACATACTACTATATATAAAATAGATAACCAACAAGGACCTACTGTATAGCACAGGAAACTACTCAGTATTCTGTAATGACCTATAAGGGAAAAGAATCTGAAAAAGAATGGATATATGTATAACTCATTCACTGTGCTGTACGCCTGAAACTAGCACAACATTGTAAATCAGCTATATGCCAATAAAATTAAAAAAAGAAAAAAAGGGCTGACTAAGGGCAGTTAAAACCACCTGCCCAGCTTTTGGAGATAAGGCCAAACGTAGTGGCTGCTTGTGTAGAAAGGAAAGAAAACTTTGATATCTTATTTAAAATATAAAAGCTGATACCAGTTTTGTAAAAGAAAGTATAGATATTTATAAATACATCTGCAGAAGCAGGGGCACTACATACACACACATGCCCATACTTAGAGGGAGAGAAACTAGAAATAAATGGATTCAAATTGTAACAGTCACAACTTTCTCTGCGATTTCAGAGCTTTTTTATGCTTTTTTTTTTTTCCACAATATCCCAGTTTTTATGATATAATCAGAAAAAATATATACATGTTAAAAATGAGTGGATATGACAACTCTCTGCAGAGGGAACAAGCACATCTTGAGGGGGGCCCCGGACCTAGCATTTCATTGTTTATTGTCACACCCGGCCACATGCACATGACACTGTTACTATTGTTACTGACTTTCAGTCTGTGGCAAAAGGCCTGGCTCCTTGTGAGTGTAAATCTGAAACAGTCTCTTCAAAAGATTAACACAACTTTGTATTTTTCAGAGGACTGGTTATTTACAAAGTGCCTAACTTCTACCTGGAAAGGCAAGGGTGGGTGGATTCAAGATGTTCCAGAACAGCCCAGGTCTAGGGCTTGCTGCTAGTGAGCCAGTGGCTCTCAGGTTACAGGTAACAGGAAGAAGGGGAGAAGCAGCTGTTCCCTAAAAAGGTTACTCTTAAGATTCCATTCCCAACACCTACAGGAATGTTAACTTTCAGCATGGAAAGTTGTACTGTAATTCTGAAATACAGACTCTCTTAAATCGTGTTACTATATTTTAAAACAATAGTATAATCCAAAAATAATAATAGTAAAAAGATTCCACCCCCAGGGGGTTAGTTAAATCTCTGAAACAAATCGTCCATGATCACTCCACCGTGGATTCAAGGCACCGCTAAGCAGATGTGAGGGTGATCTAAAAGGGCAAGACATTCTCCTGTGCTCAGGACCACCTTCCCCAAGGATGTGAAATAGGCTACACAAACGTTACCTCCCAGGTGGAAGCCTGTATGCCTTGGTGCACTGCTTCCTCTTTTTCTTTTTTCTTTCTTTCTTCTTCTTATTTTTTTTTTGGCCGCACTGTGCAGCTTGTGGGATCTTAGTTCCCTGACCAGGGATCGAACCCCGGGCCCTCGGCAGTGAGAGGGCAGAGTCCTAACCACTGGACCGCCAGGTAATTCACCTTCATGCACTGCTTCTTGAGTTTCATTTTTAATATCACAGGCCGCTGTGGGTGTGCTGAGATTAACTCACAGAGTAACTGATTAGTGACGCTTGGAAGAAAGTCACAGAGTGAATACAAGCCTTGATTCCTGCCTTCGGCATCTTCTAGAAAGTAATGTTTCAACTTGAGACGGTACCCCTGGTCCTTCAATTTCTCATTACGGCCCCACCTTGTGGCCTTGCCTGGAGGCAATTCCTCAACACATCCGAGGTGGTCCAGCTTGGTCTAAATGGGATGAACAAACACTGAATGGATTATCTATGAAACTCAGAAACGAATCTGTGCAGCAATGTCAACTTCAGGAAGTTTTTAAAGGCTGGGCGGAGGCCAGCAGATAGCGGAGGCCAGAGGAGGAAGTCAGCTCTGCACCGTGTGTTGAACTTAAATGATGCTGAACTTTCCTTTTCGCTGGACAGCGCACGCCTTGGAAAAGGCCATTTTCATGTGCAGAAAAGCAGCACGGCCCTGGGTGTCATGATGTGAAACAGAAGCCGGTGTTAAGCTAGGCTCTGGGGACACAAAGCAAAATCTATTCACGTCACGCACAGCCCCAGCGATTTCTATGAAATGGAAAGCTCAGCCGACAACTCCATGTTTAGAGCTGTCGCAGGGTTTCCCGTCCCACAGAGAAGAAAATCCCCGCTTTTACTGTGACTCTCAGACCCTACGTTAGCTGACCCTGACTTCTGCTGGAACATGCTAGTCTATCAGTCACAAGGCCCTTTCTGGGTGTTTTACTGGTTCTGCTCATTCCTCCTCTGGGGTCTTGTACTTGGTGTCCCCCAACTCAGACGCCGTCCCCAGATCTTCATGTAGTCGGCTCCTTCTTGCCTTTGAAGTCTCAGTTCAGAGCCATCTCTTAAGTGAAGCCTTGCCTGACTATCCAGCCTAAAACATCAGGCACTTTCCCACACAGCAACACATTTCCATTTTCTCTGTAGTACTGGACTTATTGGCTTGGTTGTTTCCCTTTTTTCTGTCTCCTCTGCTAGAATGTATTCATCTGGAGAACAAGAATCTTACCTGTCTTGTTCACTACTTGATCTCTAGTCTCTAAGGCAGAGTCTGGCATATAATAGGAATCCAATAAATCTTTGTTGAATGAACGAATGAATGGATGGATGGATGGCACCATCTTTTCCCTTGAGGACCTCAGAGTCTGCTAAACAGAACTGAGGAAGGTGCCGACACAGAGTTACATCCAGGATGATCTAGGAGCACAGAGGATGGACACTAAACCCGGAGAGGGGTGTAGGAAGACCATACAGAAAAGAGGATGCCTGGGCTAAATCCTGCTGCCTAGAATCAGTGAAGGGAACCGAGACGTTCCAGGTAGAAGGAACAGCATGAGCTAAGAATGGAAACATGAAACCACAAGGATGAGAGGGGAAGTACAAGGTTGGGAAAGGCAGGAAGTCAAGAGTTCAAGAGGGTAGATGTTGTGGAGTGTATCAATCTGAGAAGCCTGGACCTTCCACTGAGAGTAAATGATTTAAAGGGGCCAAAGATAGCCAGTACCTGAAATCGGGATTAAACATTATTATTATTATTTACTTTTATTCCAGTGCGCCTTCTCTTTACCTTGTTGCTTCTTATTCCTGGGTTAGGGAATACTCTCTCTGAGTGGATTCCACAAAAACCTAAGTCATCAGAGAGCAGTGAAGAAGAAATTCAATATGCTTTATAATAGATTGTCTATTCATGAAAGCAACCTAAATGTCCATCAACTGATGAATGGATAAAGAAGGTGTGGCATATATATACAATGGAATATAAGCTATAAAAAAGAATAAAATATTGCCATTTATAGCAACATGGATGGACCTGGAGATTATCACACTGAGTGAACTAAGTCAGACAGGAAAAGACAAATATTATATGATGTCACTTACATGTGGAATCTAAAAAATAGTACAAATGAACTTATTTACAAAACAGAAACAGACTTACAGACATATAAAACAAACTTATGGTTACCAAAGGGAAAGGGGGAGAAGGGATAAATTAGGAGTATGGGACTAACAGATACACACTACCATATCTACCATATATAAAATAGATAAATAACAAGGACCTACTGTATAGCACAAAGAACTATATTCAACATCTTATAATAACCTATAATGGAAAAGAATGAAAAAGAAGATTATATATATATATATATATATATATATATATATATATATATATATATAAAAAACCAAATCACTTTGCTGTACACCAGCAACTAACATATAGTGAATCAACCATACTTCAATTTAAAAAAATGCCTAGCATCTATATTGGCTTTCTTTTTTTTTTTTTGGCTTCCGTTGAAGGCACTGGGTCTGTGACAAGGTATATCCCAGCTCTAGTCTTCCTCAGAAATGACGTGGGTATATGCTCTGGCCAGATTTTTCCTTGTGTATAATGTGGGAATGACCATCTCTTTAAGTGAGTTTCATGCTTGCATCCATACAACACTTGAAAGCAACATGATTGAACACTGTGCCTTTTCTGTACCCTAGAGAGTTGGCATATGAATAGGGTATCAGATGAAACTTCTGTTGAAACAAGTTCTTTTTTCTCTGTGTTCCATTCACAACAACAAAACCCAAAAGTCAACCCGTCATATATTATCCAAAATTATTCACAAAAATGTTTGCCTTGTTTGAGGCCATTAGCAACGAGCTCCTTGTCTTTTTTTCCCTCCTCCTCTTTTTCTCATTCATGAAAACGATGATTCACTCCAGTGCCCTGCGGAGAGTGGGGCTGTTTCTGAGGCAGCCCACCTCTCCTGCTCACGTGGGAAAGAAGCCCTCCAGTGAATCAAGTTCATTGAGCAAAACTAGGGGAAAATATTTGTCTGGCAATGCAACACGCCTCTCTCTGTGCTTGTCCAGACAGAACTAGGGTGGACTTCACATTTTTTTCCTTTTGGTCAGAAACGAGGGTATAAAATGGCATATTTTCACAAAAGAGTGTCACCCGGTGGGGATTTTTCGAGCTACAGGATCAGCGTCATCACCTTTGGAACCAAGACACAAAGGGAGTTAGTTGATCATGTGTTCCAAACTTAGCAACTGTGTACTGGTTCTCTGGAAAACAGAAATGGTCCAATAATATTTATATGTGTAAGGTCATGGGGGAGTCCACCGTGCTGATGAACTTTGAATTGCACGAAAAAGTATTTTGAAAAAAAGACAGGAGGTAGCCTACACATCAGCAGTAAAGAGGCAGCCATCAGAAAGGCATGGGGCACAAAACTCAACCGTCCCACGCATCACAGCCGTCTTTGGTGAGATGTGATGGAGGGAATTGTCCACAGGCCACTGAGAGTGGAACAAAAGCCTAGTACATTCAACTCAAAGCGCTGGTACATGGCTAGACACTGATTCCCACTTTCCATGCATCCTCCTCCTCCAAGGGGACATCATAGCGCTGAGTCCAATTGTTTGTTTTCAATTTCTTTCACATTATCCTTACTGTTATGCCACAAGAGAATGGCTTGTCTCTGAATACCTCAATTTGTAACAGATGTTTGTGGTGGTGGCTACATGGCGAAGACCCTACACAAAAGTGGCAGCACGTGTGAAGAGTGAAAAAGAGAAAGAAGCGACTGGTAGAGGAGAAGCACCAAACCCAAGACGATGCTTTGATGTTCCCCTGGGCTTTGGAAATGTAACAGACCCAGTAAGGAGTGTGACCGTGGGAACAATAGGTTGTCCTTGTATTTAAGGGAAAGAAGAGCTACAAAGACATAACAATGAGTAAAGCTGAAGTGGTTGCGATCAGAGAATGTATGAATAATCGATATCTGGCAGAGGAGAGGATGAGATAGTGTCTAAGGTAGAACGCACTTTGGAGAAAACAATAAGCAAATTCAGATCTATGGAAGAGTGTGCTTCAACAAGACACTGCAGCGCACACGGATGCCATAATAAAGAGGATGGAATGACGAAAGTCTAATGAATTTTAAAAACTGTTGCTGCCAGAAAGAAGTTAGAGCCTTGGAAAGTGAAAGGTGTCTGAATTTATTGACGTTTATTAACGTGGAGAGGAAAGCAATCTAAGCAGAAACCATCAAGTTTCCTTTTTTAGGAATGCCCACTGGAAAAGTCTAACCCAAAGTTAAAAGGAGAAAAACAGAGAGCCCCCAGAGAGATGTGGGATTGGGTGGGGTGCAGGTTGAAATTAGAGAACAGATTACAAAAGTAACCTCACCCAGTGTTGTCAGGTTTGGCCAGCTGAGCAGTGCTGATAACCCTCGTATATCTATGAAGAGTTCTGGGGCTGGGGAGGATTTACAATACATGTCAGAAAGGTTACACAATTTGTGCTAGTAGTTTCTAATGCTAACTGATAGAGTATCTAAGGAGCATGTCTGCTAGAGACAGAGAGACGGATCCTGGGAGGTCATTAAAACACGAGTGCCAAGAACACACAAGGGTCATGCTCGTTTCTTTTGTCCCTTCTACTGCTCTTCACACCTGTGTGTACAGTCAGGCTGCCCTCAAAGCAACTTAATTCCTACAGCAACCCTGACTGTCCTTGGCAGACTGTAGTTTCCAAGTCACCTGGTCTAACGTCCTTAGTTCACAAGGAAAGAAACCAAAACATCAAGAGGGTGATGACAGGGCCAGCTTCCCACAGCAGGAAATGGTATGGCCAGTGTTGGCAATTCCTAGCCCAACGCTTTCACGCTTTATAACGTTGCCATTTCTGTTGAAAATCAGTCAGTTTGAAATTGCAGCACTCCAAGACAAACACTCCTGACCCACAGAGGAAGGATGACTCTTCACTCTGGGGAGAGGTGCCTCTGCATGCTTTCTCTTTGCTGAGTAACTTGCACGATCTGACTGTACACATTCCAGAAAATGCCTGAGGCCCCAGATTTTCAGTTGAACCCCCCTCTTCCCATTTCTAATTGGCCACATTGACACTTTTGATTTGAATCCAGGAGTAGGCCTTTTGACATTAGCCAGGCTGGGCTCTGTTCTCTGGTTTTCCTCTCTAGGATAAAGAGGGTCTCCTTTAGACATTATTTCCATGGAGTGATTTCCTTTTGCCATGATTTATCAATAGATTCCATAAGGGGAAGTTGACCACATATGGGCAAGTTAAGATACCTTTAAAGAAACCAAAAACATGTCCTGGGCAGGGCATGACTTTGTAAATGTCCCCCAAAAGCATTGTGACACCTGCACTACCTCTTTATCAGGCAAATGAGAATAAGGTTTTTTAATTTCTCAAAAGCTGCCTCTTATTAAAAACCTAGTAGGGATTAAAATTTCAACTACATTTAAGGCCTAAAAAAAAAGAATGCTCTGGAAATAGAATTGGTAAAACCCCAGACCACAAATCACTTGGATGTGATCCTTTAATTAATGACAACCTCTCTCTTGTCATTTTTAATTGGCTGATTGATCAGTTGATTGATTAATATTTGGTCCTGCAAAAATATTCTCTGATAACTAATAAGGTCACAAAATTAGGATCAATCTCATTCCTTCTTTCTCTATCACTGTAAAAAATACCCTTATGCTACTTCTTACCTCAACTTTAAAATACAGAGTCCAGGCCTCCTAGAGGCAGAGATACAGAATCAAATGGAGAAAGGAGAAAAAAGCATTAGAATGTATTTGCAGGCATACTTTTTAATAAACCCTGGTGTCACTTACCCAGTTCTCTGTTGTCCAGGCTCGACACAAAGCCCTAAACCTATTGATTTCAATGACACCTTCTTGGGAAGGCCAGTTGAAGCCCAGCTGGTAGCAAACTCAAAAAGGGAGTTCTGATTTAATTAACTTGCACGTTTCCTTAGGGCCCATTCGAATGCTAACAAGTAGTTAAATTCTTTCCCTACACAACAAATCATTATTGTTATTTTCTTCTTAAGGAGATTTTACCCAGGGTTGATACAAGAAAGAAACTGGCCTAATCTTTTCATTTGCCAGTCAAATGCACCTTTTCCAGTATAGAATGCGATTGGAATCATCCCCAGTGAATTCGCAGTGGCAACACGCATTTATAAATGCAGACTCTCATTACTCATTGCATCCATGTTTCAAAAGAATCAGAAATTAAATGGTGAAACAGAAACGTCCTTCTTTAAAACTTGCTGGGGAGAGGTAAGGGTCATATAAAATCCCATGCCATCTATTAGTTTATGCTAAGAAATAGTTACCAAATAAATATTGCGAGACAATCATTAGGTTTCTCTAAATATAGAACTCTATGACTGAGGTATTACGCATGCATTTGCAATGTTTTCAAATTAGTCACTTTGTATATTATTTTGTGATCAGGAAGAATGCAGATGCAGTTTACAGAAAGGATCACTTCATACAAATAGGTTTATCTTTTGTATAAATGACTAAGACCTATGTGCATTACAAAGCAGAGTTTACAACTCTGTAATTTTCTTTGTGACTCAAAAATAACATACACTGCTTGTCAGCCCCCAAATAACCAGTGAATTACTTTCCTCAAGGAACTTGTCTCTAAGGCCTTCTATGCGTCTCTAATAGTGTATAACTCTAGCTCTTCAAATCTAACGTTATAACAAAATGACTGTTTTCAGAAAACTGTAACAGTTATTCCTGACAACTGGATGGCATTCTTTAATCATCAATTGCTGCCAGCACTCTGCACTAAAATAATGTTCAGAGTTTAGAGCTCATAATTTCCTTTTTCACCTGCCCCCTAGGCTTATAGTTCCTTATGTTATTTACTAACTCTGCAATGTAAAATGTCTTTAGGGACGTGCGTGCATAGAAAACCTTATTTTAAGTTTTTGATGAAACGTTCAAGATCAATCTGTTTGAGGCAGTCACAGAAGAAAACCACAAGGAATCCTATGTTTTTCTCTTGATGAAGTTTAACAATTATGAAGATAAAGTTTGGTTAGGCCAACCCTTCAAGATACAGCTCCTCTTATTAATAATTTTAAATTTTCTATTCATCATCCTGGCTGTCTAACCGTATTGAAAAGAGTGTTCACAATCTTACGGTGTTCAATCTCAGATCGCTGTCTTTTTTCAGCTTTCTAAATAGCTCCCCGGGACTGATTCTAGCTTGAAGTCCTATGGAACATGTGAGTTCTGAGTGAAATATGTTGGAAGAGAGGGTGTGGGTGAGGGTTATGAAGTCAGATGAGGTATATGCCCATGACAGAGTGTCTCTAAACTAGCTATTCAATTATTTATATTTTCTTCCTCATTCAAAATGATTCAGTCTGAACTCTGTTTTCTCTCCTCATCTAACCGATGAAATGTCATTGCCTTAGGGAACTAAATTAATTTTTTTCCTTCCTCATATGTCTCTGCAGTATCAGCATCTCCTGCCCAGTAATTGTTCTACCACCCTGACTTTTTAAACGGGGTGATTTACCTTGAGGTTACTTTCTAGAGTGGTTGTCTTTACTAGAAAATTTAGTTAATATGCAAATAAATTAGATATAATGTCTTATCTTTATTTTTTTAGCTGCATTGGGTCTTCACTGCTGCGCATGGGCTTTCTCTAGTTGTGGCGAGCAGGGGCTACTCTTTGTTGCGGGTGCACGGGCTTCTCATTGTGGTGGCTTCTCTTGTTGCAGTGCGTGGGCTCTAGGTGCGTGGGCTCAGTGGTTGTGGCTCGCGGGCTCAATGGTTGTGGCTCGCGGGCTCAGTAGTTGTGGCTCGCGGGCTCTAGAGCACAGGCTCAGTAGTTGTGGCGCATGGGCTTAGGTGCTCCACGGCATGTGGGATCTTCCCAGACCAGGGCTTGAACCCGTGTCCCCCGAATTGGCCAGCGGATTCTTAACCACTGCACCACCAGGGAGGTCCCATAATGTCTTATCTTTAGAGTTTTCTTTTTTCTCCACGGGAGTCAAATGTATCTCTAGTCATCAACACTGATCCACGTTCCTAGACAGAGTAAACATTTTTTGTTTGTTTTGGTTTTTGTAATTCTTAGGGAAACAATAGCTATTCCAAGGAATAGTTATCAATTGAGAAAACACACTGGAAGCACCTCCAGGTAGTTTATTTACATGGAAGGTTAATTTGTATAGAAAGGAAATACAATTCCTGAGAGATCAATATATAATTTCTTGTTAAAATGTTAAGGGCTAGTATCTCTAGTAGCTGAGAATTTGCTAAACCTTGCTGCACAGTTGAAATGGTATCATCGCCATGGTATAGATTAGATAGATACACATGGTTTAGACGAGGAAAACCTTTACTAGGTTGATCTGAGTGGAGAGGGGGCAGTTAAGAACAATAAAATCCCTCAGACTCTGGAGTCAATTCTGCTAGACCTTGATTGAGTATCGTCCCAACTTTAAGTTGACAACTCTTGGCTTAATAGGTTTTTCCAAATTGGAGGTGTCTTCCAGTTTCATTTAATACCAGGGTAATTTTTGAGAATAGTGCTGTGTAAATCAGCAAATGAATAATAATTGCAGAAATAACTACATGTGGAAACACCAACTAGCCAATAAAGCCACTTAATTAGTCTTAATAGTTTCTTTTGCTCTTTAAGATGCTATTTAATACTTTGATGCTGCTGTACATACACTGCATGTTTTAAAACTTTTAATTTATATGATGTCCTTATAGATTAACTAAGGGTCCTAATCATTTAAAAATAAATCATGAATGAATTCACTTTTCAGTAATACTGTTGGCAAAGTAGTCTTTCAATGACATTGCCTATGACTACCTCTGGCATGGATGCTTTTTCATTGCAAAAACAATATGCAATGGGATTAATCCTAAATGGAGACAATTCTATGGGTCCACTAAGCCTTGCCCTTTCAGATATTTTTGCAGCCATGATTTTGAATTGACTAGATTTACATTATCTCTTCCACCACCCATGCTATTAAATGAAATGTGGCTTGAAGTAGTCTTGGAGATACTCTAGCTATGGAACAATGCAGAGAGAGTAGCGCCCAACAGGAAATCAAGATGTGACTTTACTCCAGTTTGTACCTGGCTGTACTCAACTAAGATAAGCAGCCCTGGGCGATGACTTCTTCCTGAGAGATGGGTCCTTCATGCTTAGAATCGCTGGGAAGAGTCCAAAGAAAGTAGCAACTGAAGGGCAAGCCATCTAGTTGGCAGCCAAGTATTTTCTTTTCAACCCAACATGTTCTTGCTGCCTATTCATATGCTTCCCTGGCATTTTGACTTAAATCACTAATTACATATTATCCCCAGATACCATGCCTGGCCTCTGCTTGGAATAAACTATACTGATAGATCTATATACTATTATATGATCCTAATACCAATAGGCAAATTCCTTTTATGATATTACTCAGACCTGAAGGGAGGCCTTTGTTTACTGTCAAGCTATTTTAATATGTGGTACAATAGATCACCATGAACTTGCCTTGGTTTTCCCAGGATTTTCCAGGGCAATCTAGAAATTTTACAATTAAATTTTGGATAAATACAAAAAGGCAGAATTTGAATACTAAGTATGATTACAAATAGATTTTTAAAATATGCATGAAAATAAGTCTAGTAGCAAATATTACAAAATGTTTGTTTTTGGATGGCAGGATTTTAACTGTTTTACTTTTTTATTCCAAGGTTATATACTAAACATGTATATCTTTTCCATTAGAAAAAAATCAGTAGCCCCAATAATGGCAACATAGACATTTCTTTGTATTCAGAAAGTTCTGAATGTTCCTTCCTTATTCTTTTTTCCTATTACCCTCCCCTTTCACCACAGAAATTAATATGTAAGTGCACACATCTGCATATAGGTACACATCGTTTCAACATGTTATGTTCCTGCTTACAGACTTTCAAAGACTGCACTCCACAGCCAGGAAATCTGCACATGTTAAGACCAGGAGTTCCTTAATGTGTTGGAGATCTACACTGAACCCTATTTACATGTCTTGCCAATGATAAAATTGGCATGGCTAATTTCAATGTTTATGTACCGATGGCAGTAAAAGTTGGTTATGGGGTTATATTCACAAAAGAAAATAATCAAACTTCTTTAAAATCTTTTCTAATCACTGACTTCTCCGGAAATAGAAGGACCAGAATGCCATCACAATATATCTTTCATCAAAATATACAAAGAACATGATTTAAATGATTTATACCATGAAGATTCTACCAGAAGGTGAAATTCTACTGTAAGATGTCGGGTCTTTTCAATTGTTAAATAGGAGGTTGTAGGAGTAAAAGAGGTTCATTCTCACAATCCTGCACTAAGAACAAGTGGTGGAAACCAGTGCAAAGCAGTTTCCTCCTAACCCCATTTTCAGCTTTACCAGAGCCTCTTAAGCATGTTCACTCTGCCAGCACCCCAAATTTTCTAGATGTGTCATGATGGAACAAAATTCAGAGCCATTAAAAAACGTCTTTCTTTATTGTAACATATTTTATTCTGGAAATTTTTGTATATTTAAGAAAGAAATCATTTGGAAAAAAAAAAAAAACCTTTGCACAGCGAAAGAAACCATCAACAAAATGAAAAGGCAACCTACTCAATGGGAGAAGATATTTGCAAGTCATATATAGGATAAAGGGTTAATATCCAAAATGTATAAAAACTTAGAGAACTTAATATCAAAAAAGCAAACAACCTGATTAAAAACTGAGCAGAGATCATTTTTCCAAAGAAGACACAGATGGCCATCAGGTATACGAAAAGATGTTCAACATCACTAATCATCAGGGAAATGAAAATCAAAGCCACAGTGAGATATCACCTCTCACCTGTCAGAATGGCTATCATCAAAAAGGCAACAAAGAGCAAGTGTCGGCAAGGACGTGTAGAAAAGGGAACCCTCGTGCACTGTTGGTGGGAATGAAAATTGGTGCCGCCACTGTGGAAAACAGTATGGAAGTTCCTCAAAAAATTAAAACTAGAACTACCATATGATCTGGTGATTCCACTTCTGGTTATTTATCCAAAGAAAAGGAAAACACTAACTCGAAAAGATATATGCACCTCTATGTTCATTGAAGCATGATTTACAATAGCCAAGATATGGAAACAACCCAAGTGCCTGATAGACGAATGGATAAGGCAGATGCAGTATACACACACACACACACACACACACACACAGAGGAATGTCATTCAGCCATAAAAAAGAATGAAATCTTGACATTCAAGACAACATGGACAGAGCTAGAGTGTATTATGCTAAGTGAAATAAGTCAGACAGAGAAAGACAAATACCATATGATTTCACTTATATGTGGTATTTAAAAAACAAAACAAATCAACCAACATAATAAAACAGAAACAGACTTACAGATACAGAGAGCAAACTGATGTTTGCCAGAAGAAAGGGGTTGGGAAGGCAGACAAAACAGATAAAGGGGATTAAGAAGTACAGAATTCCAGTTATAAAATAAATAAGTCATGGGGATGTAATGTACAGCATAGGGACTATAGTCAAGAATATTGTAATAACTTTATATAGTGACAGATGGTAACTAAGCTTACCATGGTGACCATTTAAAAATGTATATAAATATCAAATTGCTGTGATGTACACCTGAAACCAAAATGATACTGTATGTCAATTATACTTCGATTTAAAGAGAGAAACCATTGCATAATTTGGAGAAATTTCAAAAATAATATGAAGACATCAAATTCTAACCATCTTTGCTGAAAATTTTGTCTTAAATTAGGAACTACATGATCCCTAGATAATAATATTGAATATTTTTTTCATTACCACAATCAAAGTCAAGAAACATTTAAAATAGTTTCAATACAACCGGGAATTAAAACAATGTTTAACAGTAACAACAGCAAAGTGAGAACTGCAAACAATCTGTTACCCTCAGAATTGTTAAAGAGTTCTTCTAAGTAGGTTTCAGTTGGGAATGTTAATATTCTTAGTGTTTGAGATCTGTTTGGAGGCATCATATGACTTCAAACATAAATAAGCCTTTGGTTCCTATTCTTGTTATTTTGGAAACAAGCACAGGTTGAGAAAAATAACTTCATAATGCATTTAGTATTAGAAAACAAAGCAGATATGAGAAGAACAAAGAATTAAGGATTTACGAAGAAATGGAAATCGTTCTTAAATGATACGAGTCTACTAGGAGCCTCTCCCGACAATAATTGGATTTGGTTGAATAGAGCTAAGAGCCAAGTGAACAGATGTTAGGAGATGGAGCAGAACCTGCCCTTTTCAGATTAAACAACCAATTATGAGTGGATAATGATGTGTGCAACTGGTAGTCACTGGAAATGTTTCCAATTCAGACCAAGTAATAAAAGTAAGATGCTAATATATTTGATTCTACACAGTATTGGAACCTAGCTATTTAAAAACGCTATTTTTAAAACAACAGCGGATAAGGTGTGTGTGGACGAATTCCATTTTTAGGGCTTTTGGAGATAATTAATGACAAGTTTTTTTCCCCTTATGTAAGTTATGATCAGACTCTAGTTTTCTTTCTTTTTTTTAAAATTGAAGTGTAGTTGATTTACAATGTTGTGTTAATTTCTGCTGTACAGCAAAGCGACTCAGTTATACATCTATGTACACATTCTTTTTAAAATTCTTTTCCATTATGGTTTATCACAAGATACTGAATATAGTTCTCTGTGCTAGAGAGTAGGGCCTTGTTGCTTATCCATTATATATGTAATAGTTTGCATCTGCTAATCCCAAACTCCCGCTCCATCCCTCCCCCGCCCCCTCTCCCTTGGCAACCCTAATTAACTAAGAGTGACAGCTATTTGCAATCTGACTACCATGACCAGCCAGAACACATTTTAAAAATCTTAATTACTAGTTTAGAATATTCATACAATTGACTAAAATGCCTTTTCTTAGAAATTGACCAAGTGACAATGTCAAAGCCTTAAACATGTCTTAATTTTTAGTTTTTATAAAATCACTGTCTGTACTAATATCCTGTGACAACTGTAACAAATGATCACTAACTGGGTGGCTTAAAACAACAGAAATACATCCCCTCACAGCTCTGGGGGCCAGAAGTCCAAAATCTAGGTGTCAGCAGGGCCACGCACCCTCTGGAGGCTCTAAGAGAGAATCTGTTCCTTGCCTCTTCCAGCTTCTGGTAGCTGTTGGCATTCCTTGGCTTGTGGCCACATTATCCCTCTCTCCTCTGTCTTCACATTGTCTTGTCCTCTGTGTGTCTGTCTCAAACTCTGCTCTGTGTCTCCCATGTAAGCAGACATGTGATTGCATTCAGGGCCCACCTGAGTAATCCAGGATAAGCACCTACTTTCAGGATCTTAATCACATCTTTTGCCGAATAAGGTAACATTCATAGGTTCCAGGGATTTGACATGACTATCTTTGGGGGTGGGGAGGGGGATCATTTTTTGGCCTGTCTTTGCTTTATTGCATTGTTCCTGAATGTTTGCTAGTGTCATTTTCTCTCACTCAATATACTTCATAAATGTCTCTCCAAAGAGTGGAATGTATTGCCTTTTACTCTTTATTCAGTGTCCTACCTTCTGTTAAGTACTATATGAATTCTGGCATTAAAGTTTCTCAAAGATTGTATTGGCTGCTACTACTAATGAGAAAGAATGGATGGAAGAGAGAGAGAGAGAGAGACAGAGACAGAGACAGAGACAGATGCAGGAGGAAGAGGGGGAAAGGGAAGAAAGTCGCCAGTTTGCTCTCCCAACTGATTCAACCCCATCAGCTGAGGTGCAGTAATCATTAAGAGCTGCTGAGATGTCCCAAATCATGAGTTGTTTTTCTTGGTTATGTATCTAGAATCTACTATGTATGATTCTCTTCACGTCACCACCAATAGAGTTAAACGCGATGGCGTTTATTACAATTAGGGCATTTGTAAATGTGATATTTGTAGTGACATTCAGGATAAGTGGAATAATTAATTTCATTCAACCTTTTGGATTACAAAAAGCTTTTGAAAGGGTGGGATAGCTTGATTTTCATTTGGTTTTCCTGATCTGAGTTTTATAGATATTACTAAGTAGTTTGAAAAAGATCATAATGTAAATTAGGAATTTCAGGTTATATTCATTTTTGTAGAGGGTTGGGATGGGGCAGTGGGGAAGGAAATGGTGTCCCTGCTCTGGCTTCCCTCGTATAATACACACGTGCTATTGCCGATGTTTAAAATCTGGGATTGGATTGATTGTAACAGAGGATACCAGCTCTTCTAATCTGTAATGAAGAGCTCTCTTTCTAAAAGCTTATGCTATAAACTTCTATAACTGGTGTTGGTTTTGAGTCTCTGACAACATTCAATAGAGGTACTCATTTTCTACTTTCTATTTTTCAACCTGTTGTTTGCTTTAAATCATATGCCATATAGGATCAAGAGTGGGTAAGAATTTATAGAAGAGCTTTCGGCTTTAGAACTAATAGGCTCAAGAGGTCAAACGGATTCAATCATTTTACTTGAAACTTTTCAAATTTATATCAAAATGGCTTATAAACAAACAAGAATAGCAAGTCTTACCTATTAGATCATCTATAGAAGTCAGAGGGTTCCAGGCCAGGGATTTTAAAGTGTGCATTGGTAGAATACTGTGATGGTTAATTTTATATATCAACTTGATTGGGTCAGAGAATGCCCAGATATTTGGTCAAGCATTATTCTGGGCATGTCTGCAAGAGTTCTTTTAAATGAGATTAAGAACGGGTAGACTGAGTAAAGCAGATTGCACTTCCTACTGTGGGTGCACCTCACCCAGTCAATTGAAGGCCTGAATAGAATAAAAAGGCCGACCCTTTCCTCCCATTCCCTCTGTGTAAGAGAGAGTCCCTCCTGCCTGATTGCCTTTGAAGTGGGACATTGGCTTTTTCCTGTCTTCAAACTTGAACTGAAACATTGGGTCTTCCTGGGTGTGGAGCCAGCTGACCTTCAGACTGGAACTACCCAGATCACCTCTCCTGGGTCTGCAGCTTCCCAACTGCAGATTTGGGACTTGTCAACCTCCATTATCACACGAGACAGTTCCTTATGATATATATATATATTGACATCTATATAGCTATCTATGTCTGTACATACACATCCTTTTGCTTCTGTTTCTCTGGAAAACCCTGACTAATTCAAATACCCTTTGAAGGTGTCACCAAAAAGCCAGGCACAGTCTTGAGAGATAGACATAATTAAGCAGATCTCAATATAATATCCGTAAGAGTTAAGGTAGAAAGGAAGAACATTAAAAAACAAAACAAAAAACATGCAGAGAGAAGCGAATGTTGCAGTAACCATAGGTATTAAATCTAGTCCACTGATATGACTACTAGGGTAAGGGTTTGGGCTTCTATGAGCTGGTATGAGCCTTAGTAATGTATACCTTCCACACAGTGGATAGGGTCTGTGACATCACTTTATTTAAGCACACTGACAGAGCCACTGTAACAGGGGGCACAGTTTGGCAGTTAGGGTCATGTATGTGTTAGAACCCCGTCTTCATTCAGGCCAGGTGATCCTCTGAGCCTCCAGAAATCTCAGTGCGCTGAGGAGGCAAGCCCAATAATTACAAGGGAAGAGAACCCCCATCATGTATGGAATGGTCTCATTGATTCTCTGATGGGTAGCATCCTTTAGCCCTGGTAAGACTTAAAATTAAGAAGAAAAATATATACGTAAGGAACAAAACTCATAGTATAAAATACTTTTGCATGAAAGAGTCTATATATTTGATACTTTATATACTTGTGATATTAAGATATTTTGGCCAATTAGATAACAGTAACTTGGAATTGTGATTCCAATTTAAACTGTGAAATTGAGTCAATGATTTAGACTTGTGGTTTTAAGTTGAAATCTTACTAAGTTAACATACGCATTTAGAACTTTAAGAGAACTTAAAAATAATCGTATTTCATATTTGTAAGTATTTAATTGATGAGTTATTCAAGTATTCATGAGTATCTCATTTGTTAAGTCAGACAAGTTAAAGTACTTAAAAGGAAATTAAATGTATTAAATCTATGCACAAAGCTTTAAGTGTTTAAAAACGTTTAACTACATTTGAAAATGAAACAAAATCATTAATCAAATTTCCCTTAAGAATGACTGTTAAAATTAGCTTCACTTATAAATAGGCTAATGAGGTTTGTAAGCTGAACTTAGAATTTTAAGTACGATTATGATTTTGATCATGTAACTTCAATAGTGCACTATCTAGTTTTAAAATCAGAGTAACCTCTGACTAGTCTTTTCTGGGCATAAACATGTCCTCATTTGCCCTTGACAAAACGTGACGTCCCATTTTGGAGTTGGTAAACAAGAACGTTATTCTAGAGAAGCAGAACAGGCTAGGACCCAGCTCCCCGGGGCCAGCAGCAAGGCAAGCTTGGTGAAAAGTTGGCTGTTCTTTTCCTGTCTAGGGTCTGAGCCCACAGAGGTCAGGAATCCATCCCTCGGGTTGAAAGGAGTATAAAGGTGAAGAATCAGAGGGCCATCACTCCCTGAGTACCTTGTAAAGAGTCACTGATGAATAAGAAATCACCAAGTTAAGAAAGTATCCATTTTTGTTATCTGAGGTGTCATCAAGAGACAGAAAAGTAAAAAGAAAAAAAAAAAAGGAAATAAAAGAGACAGAAAAGTATAGGTGTCTCCTGCTTTTTGAAAGTTCACTTTACGCCGCTTTGCTTGTACGAAAGACCTACATTATTATGTTTTCACTAATCGAAAGAAATCTGAAGAGAATTTTTGCTTTTACGAAAAAAAGCAAAAATCAAAAATAGCGTTCAGTGTTTTTTTTTGTTTTTTTTTTGTTTGCAGTGAGCCATTATAGAGGCAGTGTGCACCCCAAGCAGAGCAGTGAGTGTGGCCCCATCAAGCTCCTTCCCCGGGAACTGCACCCAGCATCTCAGCATCAAGCATCCATAGCTTTGAATGGTGTCTGTGAGCATTTGTGCTTTATAGCGACTTATTTTGTGCATCTGTTAGCAAGATGTGTCCTAAGGTAATGTTTATTCACTTAATCCCAGCTCGGCTTAGGAAAAGTTTCAAAGGAACGCTTTACTTTCTGATAGTGGGGGAAACCTGTAAAGGAAAATAATCTATTACTCTTCTTTCTATCAGGAATTCAGAGAATTCTAGGAGTTCTTCAAAGTGCACAACGTAGGCAAGTGAACTTAGTCTGTCCACACAGTTAAATCTGTATTAGGAAAATTTTGAGAGCTAAAGCTAATCATCAAAAGTTATTATGCAGGATCTCAACATGAACAGAGAAGTTTCCCTTTTTTTGTGGCTCTTCAAGGAACAAACAAACACTAAAAAAAAAAAAAAAAAAAAAAAAGAAGAAGAAAAGCAGAGAGACACATTTTCCTTTAGCTAGTGGGTGATTTGAGCTGTTACTGGGTTTCTCCATCTTACCTATCCTCCTGCTTCCTCCAGCTGACAATTCCAAAGGAAAGAAAGAATCATGGTTTTCAAGGACTGTACTGTAATTCAAGGATGGTGAGAGTCTGACAAAGTAACAGCCTGGTGAAGAGTGAGTGTCAGTAGAAAGATGTAACAAAGTTACTTTTTTGGAAGTGAAGGAATTATGAGACCTAGATTCAGATTAATCTTGTGAATGCCATAAAAATCTCATTATTGATTGGCTAAGGAAACTTGCATTCCAAATTAAAACAAACAATGAAACCTTGTGAGATATTCTTTTTAAGTCAAAGCTTGTCTTTATTTTTATGGACCTATTCAATTTTATGTTTCCTCGACAACATATCCATCTCAGTCACAAAACTTTTTATTGCTCAACAATTTTCTCAAACAAAAAAAAGAAAAAAAGAAATATTCTGAAAATTAAAGAACTTACTGAAAATCAGCAGCTTTGGTGCAGGCGTTGCAGGCTGTTATGCCACCCCCCAAATTGCTAATCACTCTTATTCTTGACAGTATTAATTTTTTCTAAATGGCAGTTTGGGGTTAAGAATAATTTCTGTCTCTATGTTTATTTATTTTGTCCTATGCAAAAAAAAAACCATTTTGGAAGCAACCATTCAGTGCCATCCACATTGATTGGAAATGGCAATGCATTTTTTCCCCCTAGTGATGGTTCTAATCACTGGTAGATTAGCATGAGCTGGCTGGAAAATGTGAACCACAAATGTGTGTACTACAAATGTGTACTGCAAATCTATATTTATATCTATGTTATATTTTCCCATATAGTATGATGTATATACCCAATACATGCAAATATGTGTATTTATGTATATTTCTGTATACAGTAAGTCCCTTACATACGAACCTTCAAGTTGTGAACTTTCAAAGATGTGAACGTATTATAAACCCATTACAGCCAATTGTGTTAGTTGGGTACCTAGGCTAACTTTTTTGGACTTACGATCAAATTGGACTTACAAACACGCTCACTGAACGGAACTCGTTCGTGTGTAGGGGGCTTACTGTATCGAACACGTATTACATGTATATAATATATGCAAATATATGTATTTATATATTATATATTTTATATTGTATATATATTACATGCATATATGAAAAATATATTCCCCTAAATAGTGAGTGTGTATCTAATTTTGAACAGATTAGTTTTCCTTCCCAGGTTGTTAGATCTTAGACATGATAAGTATGTGGTATCTGTATCTGATCAAAAAAGATACCCCAGACTCAAGGAACTGATTAAAAGCAAACAACTTAAACAACACAAAAAAGAATGTGCTAATGTCTAAATTAAGAGGGAACCAACTCTAGGAGGAGTGCAGTGAATGGCATTCTTTGACAAAAAGCCTCTTTTCTGATGGACCCACCTTCTCTATATACAGAGGAACGCTGTGTCCTGAATTCTCTGTACAGCTACATAAAACCAGGAACTGGTAAATGGTTGACAAATATGCCCAGGTGCTGGGATCCCAAGCAAATGTGGGTTTTGTATAATAGGCCAAGAGCACTTGGGGACAGCTGACAGTGGAACAAAATTTCAGTGCCTTGGAGGACAATAGATTCATGAAAGATGTCTGATCTTTAAGAAGTGTTCTCTAAGTCACAGTGGTTGAAACCGGTTGGAGTAGAAAGTAATCCTAAAATCCTCCTTAAACCTGTAGTAGATTAATCGCAAAAATGTCCTCAGTGGTATCCCCCCCTCTAATCCATGCCCCTTGTAGTATGGCTTTGGAGGTCCCCAACCAAGAGGTAGAGCCCACTTCCCCACCTCTTGACTGTGGGATACCCTTGTGACTTGGCCAAAACCACAGCCAATAGCCTGTGGCAGAAATGACAGTGCTTCAGCTCTGTGCCTGCTTCAACTCTCTCTCTCAGAACTTTCCCTCCACCCTGTGAACAAACCTCGGCTAGTCTGCTGGATGCTGAAGGACACGGGGACCAGTCATCCCTGCAGTCCTAGCTGACAGCCAGCCAACAGCCAAACGTGAATGAGGCATCCTGGTCCCCAGCTGACCTGCCAGCTGACTGCAGAGGCATGAGAGAGCTCGTCTAAGATCAGCCAAGCCTGGTCCAGATCAGCAGAATCACCCTGCTGACCCCTGGGCTTGTGAGCAATAATAAACGCTCATTACTTCAAGCTACTGAGGTTCTGGGCAGTGTGTTATTGCAGCATTATCTAACTGACAAAAAATCAACACACCAATGCAAGTATCAAGACGCCATCATTTGTTTACCCCCATGTATCCTACCTCTAAAAAGTACTGATGGCTTGACACAGTGTCCCTAAGAAGCAAGCCACTGTTGCCTTCTTATGGTGAAGGACCATGGGTCCATAGGTACAGTGCTTACATGAGGGCTTTCTGGCCATCCTGTAAGCACTCACATTCCAAAAGAAATTATGGCCTGGCTGAGAGCTCTCCTGCATATGTCTGCAGTCAATTAGCTCGCCTTTTATTTCACTTCATTGAACTTAAAGGGCAACCAGTGTCTGTTCAGAAGCCACACACCGTGTTTCCTCCTGCCTACAAACATAGCAATAAACCAGACAGCTTTCTCGTTCACTGTAAAAACTCCCTTTATAGGAAGACAACACGGTAACAATAAAAACACCACCTAGAGGGAGCCTTACAGAACCTCATCACCAAGTCTCAAGTACACCCGTGAAATAAAGATCAGCACCCTCTACCCCAAGTAGACATGAAACTAAAAATAACATTTTAATTGTCCAACCTCAGCCAGTCCTGGAGATAACATGCTTTTTTCTGCTGCACAGTACAGAGTAGGGAAAGAGTACTACAATGGAAGTCAAGAGAGATGTTATTTCTGCCCTTGTTCTACCTTCAGTACTTGCAAGGCCAAGTTCCCCTGGACACTTGGACTCTCAGATAACTGCTGAGGATGCTTCTAGTTCTGTGACTTCATGCTCTCATCTTGCTTTCTCCTGTGATTTCATGCTCTCATCTTGCTCTCTGGGCCTTTTAGTTTACAGCTGTGAATGAGTGTACAGAATTCAAAACGATGTAGTTGTGGAAAGACCTCTGGACCGAGAGTCCTTAGACCAGTCTCTGCCCCCGGTGCATCAGGTGACCTTGAGCAAGCTCCACCTCTCCACACCTCAGTTTGCCCATCTGTAAAAAGGGTGGTTCATTTGGGCTAAATGATCTTGAAGGGCCTTTTCAGCTCAGAAGGGCTGATTTCACAATGCCTCAAGGTTACACGGTTTATAATGGATTTCTAAACAGAGAGTGTGACCTAGACTTAGGCACACAGAGGCCAAAGCATCAGGCAGTCACTTCACTGAGCCAGAGGTAGGTCACACTGAGCTTGGAGTCAGTTTTTCTGATTTCTGACAAGGAGGAGTTAAGGGCCTGTTATTTGTGGAAGTGCTTCTGGTACTAAGGAAAATGTCATCCACTATCAAAACCAAATGTTTTCTCTACCATGCCCACTGTGGAACATTTGGGTGTGCTGGGCAGCTCAGCATACACCCTGGACAGAAAGTGGCCCAAGGGATGCCCCAGAACTAGTGCCTTTGTGTCAGATTGAAACTCTCAAGCACAAGGTCCTCCACACAGCCTTTGCCACACAGGGACAGAGCAGACCAATTATAGGGACCTCCCCACCTACAGGAAGACGAGACATAGATACTCTGTGAGGGAAGCTTTTCCAAGCATGACCATGGAGAACCCCTGGTGGATGGGTCACCAACAAGACCTAATTGTATTCACTCAAGCTCAGAGTATTTCGAAGAGTGGAAACCAGGTCACTGGAAAGCCAGCATCTTACAAGGGCTAACATAACAACGACATGAATATATCAACAGGGCCAGACTCTAGGGAAACTAATAGACAAAAAAGCTGACTCTAGACTCCTCCACCCCTTCATCTGCCATGCCCCTTCTTTCTTTCAAACCCCCCCTCCCAAATCTTCTAAGTGCCTTATACTGCCTTTGACAGCTAATAGGGTTGGACCCTAAATCTATTTTACTATATGATTGGGCTTCATTCCATTCTGGCTTTGGGGTACCTCCTACTCATGTTCTCCTTTAAATAAACAAAAAGCTTACTTGTCCTTTACCCTAATGAATTCAATCTCTACCTTTCGCTAGGTGACAACTGGAGCAATCAATTAATCCCCCTCAATGTTAACTAATTTATATGTTAGACGTAGCATATAAACTTGCCTCCAGAAGGTATTCATAAAAGATGAAGAAATGAAATAAAATGTCTAAACATCTTTAACATCATCAGTCATCAAAGCAAGGCAAATGAAAACAACAAAATACCATTTTTCATTTATCATATTGACCAAGGGGATGATCCTCTTTCCTCGTAAGGGAGTCATGTGGCACACATGAAATTGGTATAATAAGTTTTAATGATGTACCACGAAAATTAACAGTTCACAGACCCTTTATCCTAGTATTTTTTCTAGGATTCAAACCTAAAATCATAACAGAAGTAAGGACACAGATTGGTATAGTATGTCATGGTCACATTATTTATGATTAAAACCACATACATTTACTCCAAAACATATAACTAGGCAATGGTATTTTAGATAGCCTTCAAAAATTATGTTTTCTGATGTTCTGTTAAACAGAGTTAAGTAACATACAAATCTGTCTATATGATATTTTCTCAACTGACTTATTTTAAAAGTAAAATAGGGAGGTACCAGATTTTTAACAGTGGTCTTCCTAGATTAATAGGTTGGAGGGTAGTTTTAGTTTCCTTTAATAACCTTTTCTCTATTTTCCCATCTTCTGAAATAATGGGTACAAATTATTCTTATCATCAGAAACAACCTTCCTTAAAAGCTCATAACAAAAACAAAGAAAGGGGGTCAGATCTTTAGGGATCAAGCAACCTGTTGAGGATCCTTAAATCCCAGGATGTGTGGTTTGACTTTCCCACCCAAATAACCAAAATGAGATCTTGAGCACAAAGGCTGCCCCCAGGGTGCTGTGAGGCTGATGAGGGGACCAGTGGCCCTGAGCAAGGCACCCACCCTCCCGCCTCCCACCTCTCACTGGAAGCAATCAGAGGAAACCAGCTCTCTGTGTAGGGCAGCCAACGGCAGCTGTGCCAGCAGGAACCACTGCACGATGGAAAGCATGTTACACAGGCACGTTGAACCACTTATTGAAGGCGGACGGTAACTCTGGCCTAATGAAGACTGGGCGTACCCCTTCTGTTGGCTCTCGGCCAGTCAACTAGTTTAGTCTGGATCCGAGGGGGAAATCACATGACTGCTCCTCATATTCAGAGTGGAACGTACTGAGTAGCTATGAGTAAATGGCTTCTTTGGAAACTCAGAGAGAGCGAGCTACTTTCCAACCTTCTCCATTGTGTAGGTTGTACTTTGTCCACCAGGGGCACACATGCACCACGAGAGTGGTACCCTATGTCCAGTTATTTCCCATCTCAAACTTTAAGACTTTTATTTTTTTAATTTTTATTATTATTTTTTAATTTTTATTTTTTGGCCATGCTGTGTGGCATGCGGGATGTGGGATTTTAGTTCCCCGACCAGGGATCGAACCCGTGCCCCCTGCGGTGGGAGTGCAGAGTCTTAACCACTGGACCACAAGGGAAGTCCCTTTAAGACTTTTACAATTCCTACAGCCTTGATCCCCATGCTGTCAAGTTAAAAGTTGTATCATCAGCCCACCAGCCTCTGAGAGTAGGGTAAATTTCCAGGAAGGGAAGTCGTTTTCCCTAACTTCCTCCTTGAAGCCTCGGAATATCCTTGAACCAATTTTCATTTATATAAGATTTCATTGCATATTGGAAATTGATGAATTAAACACTTCTTGGTCATGTTTACATGTACTTGTCTCAAACACATTTTTTTCACTGTGATAAAATATACATAACATCAAATTTACCAATTTAACCATATTTAAGTGTGCAATTCAGTGGCATTGGGTACATTCACATTATTGTGCAACCATCATTACTGTCTATCCTCAGGACTTTTTCAGCATCCCAAGTTGAATCTTCTACCCATTAAACAATAATTCTCTGTTCTCCCTTACCCCAGCCCCTGGGAACTATCATTCTACTTTCTGTCTCTATTCTAGGTGTCCAAACAAGTGGAATCACACACTATTGGCCTTTTTGTGTCTAGCTTATGTCACTTAGCATAAGGTTTGCAAGTTGAACCAAAATTTTGGAGTAACAAAACCTCTAAGTTGATAAGCCAGCATGCAAAGTCATTCCTTCTTATTTCCAGTCTCTTGAATTTTCCTTTTCAAAGGTCTCATTTGACCAGTGCTTTCTTTTTTGAACAGCCAGAGTCCTATGACATTGGACAGATTCCCTCACAAAGTGTGCGAATTCCCTGCCAACGGGAGAGTCAGGCAGGACTGAGATAACCACTTGGTGAGGATGTTGCAGAATTTTGAATTAGATGAGCTTTAACCTCTCATTCTGCTCTAAGGCCTTGTGACTTTTACAGACAAATGCTTTCGTTTGTTCCTTCATTTATCCACATAGGAATTTGTCAGCCTTTACTAAGTGCCTGTTGCATGTAAATGACGGATATTGATGCAGTGTGGTGACGGATGATATTGATTTGGCTCCCAACCATGGTGGTGGAATCAGAAGCTTGGACCCTGCCCTAGGAGACTTGCCTTTGCTCTCGGTCAGCTGGCACAGGCGAGTACACCCGGGGAGGACTGCCAGTTACCTACATGCTTGAGTGGAGATGTTGGCTTGCGGTAGAGGGTTCCTTAGTTGTGCAACTCTACATATCAGCCAGAAAATCATAACAGACTCAAACGGCAGATCTGGGTCCTGAGAGTCCCTACTGTAAACTGGTATCACCTAGACTATAATCTAAAAATATCAAGGACTTCTGAACTTTGCATAGGAGTACCCAATTATTCCTCTGCTGCTGATTAACACTGTGATCTTGGGCAAGTCACTTAAACTCTCTGGTCAGTAAAACGGGGATAATAAATACCCATGCCCACAGGACTCTGGTAGGAATGAAACGAGTTGGTGCCTGAAAAGTGACTTGCACAAGGCTTGGCACGTTAGAAGGCATTAAGAAAATGCCAGGCCCTCCCTCCTGCAGGGTTTTCCCCAGAGACACCCATCCTCACAAAACAAATGCAGCCCTGCAGTAGGCCAGCCCTGGACCTGCAAGCACCAGAATAAGGTTGGGGCATCTCCTGGGTTTCTTTCAGATTGCTAGCTGGGGACAGCGAGAGTCTGCTTCAGAAGGGCCATCACGTTAGTTTGAGAGGGAGAAACGCCACTCTACCCTTTGGCATAGTAAATCTTGTAAGTCATAAAAAGAGGTTCAATCCAAAGAAAACCTAATCTCATATGAGTCAGGAATAAGATCTGAGTATTTCTCTGGCTGGAGTTCAGAACAGAGCACAAATCAGGATCAGTGAGTCCCAGGACCACTGTCTTCAGCGGCTGCCTACACAGAGGTGGATGTCTGAGGGGCAATCTCATCCAGGAGGGACGCATCACTCCAGGAAGCAGGGTGCAGTTCGACAACCCACAGAGAGCAACTGCTGCCCAGGCAGAATCTACCCAGAGAGATGAGTGTCATGAAGCCACTGGAAGGGAGACAGGCTGTTCCGGTGAAGGTCAGGGTGTGGCTCTGAGTGGCCAGCAGGGATGTGTCCACACCTGGGACTCTTCCTGACCAGAGGCTATGAGTAGGTCACACATGGAGGAGGCAGAGCTGCAAATACTGACAGGCTTTCTGAGGATGGAGGCGTGTTTGTCTTAGACACCCACAAATGGAAATCATTCCTCTAATTAGAAATGATGACCTCGTGACCATGTCTGGAACCAGTCCTGATTTTTCAAAAGTGAGCAAGAGTTGGGTCAGCAGATGCTGGTTCCTTATTTTAGTTGCTTCAGATGGGGTCTGAGCTGGGTTTTAAATACATGGACAACTGCTAAGTCTCTTTTCGTCTTTTTGAATAATTGGGCTTTCTTAATTTCTTCTAAATATTTCTATCTTTTGCTTACTTACTTATTCTGTTGCTTTGACTAACAATTCAGTAGTCAAGTTCTTATTTCTGAGCCATTTGTGTGTCTTAGAACATTTGCTTCCCTTATCTCTACCATGGGGAAGGTTCATATATTCATTATTCTCAATTATTTAAAGACCTGTTAATCCAGGCCTCCTGAGAAGAAGACTGTCCAGTGGGATAAACTGTGCAAAGATTTTCTTTGGGAAAATGTCTTGGGAGAAAATTGGGAGGGAGCTGGAAAATGCTGGGAGAGCCTTCTAGAGATGCTGGTCTGACCAGAGCCCGAGGGAAGGAAGGAAGAAAGTGAGATGAAACATCTGAGACTGCTGTGCTGTCTAAGCAAGGTTTGGCAAGCATGCTGGGGAATCCTGGAGCCGAAGGTGACCTTCAGCGAATCCTTAGTACCCCTGCCATGCGCAGTCATCGGCTGGGAGCAGCCTGTGTGACGGGGGGGTGGGGTGGGGGGTGGGCTGGGTGCAAACACTGTGATGGAGCTCGGGGCCCAGCAGCTGGGGACTTTTGTGGATGACATTTTCTGTAGTTCGAGGTCTTACAGTCACCAGAGTGGCAGGGTTCCTCAAACTTGTCACTATTGACATTTTGAACCAAATAATTCTATGTTGTGTGATCTCTCCTGTGCACATAGGATGTGTATCAGCTTCCCTTGCCCCTACCCACTAGATACCAGTAGACGCCTCCCAAGTCCTGACCATCAAAACTGTCTGCAATTACTGCCAAATGTCCTTGGGAAGAGGGAGCAAAATCACTTCCAGGTGAGAAACATTAAACCAGGGAAATTCAGAGAAATTTGGGATGGTTTCTCAGGAAAATTATAAAATCAGAGGGAAAGGAAAATGTAAATGTTTTGAATTATAGATCACGATTATTAAGAAAAATAACTCAGGTGAGGAACCCCAAGTAAACAAGACTATCCCACTACAGCAATATGCCACTGATTGGCTATTAATTTCTATTCCAATTGAAGTTTCTTACCCTGAGATGAACTTACAGTCAAATGTCTTACCTTAAATTTAAGGACACAAAAATAAAGTTTAAAAAATTAAATAGGTAGTCTTTTAGCTTCAGGTGTCCTATTGTAATGCGAACACAACTCACGCTTACTTATTTTGGAGATGGATGAAAATCGCTCACCCGCAGTAAGGTACATCCGTTACAGGGACAGGACACAATGACTTCACATTTAATTCAACAGAAACACGTGCATCGGGAACGGAAATGAAATCCAGGAATGAGGCCAATGAGGTTCCCAGAATCGAGCATCTCAGATCTGATTTTCACCAAATCGTCAAAGAGCCTTTGACTTGCTAGATTCTGTGAGGCCACAGGTTAACACCCCCAGGTATGTTTCCACCTGGACGGCAGAGCCCATCCCCACTTTCACTTGAAGCGGCGCTGGGTGTAATGCTGGGCCCGGCACTGTTACCACTCACCTTGATGAGGCCCATCACCTCCAAGCTGGTGTTTTTTTTTTTAAATTTATTTGTTTTTTTAATTTTTGGCTGCGTTGGGTCTTCGTTGCCACGTGCTGGCTTTCTCTAGTTGCAGTGAGCGGGGGCTACTCTTCGTAGTGGTGCATGGGCTTCTCATTGTGGTGGCTTCTCTTGTTGCGGAGCGTGGGCTCTAGGCGCATGGGCTTCAGTAGTTGTGGCACACGGGCTCAGTAGTTGCAGCACGCAGGCTCAGTAGCTGTGGCTCGTGGGCTCTAGAGCACAGGCTCAGTAGTTGTGGTGCACGGGCTTAGTTGCTCCACGACATGTGGGATCTTCCCAGACTAGGGCTCGAACCCGTGTCCCCTACATTGGCGGGTAGATTCCTAACCACTGCACCACCAGGGAAGTCCCCAGGCAGGTGTTTTGCTTCCTCCCTTACTGTTTTCCACAGAGCAGCCGGAGTGGCTTCTTTGAAACAAGTCAGATGGCACGTTCCCTATCTACTCAAAAGCCTCCAAGCCTTCCTATTTCACGCATAGTAAAAGCAGAAGTCTTACTCTAGCTAAGAAACCCCGAATGTTTTCTACTCATAGACAGTCTGGAGACCAGCAGTGGCAAGGGCTTCCCAGGCGCGTGTTAGGAATACAGACTCTGGGTCTGCCCCAGACCTCCTGAATCAGGGTCTGCACTTGAACCAGGTCCTGAGGGGATTGGCACATCCACTGGAGCTTGAGAAGCTCAGTTCTCATGGTCGGTCTGACCCGTAGCTACTTCTCTCCCCTCATCTCCCTCTGCCCTCCCGTTGCTCCTCTTCCATAGCCGGTTGGGGCTCTTGTAGCCACTCAACCTTCCAACCATGTTCCAGCCCGTGTTTTTGCCCTTGCCTTTACTCTCTCACTCCCTGCAGGTGCCTGCTCAAAGGTCACCTCACTGCCGAGGCTTCCTGACCGCTGGAGCTAAAGCCCTTCTGAGCTCCCAACCCTGTCTGCCCAGGTCACTCCCCATCCAGGGACCCTGCCTTAGCGCTCATCTCCACCTGCCCTGTGACATACGGCTATTCATTCTCATTGTCTGTCTCCAGGTCCATGAGAGGAGGGACTTTATATTTTTGTTCACTGATGAATCCCTAGAACAGTGCCAGCCACACATTACATGGTTAGTAAATAATTGTTGGCTCAAGGGGGAAGTGAATTGGGTGGCCTCCTGGGATATATTCCTCAGAGAGGGAGTAGGTTCCAAGAGAACACAGAAGAGGCTGGGGTCTCCTGATCACCCAACTTGTCTGGCTGCTTTGTCCGACATCCTGTGATGCTTTCTTCAAAGCTTCCCGGAAATGAATCACAGCCAAAGGCAAGTAGCTGGCTGCAGGGCAGACTCTCTGCTCAGTCAGAGAATAAACCCAGATCAAGCCGAGGCTACAGGAACAAAGCACGGAGCTGCCGCTCCCCTTCTGGCAAACAGGAGGATCAAGCTGTGCATTTCATTTAGATGAGTTTTTTTTTTTTTTTTTTTAAAAGGGAAAATGGCCAAAGTTTCCAAAATGCATGGGTTTTTGTTTTTTTTTTTTGTCTCCAGAAGAAAGATTAATCTTTACTTCTTCTAAAAAGCGATCTGTTTATACATTTGCTGGAGGATTTGTCTGGAACTGAATTAAAATAGGAGAACTTGATTTGACACATCTGGAGCAGACGGGCATGTTTTGTTTGGCTTCCTGTGGATGTTTAAATTGGGGTTAAGATGAGGAAGGTGGTAAAACTGTCGGAAGCCTCAGGTGGCTGGAAAAGATGAGCGCAGAGGATGCAGAGAGGTGCAGCGTACAATGCAGCAGGCTGAATCGTGACAAATCTTTCACTTTCGTGCCCTGTCAAAGCTCTGTTTAAAATGTTAATGAGAAGAAAGGTAATGAAGGCTCAAGGACAGACTCTGAGAGCATAGGGTTGAAGAACAATTTGTGTATAAGAACATCTTGCTTAAATCTATTCCTGGGTCTCCTGAAGGCTAAAAAAACGTCATCAAGAGAATCGTTAGAGAGAAGAAAAGCTGCTCTCACCCAACCCATACTCACCTTAAACTCTCAAAACTTAAATGAAAACTTTCACACAAAGCATGGGTGTGCTGAGGATCAAGTCAGCTCTAAGAAGAAGTTGCAACTGGGGTGGAGACACATGCCTGTGAAAGTTTTTGAACTACATTGGCTATAACTGTAGGGAGAGAGTGTAGCATTCAGTAAATTGCTCTTGGACGCCACGCATATTTTAGTTACTGAAGCACAAAGGGATTATCAAGCAACCCATTGTCAACATCTTTATTCAGGTTTTCTGCTTGGGATTGATTTTCTTTTTCTTTCTTTTTTTTTTTTTTTTATTTCCCAGCCATATAAACAAATCAGTTGTAGGCGTTTGGCGTTCAACTGTAAGGGATATTTGTAAGAATATAAAGACAACAATCCCCTTGGTTCTGGAGGAGTGATGCTGAATTTCACACACAGAGCTATCAGGACTGGACGATGCTCTGTGCACAGGACATGACTTTGAATATAAACCACGGACTACCATTCACATATTAAAAAAAGACCGGTGTCAACAATTTTATTAGCCAACAAATCCACCATAGTTCCACTAGGAACTTTGAAAACACCCATCTTTAAAGGTTCTTTTTTTCTCGTTTCACGTTCCCAAACTACCACAAACGACCTAAAAAGCAATATTCTCATAATTACCCAATGTGAGGAATAATGTGTAATGATAAAGAATTCCAAATCAATGTATATTACATCTCAAGATGCTGCTTTAAAAATAATGTCTCCATTATTGGGATTGACATATACACACTACTATACGTAAAATAGATAACTAATAAGGACCTACTGTATAGCACAGGGAACTCTACCCAATACTCTGTAATGACCTATATGGGAAAAGAATCTAAAAAAGAGTGGATATACATATATGTATAATTGAATCACTTTGCTGTACAGCTGAAACTAACACAACATCGTAAATCAACTATATTCCAGTAAAAATTTTAAATAAATAAATAAAATAAAAAAATAAAAACAATGTCTCCATTGACTCAAAGGTACCATCTGATTCTTAAACCTCTCAAACCTTGCTTTAATTAAGCCCCGACCAAACAAAATCAACCATTCTCTGCAATTATACAGCAGTACTTCTGCAATTGAGGTACTCAAGCTCTCCCCTCCCCCAAATATCTGCCTTCCACTATTTTTTTAGATCTTAAATGACTTTTCTGGTAACAGCAGGTAAGAATAAGCAAGTCATGGTGGATTACAAATACAGTAGGCGTACCTTTATGTCTCTCTTTGGAAGCTATCCTGGCATTTGTGTTCTTTTCTGATTGTTTTTGTGCCAGAAAAAATAAGTAAATAAATAACTGCAAGTATTCCAAAAGTTGAGAGGGGGTTGGGAACCTCATAGCATTTCTAAATTGCTTCCAAAAACTTTAAATGATGAGTTTTGAGACTGGAAAGGACAGAAAGAAAAACAAACCTAAATCTGCCCCATAACCACAAAGCACATATGCAACTCATAGGAAAGAATGTGTGCATGAATATATGAGGGTGGAATTTGGCCTCAACCAGGCTGATAACATGCTTAATCAAACGGTTCATCATTCTGCCTCTATGGATTTTCTCTTCTGACTTGGGCAAATTTATGGAGAAACGAACACAGATTCAGCCATCTCATTCTGGACCCTCTCAACAGGTCATTATTTTGTCAATCAAAACACAACCCTCCACCCCTCTGAACTTTAAGAAATATGCCTCCTTTCAATAGAAAGTGTGCTTGTCAAGCTTTTTTCCCACCAAATAATTTGATAAAATTTCCAATAAGTGTTCCCAGTTTGGACAAGGGAAACACAGATTTATTTTACTGGGAACCACTAATATTTAGGTACAGATATCTAAGATAACAGAGTTACCCTTTGAAACACAGTCCAAAGGTAGACTGACATTTTGATCAATAATGCATGACCCCCGGGACACACAGGCAGGGGGAGTTACAGGCCAGTTTATGCGGTAAGAGTCTACTACGTTCAGTGAACTCTCATCCCCCCTTCTCTGAGCCTCTGGCCTCCAGCAGCCCAGCGCCCCTTTCTCTGTTGACTACAGTCTACTAAATAAGCATCCTCTCAGCTGTCTCCTCTCATGCACCTCAAATGGAAATGTACCTGTGTGTGCATCACTCCCTTGGGATCCCGTTTTCTGAGACTGGCCAGTGTGACAGATCCTAAACAAGCTATTACCAGCTAGTATTTAGTTAATAGGTCCCCGTTCCAGGAAAAATTGAAGTTTAATATTGGAAGCTTGAAGACATAATGCTCTAACCTGAATGAATGAGTGAATGGCGCTTCTTGCTGATGTTTTCTCACTAAGGCAGGCTGATGGGAAAAAACAGCCTTTTCCATCAGCCCTTTAAATAATGCCATTGCCTGGACTGCCTCTGTGTCCCGTTGGTTTTCTAGAAGGCAGCCGTGCTGTGTGCACACATCCTGTTCTGAAAATGCATGCTGGCTCCTGTCTCATGCTTCTAGAGCTCAGGTTGGTTCCAGGAAGTTCCGATGGCCCCAGAAGCACAAACGTAGACCAGAGCACACATAAAGAGACTTATCCTGACCAAACCCAGAGTGGTTCTGACTCCCTCCTCGGGAGCAGACCCAAAGGCGAGCCCATCCAGAGATCCACAGTGCAGTAGATGTGTCTGCAAGTGCACTGGTGTGGGAACCCACCAGGCTGTCCCCATGGATCCCTGCCAGTGTGACACTCCAACAAACTAAGGACCATTTGTCCACATTTAAACCAAAAAAGGAAAGACTAGCAATGGATGTAATAACATGCTTTATAGGACTTCTTACATGGGAGCAAAAGCAGTGTTTTCCCATAATAAAGAATTTACCCCACTTTGGGGATTTATCTGGTAGTTCGTGTCCACTCTCTTGTCTCCTCTATCTGCCTCTCATCTATAAATCCCCATGTCATTGAGTCAAGCCCCCAATTCTAATACTTCCATTTCTTAAGTTGTGCTTAAATAATTTAATTGTGCTTGCAAATGCTTGACAAAGTTACCCCTAATTAGACAGGGTTTGATATAAACCTTAAATCTCTTCTTTTTCTTTGGCTCTACTTTTCTGATTAGCTTCTGGGAAGAATGTTTCAGACTATGGAAAATATATTCACACTGTTTCTGGAAACTTCTCTGACTTAGGAAGACCTAGAGCTGGAACAGGGCTGAAAAGAAAAAGAAAAAATGTGAGATTCTGGCAAGAAGTAAAAAGGGAAACGTTTGGGAAAAAAGGGCAAAGAAGCCCCAAAACACATTTCACCTATTTCATATTTTGCTAGAACCGGTCTTACCCTTAAATACAAAGACTTGCAATTAGCTTTAATTTAGAAGCACCAGAAGGGCAGTAGAAGGAAAATAAAATCAAAGATGGTGATGAGAGCAAGAAAATATTTGACAAGGACTTGATCAGGCTGATAGATGTTTAACTGGATCACAATTTTTTTAAAGCGGGGAAGAAAAGAGAAAACAGGTTTGTAGCATTTGTAGCTTGATCACTAGCATTTGCCATTTTCTGTGGTGTAAATGTTCCCAACACGACCAATTTCAAGCCATCAACAGGATGTCACTGAATGTGCATTAGGAAGAGCTGCTTATAATTGGCTTTTGTGAGCCAGTCAAATCTGCTGCAGTCTACTGCTGAAGATCAAAGTTAACCTGTCTCTTCATGTTGAAGTTGGGAAGCCCAAAGAAACAGCAGAGGGCATTTCAAGGCAACATGCTGAAGTGTCACTCTGTAACACTTCTGTTTATTAAAATATGCTTTCAAACAATGTCCACTTTTTGAAAATGAAATTTTGTATTTCCCTACTCTGTCTCACAAGTATTCCTATGAGTTTGTATCATCCTCTGGTATGCTCATGTCCTAATTTTATTTATTTATTTATTATAAATTCATTTATTTATTTATTTTGGCTGCGTTGGGTCTTCATTGTTGCACGCAGGCTTTCTCTAGTTGCCGCGAGCATGGGCTACTCTTCGTTGCGGTGCGCAGGCTTCTCATTGCAGTGGCTTCTCTTGCTGCAGACCACGGGCTCTAGGCATGCGGGCTTCAGTAGTTGCGGTGTGTGGGTTCAGTAGTTGTGGCTCGTGGGCTTTAGAGCACAGGCTCAGTAGTTGTGGCGCACGGGCTTAGTTGCTCCATGGCGTGTGGGATCTTCCTGGACCAGGGATCAAACCCGTGTCCCCTGTACTGGCAGGCGGATTCTTAACCACTGCACCACCAGGGAAGTCCCGCTCACGGCCTAATTTTAAATAGCTTATTTATTTTATTTCAAGTAAGTGGAAAAAAAAAAATCCCTGTGGTGTAAGAATGAGAAGTTTCAAATTAAATATGTAAACTGAGGGACACATAGTGATGCCGTTTATATTCCACGTAATTCATGATTCCTCAGCATCTCTGCTCAGAGCCTGGGACAGCCCTTCCTGCTGGTTTAGACGATTATTTATTTATTTCTGGACCTTCACGACTCCACACGCCACAGGTTAATAGATGAATTTAATGAAGCGTCTTATTACCTTCAATACACTGGGCATGCAAAGCAGATCACTTAGCACTCCTATTTACATACAACCTTGTCTTTATTCTACTCTGATGTCTCCATCATATATTAAAACATGCAGAATCACAGCGGCATTTAAGGTAATGAAGGATTTTGTGTTTAATATGGATATTCATAAAATATTTACAGATTGTTGTGTATATGTATGGATGGATGAAAAACAGATATTGTATTTCTTTATAAGCCCCAAATGCTAATCATGTGTGAGGGACCGAGGAACAGCACTCTTGGATATAAATTACATCCTAATCACTTTTGGTTCACATACCCCTGAAGCAATAGGCATTACACTGCTCCTCGTGCAAAAGATGTATTTTGTTGTTGAAAACTTCACTGTGAGAGAGAAATAATAAGTCCTCAACCAATACTTGTTTTCTGCCCACCTGCGTGAACTGAAGAATCAACAAATTACTTGATGTCTTGGTGGGAAATTCTCTTCTTTTGCTTCCCATTGGCGTGGCAAACTACGGCATTGTGATCCCACAAAATGAAACCCTCACTTTCCACACTGGAGTTTCACTTCAGAAACTTAGACGGGCTTTACCCAGAGGGCTCACCTCGCTTCCCAGGTGACCTGGTCCTAGAAATCCCAGCATGAGATCCATCTTTCCCACTGGGTCCTGGCTCTCTAGGAGACACAGGGGGCAGCTACACCATCATTGTCCCACGGGGACGTGGAAGCGGTAAGCTCTAGTGACAGGGAATGTGAGACCACAAGCAGATCAAAGGCATAACCTCTGGGAAAACAGCCCCCAACTGGCAGCATTGGCAGGAAGTAATGGAAAGTGTTCCTATTTCTCAGGTGGTCACAGACTTTTTAGAAATAGTATATGGAGCCTTGATCTAGAGTTGCTGGGGTTTAGAACTGTTCTATTCTCTCTAGCACTGGAAATGGCTATTTAAAAACATAACTTTACACTCCTCTTCATCTCCCCAAAGATACAGTGTTTTAAAATTCTTTTGACAAGATACTTACAAGTGACAAAAGGAGTATTTGACATGTTATTTAAAAGCCATTGGTGTCGAAGATACTATGCTAACAATGGGCATAATTAATAAATATTTGTGCGGAAAAGGAAGGAAGGGAGGGTAGGAGGGAGGAATAAGAAAGAGAGGCAGGGAGAGAGGAAGAAAAAGTTACTGTGATTTTTTTTTTAAGTTTCTGAAGTAAACTGGATAATTAATATGGTTCTGTGAGCTAAGTCAGTCTCCAAGCCTTGTATACTACTTCCAACATTAGTTTAGATCCGCCCTTTAAGTGATATTCTAATACCACCATGCCCTGAGGGACGCGGCCGTCTTACACCTCATTGGCTTGAAAATGTTAAGGTCTTGCAGAGGGCTGGTCAAATCATAGACCAGAAAAAGACTTGTTGGATGGATGATGGATTCCTAATACCAAAAACTAAAATCCAAGGCAGAATGTGGAGAAATTACAGAAGGAAATGCCTTGGGAAGCACTGAGATAGCCTTAAGAAACTATCCCACGTAAATAAGGTTTTTGTTTTCTAAAAACATTTTTAACAATCTCCTGTACCATGATTAAACTTACACACACACACACACACACACACACACACACATAATTACATATATCTGGTCAACCTTGCTGCATTCTATCAGTAAGAAACAAGTCAAAGGCCCTCCTCCCATTCATGAGGAGGGCATCACACAAGAGACTGAAACCAGGGGTCAGGTATCATGGGGACTATTTTCAGAGTCTGTCCACCATAGTAAGCAATGATCTTGAAATGACTACCAAAATTCCACAGGAATATTCTTCATGTTTTTCTGTGAAATTGTTGCATAAAGGGAAGTGTGACATAATGAGAGAATGAACATCAGCCTCATTAGGAGATTAGGAAAGAATATGCCTAGAACTGAACTTATCTGAATTATCTATAAACAAAAGCCAAATAGAACCCAAAACAGCAAGTGTCACATGTTCCTTACATAATCTTATGGTCATGGGCGCCATGAAAGCTGCATTTTGCCTTCATTTAGAATAAGAAGTTTGGACTAATTTTCTTCTACATTCAAAGGGAGTCTTGCCTTTTTTCTTAATTGTGTTTGATATCCTGTGTTCCCAAACAGAGCAGTCTCTTTGCATTTGGTTAATGAGTGCTCATTTTGAAAGGCACAGCTACATCTAAACCAGGGGGAAAAGTTACTTGTTCCAATTGCCTTATCTTCAGTGGAAATAAATGGCACATTTCTCCAAAGAGCAGTGGATTTTGAGGTATCCTAGCTATGCTCACACCACATTATCCTTTTCAATAGAATCACAAAATGTGCTTTACAGACCACTGTCTGGGACACTTCTACATCACAGTGTAGAGAATGTCTTTTTTTTTTTTTTTTAACATTTTATTGGAATATAATTGCTTTACAAAGGTGTGTTAGTTTCTGCTATATAACAAAGTGAATCAGCTATACGTATACATGTATCCCCATATCTCCTCCCTCTTGCATCTCCCTCCCACCATCCTATCCCACCCCTCCAGGTGGTCACAAAGCACTGAGCTGATCTCCCTGTGCCATGTGGCTGCTTCCCACTAGCTATCTATTTTACGTTGTGTTTATATGTCCATGCCACTCTCTCACTTCGTCCCAGCTTACCCTTCCCCCTCCCCATGTCCTCAAGTCCATACTCTACATCTGCGTCTTTATTCCTGTCCTGCCCCTAGGTTCTTCAGAACCATTTTTTTAGATTCCATAAATATGTGTTAGCATATGGTATTTGTTTTTCTCTTTCTGACTTACTTCACTCTGTATGACAGACTCTAGGTCCATCCACCTCACTACAAATAACTCAATTTCATTTTTTTATGGCTGAGTAATATTCCATTGTATATATGTGCTACATCTTCTTTATCCATTCATCTGTCGATGGACACTTAGGTTGCTTCCATGTCCTGGCTATTGTAAATAGAGCTGCAGTGAACATTGTGGTACATGACTCTTTTTGAATTATGGTTTTCTCAGGGTATATGCCCAGTAGTAGGATTGCTGGGTTGTATGGTAGTTGTATTTCTAGTATTTTAAGGAACCTCCATACTGTTCTCCATAGTGGCTGTATCAATTTACATTCCCACCAACAGTGCAAGAGGGTTCCCTTTCCCTCCACACCTTCTCCAGCATTTATTGTTTGTAGATTTTTTGATGATGGCCATTCTGACCAGTGTGAGATGGCATCTCATTGTAGTTTTGATTTGCATTTCTCGAATGATCAGTGATGTTGAGCATCCTTTCATGTGTTTGTTGGCAATCTGTATATTTTCTTGGGAGAAATGTCTATTTAGGTCTTCTGCCCATTTTTGGATTGGGTTGTTTCCTTTTTTGATATTGAGCTGCATGAGCTGCTTGTAAATTTTGGAGATTAATCCTTTGTCAGTTGCTTCGTTTGCAAATATTTTCTCCCATTCTGAGGGTTGTCTTTTTGTCTTGTTTATGGTTTCCTTTGCTGTGCAAAAGCTTTTAAGTTTCATTAGGTCCCATTTGTTTATTTTTATTTCCATTTCTCTAGGAGGTGGGTCAAAAAGGATCTTGCTGTGATTTATGTCATAGAGTGTTCTGCCTATGTTTTCCTCTAAGTGTTTTATAGTGTCTGGCCTTACATTTAGGTCTTTAATCCATTTTGAGTTTATTTTTGTGTATGGTGTTAGGAACTGTTCTAATTTCATTCTTTTACATGTAGCTGTCCAGTTTTCCCAGCACCACTTATTGAAGAGGCTGTCTTTTCTCCATTGTATGTTCGTGCCTCCTTTATCAAACATAAGGTGACCATATGTGCATGGGTTTATCTCTGGGCTTTCTATCCTGTTCCATTGATCTATATTTGTTTTTGTGCCAGTACCATACTCTCCTGATTACTGTAGCTTTGTAGTATAGTCTGAAGTCAGGGAGCCTGATTCCTCCAGCTCCGTTTTTCTTTCTCAAGATTGCTTTGGCTCTTCGGGGTCTTTTGTGTTTCCATACAAATTGTGAAATTTTTTGTTCTAGTTCTGTGAAAAATGCCAGTGGTAGTTTGATAGGGATTGCATTGAATCTGTAGGTTGCTTTGGGTAGTATGGTCATTTTCACAAGGTTGATTCTTCCAATCCAAGAACATGGTATATCTCTCCATCTGTTTGTATCATCTTTAATTTCTTTCATCAGTGTCTTATAGTTTTCTGCATACAGGTCTTTTGTCTCCTTAGGTAGGTTTATTCCTAGGTATTTTATTCTTTTTGTTGCAATGGTAAATGGGAGTGTTTCCTTAATTTCTCTTTCTGATTTTTCATCATTAGTGTATAGGAATGCAAGAGATTTCTGTGCATTAATTTTGTATCCTGCTACTTTACCAAATTCATTGATTAGTCCTCATAGTTTTCTGGTGGCATCTTTAGGATTCTCTATGTATAGTATCATGTCATCGGAAAACAGTGAGAGTTTTAACTTCTTTTCCAATTTGTATTCCTTTTATTTCTTTTTCTTCTCTGTTTGCTGTGGCTAAAACTTCCAAAACTATGTTGAATAATAGTGGTGAGAGTGGGCAACCCTGTCTTGTTCCTGATCTTAGTGGAAAGAGTTTCAGTTTTTCACCATTGAGAACGATGTTGTCTGTGGGTTTGTCATATATGGCCTTTATTATGTTGAGGTAAGTTCCCTCTATGCCTACTTTCTGAAGGGTTTTTATCATAAATGGGTGTTGAATTTTGTTGAAAGCTTTTTCTGCATCTATTGAGATGATCATATGGTTTTTATCCTTCAGTTTGTAAATCCCATGTATCACATTGATTGATTTGCATATATTGAAGAATCCTTGCATTCCTGGGATAAACCGCACTTGATCATGGTGTATGATCCTTTTAATGTGCTGTTGGATTCTGTTTGCTAGTATTTTGTTGAGCATTTCTGCATCTATGTTCATCAGTGATCTATGCCTGTAGTTTTCTTTTTTTGTGACATCTTTGTCTGGTTTTGGTATCAGAATGATGGTGGCCTCGTAGAATGAGTTTGGGAGTGCTCCTCCCTCTGCTGTGTTTTGGAAGAGTTTGAGAAGGATAGGTGTTAGCTCTTCTCTAAATGAGAATGTCTTTTTAAGAATCACTATTTTCTCCCTAATTTGTAGCTTGAATGTCATGCTTTGATAGTCTTCAGAACTATAGATAAACTAGCTTTTTTAAGCAAGATATTACTGAGCTAAAACACTATCATTGTTGTACCTCTTAGATACACTTAACCCTAGTGCTTCTTAACTAAATTTTATTGATACCAGCTGACAGGCCTTTCTATTCTGACAGCACACTTCTTTTTCATCTTTTTAAAAATTGAAGTATAGTTGATTTACAATATTGTGTTAATTTCAGGTCTACAGGAAAGTGATTCAGTTATATATATATATGTTTTTCAGATTATTTTCCATTATAGGTTGTTACAAGATGTTGACTATAGTTCCTTGTGCTATGGAGTAAATCCTTGTTGTTATCTATTTTATATATAGTAGTGTATATCTGTTAATCCCATACTCCTAATTTATCCCTCTCCTCCTCCCTTTCCCCTTTGGTAACAAGTTTGTTTTCTATGTCTGTGAGTCTGTTTCTGTTTCGTAAATAGATTCATTTGTATTATTTTTCAGATTCCACATATAAGTGATATATAATATTTGTCTTTCTCTCTCTGAGTTACTTCACTTAGCATGATAATCTCTAGGTCTATCCATGTTGCTGCAAATGGCAATATTTCATTCTTTTTTATGGCTGAGTAGTATTCCATTGTGTATATATATACCACATCCTCTTTATCTATTCATCTGTTGATGGACACTTAGGTTGCTTCCGTGTCTTGGCTACTGTAAATAGAATAGCCATTTCAATACTCTTCTCCCAAAACTAGTGAAGCTATCTTTCTTAAACAATTCAAACTACATCCACTGATAATTTGGGAGAATCCAAAGTCAGGATAAATCACAACAGCTTGATCCTTTTGACAAACTGATACTAACCTGTTAGATATTGCATTAACTCTTCTTGGATCTGATTTAGTAAAGGATTAATGCAAGAGCATATGTCTTACCTCAGGGACAAGGAAGTAATTTCATTTCCAAAAAGTAAGCATTCTCTCCTGCCTCACTGGAGGGATTAATCCTTTCGGTTGTTAGTTTCATATTTCATAAGAAGGTTTTTAAATCAAGACCCAAAGATTTTTTTTCTACTCCTACACAGCAGTGCGTGCCATTGCTGTTGTGAAACTATCATTTACACATTGTTCAGACTTTTCATCCAAAAGGTCACAGACTTATACAGATGAGATGTTAATGCTTCCTTTATGCTGAGACCTTTTTAATGTACCTTACTTTTTATTTTAAAAGATCACTGGAGTTATTAAGTGTGGCTTTGATAAATATCACACAGATTAGTCAGTGTTCATTGACGACAATTCTAGATGACAGAGGGAAAAAAATCTATTATTGTCACCTGATAGTGCAGACATTATATTTTTCAACAATTGATTAGAAGAAGAAGAAAGTGTTTCTTTTGTTTCGTTTTGTTTTTGCAAAGCTGGGCAGTTTTCAAGGCCCTGTCGATATGCCACTTCCTCCCGAAAGTCTTCCCAAATCCCATCGTTCAGAATCCTTCCTTCTCCTGTAATCTCATAATATTTTTTTGGAACCACTACAAGAGCACTCATTTCATTCTCATTCATATCATACTTCATTTTTAATGTCTTTTCCAAGCGAACTGTAAGTCCAGTGACAACAGCATTCATCTTATGGTCTTGTTTTTTTCTGCACGTGGCAAATTGTAGACCCTCATTATTCAAACGAGAAGCATCTCTCAGGTCTATTTTATCTTGGAATGTTGTGTAGTATCCTGATAACTGGTTTGCTTACGTAGTACAGCAACTATGAATCTTGGAGTTACTCAGCTTTCCTCCCTTTACTTTGTTTACTAGGAAACTTGGTTTCCATTTAGGCCTCTTTCCAGAGTTTGATAGCATAGATATTTTTTTTATTGAAGTACAGGTGATTTGTAATATATTAGTTTTGAGTATACAGCATAGTGATTCAGTATTTTTGCAGATTATACTCTATTATATGTTATTATAAGGTAATGCACATAATTCCCTGTGCTATACAGTATATCCTTGCTGCTTATCTATTTTATACATAGTATTTTGTATCTCTTAATCTCATACCCCTTATTTGTCTATCCCCCCCTTCCCTCTCCCCTTTGGTAACCACAAGTTTGTTTTCTGTATCTGTGAGTCTGCTTCCATTTTGCACATACGTTTAGATTCCACATATAAGTGATATCATACAGTATTTGTCTTTCTCTGACTTATTTCACTAAGCATAATATTCTCTAGGTCCATCCACGCTGATGCAAATGGCAGAATTTCATTCTTTTTAATAGCTGAGTAATATTCCACTGTATTTGTGTATATATACACATACCACAACTTCTTAATCCAATTGTCTGTTGATAGGCGCTTGGGTTGCTTCCATATCTTGACTATTGTAAATAGTGCTGCTATGAACGCTGAGGTGTATGTATCTTTTCAAATTAATGTTTTCATTTTTTTCCAGATATATACCAAGGAGTGGAATTGCTGGATCATACAGTAGTTCTATTTTTAGTTTTTTGTGTGTGTGCTTATCTTACTTCTGGCTTTAACATTTTCTTTACATTAAAAAAAATTTTAACTCTTCTTCCCTCAAGTTAGTTCAATTAGTTATATTAACTCTTTACATTTATGTATTTTTGTGACTATTTTAACTGTGGAATGACACAGAATATTTAAACATAACCCAATAAACAGATATTCCATAACTGATTGCTGAATTGAATTTATTTTATAGCATTTATCAAATTCTTCTTACAAAGGTTACTCGGTGGGTGTGCTAATTTCAGAAAAATGGTAATTAGTTTAAGATGGCAACCTTTGAAAATAAAAAAAAACCTTTATTACAAATGAATTTTTTTTGTCCACAATAGTCCGTAATTATTAGAATTACCCAGATAGCAGGCAGGTAGGTACAGCTGGTTCTACTGCTGGCTTTAGATTCCATTTTTTACATTTAAAATTGGGGTGGGGCGGTGGCTAAAAGATCTCTAAGTCCTTCTTCAGTTCTCACATCGTGGGATTCTTAAATACCCTTGACTCTCCACTTCTCTCTGCCTATGTTGACATAGCCCCAGAACATCAGGGAGGAGGCTTAAAAGTTGATATAAATCTTTCAGGCCCTTAGTTTTCAGTGTTGGTTTAAATTTCTAGACTGATGATGAATTAAGAAAGAGCATTTGGAGAATTCGACAATGTGAGAATGTCTATGTGGCCCACCCAGGATAATCTCAGGATTTTTCTGAAGCTTCACAGTCATATGAGTATATGTATGGGGAAATAGATGGAAAAAAAGTGAATCCACATTTAGCTAATAGAACATAAAATAGCTAAATGATTTCAAGGCTATTTTCTCCATTAATGGTTAGTCATATAATTTGAAAGCCTTAGAAAAACTATTGAGGAAAAAGACAAGGCAAGACAGATGGGGAAGACGAAATCACAAAAAGTGAAAGTTGGACAATGGGAACGGGATCTGGGCTCATGGGTTGAGAATGAAATTAAACCATTACTTCTCCTATATTCTCCCAGTGCCCCGAACTTTCCTGAACCTACCCTGCATGCACACACATCCGCAGAATACCAGACAGGAAGGCAATATTCCATGATCTCTAGAACATACACTATTAGTGGCTGCCATCCACTTATCAACTGTGTAACCTTGGTGGTTTCCTAATCGAACAAGATTACTGTCTGTCACATGAAGATAATAACGGTACTTACAGCATAGGCTGCTATACAGATTAAATGAGATGATATATTTACAATGTACAGTGTCGGTCATTGATTCATTTATTCATTCAACACACATTTATTAAACACCTACTATGTGCCAAGCACTAGTCTAGAGATTCACAATATATTAGTGAACAAAACCGATAAAGATTCCCACACATGTGGAGATTCCTTTGTAAATAGCTAATTAACAGAACTAAATAACAAGGAACCAAGGGGAGGAGGTGTCATGGGCAAGCTGGATGGGGCTGTGTGAAGACAAAAAGTTGGAGGGAATTCCTTGGCGGTCCAGCGGTGAGGACTCCGCACTTCCACTGCTGAGGGCCCAGGTTTGGTCCCTGGTCAGGGAACTAAGATCCCACAAGCCACTTGGCACGGACAAAAAAAAAAAAAAGTTGGAGAAAAGACTGCTGGGAATGGCCAGGGCCTCAGCTGGGCACACACTCTCATGTTTTGGCGTCTGCAGGATTTAGCCAGTATTATTTGGATATTTTCTAACATGTTCACGCATATTCTTAAAATCTTTATGATTTAAAGGAAAAAGAACGCATCAACAAAATACAACAAATTATTACAAAATAGGAATGTCTCTTCATTTAGAACTTCTAATCCACCATGACAAGCATATTTTTCCCCCATATTTCAAGGTTGTTTCTATGAAACAATGTCATATATTTTGTAACAGGCTTTACAATCAAGGGCGTATAACACTATAAAAATTTTGATAACATTTACTGTCACTTTGCAGAGTGAACAAAAAATTAAAAACCCACATATATTTTCAAAAGGAAACATACTTGGTAGAAGAGGTAAAAAATGAGGCGTCTGCAGTCAGGTGTTTATAGTTCCACAACTGCAAATCAGCCACAAAACTGCGAGTACTTTGTGCAGAATCCTGATAAATTCTACTTCTGATATTTGCTTTCACAACTTCAGCATTTTGGGAGATTTTTTGGTCTCCTTTCTCTCTAAGTGTAAATACGTCAGGTTTTCTCTACACACTATATATCAAAGAACGATTTAACTGGAGCTTGTGTTGGAAATTCTTAGTAGGAGGCAGTCCTGAGTATATAAGAAACTAAGACAAACATGGGATTTAATATTGTGCATTCCCAATTTTGTGACTTTTATAAATTTTCTCACCTTCCAGGTGTTGTAGATTTTTAGGATTACCACTATTTGGGAAATAATGCTGTCTCCTAAGCCTTCGATATCAGGAGGTTTATGCTCACAGCAATTTTGCATGTTAGTAATAACAATTCTCCTCTATTATAGATAGAAAACAAGTTATGAACTTTCTCAAGTCTATAAGGGGCACAGCTAGAGCTTGAACTCAAGGCCATGAGGTTCCAAAGGACATTGGATCAAGTAAGGCTGACAGCAGTATGGACCAGGGGTACGAAGCCCACCTTAGTCAAGATAGGCTTGATAGTATTGGCAGCGACAAGAATATTCTGCAATAGAGAGCTATTAAAACACATTTAACATTCATCACAAATTATTACGTGTCCATATTTATACTCAGACGTATGTCCTATATTAGAGGATATAAAATCAGGATTCTGCTTTAGCTTCTGAAATGGAAATGTCTAAGGTAATCTTTTCTGGCCATGACCGCCCAATACTAAGGAGGTTATAAAAGTACAGATTTTGGTCCTCACTCCCTAGAGATTCCTGTTCAATAAATCTTTGGCGGGGGACAACCATGTGTACTTTACAAACATTCTTCAGATGAAGCTGGTGTGTAGTCACAGTTGAAAAGCAAACGCTTCAAGATATTTAATATTCTATGATAATACACCCCTTGCCCACTTCATCAGTAGTGTCTTACCTAAAAAGGCTACAAAGAAAAACCTCCACGTTTAATTAATAGCCCTTCCATTTGCATTATTAGATAAAGACATACACACACGTGCCTACAGCGACAGGAGCATTGGAAGAGGTCTTGTTTTTACCACCGTTTAAAATAATCATGTAGCAATGCAATGTGCCATCGTGGCTTAGATCTGGGAACAGAAAAAGAACAATACTAATGGAAAGCCTGGTGAGATCCAAATAAAGTCTGAAGTTTAGTTAATAGTATCGTACTGATGTAAATTTCCTAGTTTTGACAAATTACCGTGCTTATGCAGATTTCTAACATTAGGGGAAGCTGGGTGAAGTGTGAATGGAAACTCTGTACTTTCTCTGCAACTTTAATGCCAGTCTAAGATCTTTCTAAAATAAAAAGGAAAGTTTTTAAAAAATCATCATATCCAGGTACAAAATTCTTAAAGTGTTACTTCCATTTTCCAGGTTATAAAGCGTATCCTAAGGTGGCCCATAGCATTAAGTTTCTTTCTTCCAAAACCTACACTGTAAATGACAATGGGGAAGACAGAGAGAAGGTATGAAGTGAAGGTCAGGAGTGGCAAAGAGATCAAGAGAACACGGAGTATAAGCAGAATCCCGGAGAGCCCAGCCCAGGGAAGATGCTGGAGGCCATATAAAGCTTCTCTGAATCACAGAGATTATGCTGATCCTTTGAGAGATTTCCCTCTGCTGACTACTGTACACTGTATAGGACCAAATGGTTGAATGCTTTGGGCATTTAGCAAAAGCTATGGGGCAGGGCCCTGGCAGGACATGGGGAATCAAGATCTGAGGGTTATTAAAAAAGATGTTAAATGAATAAAGTAGTTAGTTAATGCCAATGCAAATTAACTTCAGAAATTAAGAGGGACTCATCTACAGGGCATTGAAAAAGGAGAACTGGGCAAGAGGAAAAAATGGAGAGTGTCAGGAGTAAAGGAACGAGGACGGAGACATTTGGTGTCTTTGTTCTAAGGGCTGCTCTGTTCAGAGGTGAAGCATGGAATTATTGGCACAGTCAGGTACTTTTTCCAAAGTTGCATATTTCATCGATGACTGTTTCTTAAGTAAGCGAAGTAAACTTCCGTTACCACATACAGTTTCAAAATTATTTAGGCTGTGACCTTTGGTTTTCCCAAAGGACTTCTGCCACAGAAATTTCCACCCCATGCTTTTTCCCTTGTGAGCTTCTCTCCTGATGCACCTTTCAAAATAAAACCAGCACGGGAAGGATATCTAGGTGTTTGAAAATTCCCATTTCCATCTGAACAAGTTCAGGCAGTTGAAGGTTACACGCCCAGGTTTGGGGGTGTGCATGACAATGGTGTCCCAGTATCACTCATTTTATCAAGTTGGGGCAGAGAAGTACACATACGTTACAACATGTTGGGAGCTTACGAACCATCTAATTACCCAGTGCAAGATTCAGTTGACAGCCAAGTCCCAGAACTTATAAAAGAGGGAAAAGAAAAAGAAATGAATGAAATATAACGCTTACATAAAGCTGATTACAAGAGGCTGATAAGAGAAGGAGTGATGTGTGAAAAAAAAAAAAACCCTCAAAAAAGTTCACATAAGTAGTTTGGAATGTGATTATATAAACTGGAACAAGAGTAAAACCCACAGGCTTTCACATCTGACAGAAATGAGAGTTTAGGGAAAAGAAAAGTTAAATTATCTTACCTTTCCTATTTATATTTTCCCTAATGTTCAGACAGCTATTATTTGGTAGTCCTGCACTTGATAAAAAAAAAAAAAAAACAACTTATATTTTTGTTTTTCTTAAGTGGCTATTATGTGCCTCTTTTTTAACTGCAAAAACTCAAACTTACTTTTTTCTCATTTGGTGGTTTCAACCTGGAAGGTGAGCCCCAGGTCAGAATATCTGTGTCACCCATATTTGGGTTTGGGAGAGGAACTGGGGGAATCTACCAAAACTGTAACCCAGAGCCACATATCTGCAGGTCTCTTATTGATCTCGAGTAACCAATAAGCTGTTGGGCTAACTTCCATTTCATTTTGCATTTGCATTTGGATACTAATATCGTTCATTCTAAGCTTTCCTCATTCAAGAGGTGGTCTGTTGCAGCAGTTAAGAGGCTAGCCTCTGAGGCCAGATGGCCTGGGTTTGATTGTTAGCTCTGCCGCTTAAGCAGTTGTGTGATCACAGTTTGTACGGGTTTGCACTCAGTTTTCTTCCCTGAAAAATGGGGATGATAATAGTTATCTCATAGGGCTGTGAGGATTAAATGAGTTCAGAGATGTGAAGTGCCTGGAATGGTCCCTGACACACAATAAGTACTATATAAGGATTAGCTATTATCATTATTATCATTCATTGTAGGAGGGTCAAATCTTTTACTTTTTCCCCAACTTTGAAATGGTGCTTTAGAGTGGGAGTGGAGGAAAGTTGATGTACAGAGAGACTAAGTCAAATCCTCCCCTTGCCTTCACATGTAAACGCCCAAGGAAAACCGTAGGAGGCGAGTATGCAGAAATGAAGGTAAAAATTTGGCTTTGTGTGTTAAAATGCAATTTCTCCAGATCTCGACACAGTCATCAGTTTGATTCTTGGGTTTCTCATCCTGTTCGTATGTGTCCTAGATTCAGAATCATAAACTGGGTCAGAGCTTTCAACACTTCTTGGATTACAGCTATTAAATCACTCTTTTGAACCACATACTGCGCAAAATATGGTTGTACTTAACACAGTGTGCCAAAATTCATTAGACTAATCTTTCTTCTAAATGACCCTAAACATTACTATTTCTTATACAGTGGATTTCAGAGCTTACTATTGATTTTCAAATCACTTTGAGAGGCACTGGTGTCTGAGTCAATGGTGGTCTTATTTTCCCTCTTTTCTGTAGTTAGAACTGGCTGTCAGTCATCACCTCATGGCAGGGGGGAGTGGAAATGAAGAGTTATCTAGCTTATTCTAGACTTTTAGATTTTATGAGCTAGTAAAATAATTTTTTTTAAAAATGGGGATTGACATCACGTTGCCAAATTTATTTTTGAAGTAAAACAAACAAAATTATCATCTACTGTCACTATTCATAAAAAAGAACTCTTTAATACTTTGATATGTATATATAGTTATATATAATATAATATAAGTGGTATTTATACATACATACATTCTCAGAAGGATCCTGTCAAGTAGAATATGAGAAGGAAAATGTCTATATTTTTCAATAAAATTTTTTGACAATTTTTTTCTTGATTAGAAGGTAAGATTCACCTAGGCATGTACTTTGCCTTTCTCATTTGTCCCTGATTACCCAGAGACATTCTTAGAAGCTAAAAGGTACTGAATATTTGTTGAACAAATGAATGACTATACATGTCTGCAAACTACATTGTCATCCTTTCTTTCAATTTTTCATTACAGACTATTTCTGATAAAACACCATCAGAGTCCAAATACAGTAATGGAAACTGCTGATCTATTAAAATACACTTGGGAGTCTGCTACACGTTATGTGGAAAAAGATTGGAGGGCAATATATTTGTATCTTTAAAACTCCACAAAAATGATAGTAGTAAGATTTTTGAAAAGGTTGCTAAATATTTTTAAAATAAAAAAGTAGTTTCAAAAGATACTCTAGCCAGTGTACTTCAAACCGTGTTTTGCAATGTGTTATTGGGAATCAGTTTTAATCAGTCACCACCCCCTTTAAAAAATGAGATAGAGGAGCAGAGACTAGAATAGAAAGTTATCACTGTGCATCACGTATAGTCGAGTTTTGTGTTATAAAAATCATTCAACTATTTCTCCAGTTAAACACACATATAGATATCAATGAACACATTTTGGACTGTGGGTCTCAGGGGCCAAAAGCCTGTGATCCACTTACGTAGACCTCTTTCTTGCCTCTAGTCAAATACAAAGCCATCTTCAAAAGATCTTACTTCATTGCTTTCTTGGAATGAGAGCCTGAAACATTCCTTGGTGTAATGATGAATAAATGACTAAAATATAGTGCAACTTAGCTAGATGTTTTATGTCAACTGTTTTGATGGGATCAGTCAGAGAGGAGAATAGTAAACATACAGCCTCAACAAAGAGAACTGTTTGAAAGAAATGAGAAAGAGAAGATAAAAGGCACTGAAAATGTTGAACTTTACCTGAATCTTGTGCTCCTGGAAAACAGCAATGATTAATACATCTCACCAGTCTTTTGCGTTCTGGCAAACAGCTAACTGCAAAGGACCAATCTCTGTACACCTTGACGTAAGACCCCACGGCCACCCTTCCTCATGACTCGCATAAGACTTGTACACAAATTACTTGTTTACCTGCCTCTGTAAAACCCCAGGCCCCTTTCCTTTTCTTCAAGGCCTTCATCATTAATGAATATTATTGCAATATCATTGCAATAGTTTGAATAAAATAATCTCCTTAATTGTCCGGTGCAACTTGTCTTTGACAGTTTGGTGTTGTGACTTGGATAGATTGGCTCTTGCATTCAAATCCTTGTTTACTCCAGACAAGTAATGAGGCCTCTTGGCGACCACGGACCTCCATTCCTGGTCCAGGGATTCAATGATGGTCTAACGGGTCCTGTAATATCAACTCTTATCCACTGGTAGCATGGCAAGGGTTTGATCTGCATTCCTATTGAGTACTCACTCGTTTTCTGGTGTAAGCTTCTTTTGGTTTTGCGGTTTGACCATTTGCTGATCTCTATAAATGGATTAATGATTTATGGAGATCTTGTCTCTCTTGCGTGAAGATGACAGAGAATTTGGTTTGTTACTCTTTTCTGTTTGTCTGTAATTCTGTGTTACAGAATTACAAAACACAGAATTACACGTGGGTGTGTTACTCTTCAACCATGGCTTAAATTTTAGAATTGAAGCTAACTTCTGTCTCTGTTTGCATTTCTGTGTGTCTGTAATTCAGAAAGGACTTTACCTCTCATTGTATGAGCATCTAACATCTTCTTATCTCAGGAAAGCATTATCAGATTAGATTGTAAAATCTCTTATAGGAGCTCTATTTTACTCGGCTTAGAGATAATCATTTGTATAAACTGAATATTTCTAAAATTCCCAGAAATTAAGGAAATTGATACTAAATCAAGTTATTTACTCAATACTTGATTGATACTAAGCTGAATTAATTGATGGATATTCATTGGATATCTAAATCATTTTTAAGTAAGATAGAATATTGAAACAGTGATCACTAAGCATAATTTTAAGGTTACATACATTTTCCCTTTTATTTTTATGTATTACAGAGAGGCTAGATATATTTGGGTCTGTTAACAAATGTGTTCCTTTTTGTCATTTTGCAAAGTTGTACTATAAGGGATATGAATAGCTATTAAAAGTTGTGAAATGTGTTAAGTATGAGCTCTGCTAGTCTGCTGTGTAAGTATGAGCTCTGCTAGCCTGCTACAAAATGCTGGTATATGACAGTTCACAATTATCCATCTTCCTTCTTCCTCTGGGAAATAAAGGTTACTGTTAAGGTTAAAAATTATAATTGAGGGGCTTCCCTGGTGGCGCAGTGGTTGAGATTCTGCCTGCTAATGCAGGGGACACGGGTTCGAGCCCTGGTCTGGGAAGATCCCACATGCCGCGGAGCAACTGGGCCCGTGAGCCACAACTGCTGAGCCTGCGCGTCTGGAGCCTGTGCTCCGCAACAAGAGAGGCCGCGATAGTGAGAGGCCCATGCACTGCGATGAAGAGTGGCCCCCGCTTGCCACAACTAGAAAGCCCTAGCACAGAAGCGAAGACCCAACATAGCAATCAATCAATCAATCAATAAATCTTTAAAAAAAAATTATAATTGATACATGTGAATGAGATTCTACTAGGATAAATAGTGGCAGAGAAGTACAACTTTGGGTGCAAGATTTGCAGGACGTGTTTCTGTTAAGAAAAAAAAATAAAGAATAGCTTTATCCCCAAATCAAATGGCTAGTTGCTAATGTGTAGGACAGAATCTGAATGGATGCAGAGAGTTGTAGAAGGTTTGTGGAAAGGAAGTCAAAGCTGTAGTCAAAGCTGGCTAAGGTTTGATGGGTTCATTTGCTTTTCAAAAAGACATTTAGTATCACATACTTTACTGATGCAAAGTAGAACTGTTTTGCTCTCCATTAAAAAAACAAACTTTTATGGGATATGGTCCAGTTTTAATAAGGGTTGTAAATGTTTCTCTTTTTCTTCTGAGTTATCTGCCTAGAAGGCAAAGATTCTGTGTCTTAGAATAATTTCCTGTATTTTATGTTGACTTTATTATCTACTTATTTAAGAAAACAAAGTCTTTTTACTTTTGAAAAAATTAAGATTCTTTACAATCACATTACTATCTGTGTTTACTTTTAAAATCTTTTACTGTCCCTTTAGCTAAACAGGTAGCCAAGTACTGTTTCAAGAAACCCTTGGTCTTATCTTAATCAGGTGTTTAAATCTTCTGACAACTTTTGGTATTTTCCCTTCCCAAAACTGAGTCCGAAGTGATATCTTTTGCATCTAAAACTGTCTTTGATATTTCCCAGAGGGTTCCTGGAAATCACAAAGAATTTGTTATTTCACCTTGTAGAAAGGGAGATGCTAAAAACAATTAGTTTTATTTAGTATGTTACTATTAATGAGGTGCATGGGAATCATTGTTAAATCAGAAGCGATGCTTAGCCTTCCCCAGGATAAATCTATCTGGGTAAAACGTCATTACTAGAAATACTTCAGAAATCATGTGCTGTATGGGAAATTCCTAGAGAATCGTCAATGCCTTGCTACCCATAATGTGTTTCTTTTTGAGCCCTGGTGCTGATTTGCCTGATACTAAGACAACAACAGCATAGTGTTATCAGTCATAGTTTCAGTTATTTTTAAAATGTTAACTTGGTCATAGCTTTACTTCTTTAATCTGAAACTAACATCTTTTAAGCCAGTGGTTTTCCGAAAGGGATTCTTGTAATGAAGCCTCACCGGATCTTTCACTTTTGAAAACTATCAGTAATAAGTTAACCGCAGTCATTTTAAGTCTTACGTCATCTATAGATAAATTTTACTTTACTTTGGTGCCTCCGTGAAAGCTCTTGCAAATCAGCTACAGGCCAGAGTATTTTGTCTTCAACAAAACATTGTCTCTGAGCCCCATGGATAAAGGCTATGCCAGGTACTTTTGATTTGGGGCAAAGCCTTCTGATAACATTGCTTAAACAACTTTGAGGCCATACCAATGAACTGAGGCAGGATTTCCAGAACCCTAGTGGAAATGTCAACGTGTTTATGAGACCACTAAGCCATGATGGAGCAGAATAAGAATTACATAGGACTGAATGAACTGATACGGGAATGACTGGGGATTCTGGAATACTGTTGATGTTTTAATGCTCTATTTTCTGGATATAGGGAACCTCTTTCTCTTAAGCTACCTGTAACTCATAACAATTCAGTGGCATATGATTTTGTAAAGAGAAATAAAACATTTGGAAATGCTATCTTTTTCTTTCCGCCTGTTGCAGAATTCAGAAACTTTTGAGGACTTTTATTTTCATGACAATATAGTTATTTGCACAGGTTCAGTACTAATTTGTTTGTCTTCCTTGTTATCAGAGCATCTTGGAAACAGGTATGCAACCATGGTCTTGCCCAGAAAGTTTATTTGAGAAGATACTCATTTAATCAGATATGACCAGACACTGTTAAGGAACCAAGGTTAATTTTATGGAGCCATGTTTACAAAGCTCTCTTGGGAAAACTGGCCTGATTCCTGGCTTACAGTGTGCCCTGCTTTACAGATGAGTGTGGAAAGTCACTTCCTGGCAGGCCCAGGAAACCCGGGATATTTTGGGGAACTCCAGAAGAGAGGAGCTCACCCAAATGTGTAAGTACTACAGGTGAAATCTGCTGGTGACGTCTTGGTTTAGCTTACTAGCGTCAAGAGGCTTGTGCAAATCCAATCTGAGATTCTTATGAAACCTTCAGAAAAGCAAACATAAGAAGCCCTATACAGTAAATTATCATTCTTGCTGCCCCATGTAAATAGCCAGGCCAAATCAGATGATATCAGCCTGATTTTGCCATCAAGAACAATCTTTCTTTGAGAACAGTACCCATCGCACACAGGCTGCTTGTGAAGATTTCATATGAAAAAAAGGAAAGTTCACAGAGCATGAGACTTGGTAATTGCTCTATAAAATGGTGACCAAATGGTGGCCAATTTACCAATTGGTAAACTGTTATTTAATTTCTATCTTGGAGTATATCTGCCAAAATATGATCAACAAGTAAGATTACTGATAATCATCAGCTCCATCTTTCTCAATATCATCACTGCAACTGCATATTGAGACCTTAAGTGTCAGACAATGTGCTAATTGTTTTAGATGTCTTCTTAATGATTCTCCTAATGACCCCTGCAATTTAGGCATTATTATGTATTTTTATACAGGGGGAAACTGAAGCTTACATTAGTTATCTTTACCCTATTAAGATTGCTTGTAAGTAGCAAAACTAAAATGGGGGAAAAAAGAGGCATCTGACTCCAAAGCATGATCTACTCATCATTACAATGCTCTGCCTAGGACAGCATTTCTGTTTTAGAAACCCATTAAAGAAACCTGTAAAAATGAACCCCTAATGGAATTCCACATTCTGTTATAGGATTTATCTTTTTAACTCACTTTGAGGCCTCTGTACAGATCACTTTTTGCATTTCATTGTTTTCTTTCACTCTCTTGCATGCCAAGTGTGCAGTACACTTAGGGGCTTATGTGCTGTGTTGATGGATTTTTCTGGGATAATATTTTCTGAGAATGTGACAGATATGCAATGAGAGACTTTGTAAATTAACTCAGTGACATACTTCTTGAGCCCACACAGACGAAGAACCAAAAACAACATTTTTATCAGCCAACATATTAAGAGGGGCGAAAAACTATATGAATAAAAAAAATGTAAATATAGAAAATTCTTAGTTTATTTCATTGCATTCTATGTGGAAGTTTCTTGGGAGAATTTAATATTGCTACTCTCAGATGTTCTGTGGCAGTGGTTCTCATAGTGTGGTCCGTGTCCAGCAATATCAGCATGGGCACCAACATCACATGGGAACTTGCTAGAAATGCCAATTCTTGAGCCCCACCCCAGATCTCCTGATCAGAAACTCTGGGGCTGTGTTTTAGCAAGTGAATCTGACACATGCTAAAGTTTGAGAACTACTGTTTTATAGAATCACCCCAGGGTTCCAGCCTCCATTCTCCTCACTAGTATTGCTATAAAGAACACGGGCTACAGACTCTTCTGGAGGCTCAGGTGACCTTAGTTACCCTTCTCTTCTGACATCTTTTTGTTGACTTGGCTTTGAATGGGATGAGAAGAGCAAAAGCTCTTCTGGGATGAGGTCAAAAGCTCTTCTTGGCTTTGAATGGGATGAGGTCAGCAAATGCTTAGGTTTCTCAAACAAAGGTTACATCACAAAGTAGAAGACCTGAAAGGGTCTTCGTAATTCCTCTTTTTAAAAAAATCTTTTCATCTTGAAATGACTACAGTTCATAGGAAGTTGCAAAAAATGTCGAGGGAGGTCCCAGGACCTTTCACTCCGTGTTTCCAAATAGTAACATCTTGACAAAAGCTGTACTTCTCTATCACAGCCAAGAATGATATTTATACAGTCCACCAAAAGCATTCAGATTTCACCAGTTTTACATGCATCTATTTGTGTGGATGTATATAGCTAGTTCTATTTTATTTTATCACATGTGATAAAATTAATGTGATAAAAGACTAGTGTGACCAATACCAGTCAAGATACCAAATAGTTCCATCACAAGGATCCTTCATGCTACCTTTTTATAGACACATAAACTTCCCTCTCTCCTACACTTTCTAACCCTTGTCAAATACTACATACCTCAGAGATGTGGCGGGTTCTGTTCCAGACCACTGCAATAAAGGAATATCACAATGAAGTGAGCCACACAATTTCTGTGGTTTCCCAATGCATATAAAAGTTACGTTTATACTGCACGTAGTCTACTAAATGTGCAATAGAATTGAGTGTAAAAACCAATGTACAGACCTTAATTTAAAAATATATTGATACTTAACTGTTAAAAATGCTACTTATCATCTGAGCCCTCAGTGAGTTGTAGTAGTTCACCATAATAAATACAATAATAAAGAAAAAGGCTGAAATATTGTGAGAATTACCAAAATATGACACAGAGACACGAAGCAAGCAAATGCTGTCAGATAAATGGCACCAAGAGACTTGCTCGACGCAGCGTTGCCACAAACCTTCAATGTGTGAAAAGATGCAGTATCTGCTAAGTGCAATAAAGCAAAGCAAATGAAACAAGCTATGCCTGCACTGTGTCCTCCACCTCTGTACTTCTGTCCTTTCAAGAATATTGTACAAATGGCATTATACAGGATGTAATATTTTTGCTCAGCTTTTTTTTTTTATTCAGCATAATGCCCTTGAAATCCACCCAAATTGTTGCCTGTATCAATGGCTTGTTCCTTTTTTACTGCTGCATAGTATTTCCTGCCTAGTTCCTTGTATAGTTATTGATGCATGGTATAGGCATACCACAATGTTTAAATAGTCACTAGTTGAAGGATATTTGGTTTTTTTTCCACTTTGGGGCTATTACAAATAAAATAGCTATGAACATTCATGTACAAGTTTTTATTGTACATAAATTTTTGTTTCTCTGGAATAAATGCCCAAGAGTGTATTTCTGGATCACACAGTAGGTTCATGTTAATTTTATAAGAAACAGGCAAAATGTTTCCAAAGTAACTATCATTTTATTGTACATTCCCATCAGCAATGTATGAGTGATCCAGTTTCTCTGCATCCTCTCCAGCATTTGGTGTCATCACTATTTTTTATTTTAGCCATTGTGATAGGTGTATGGTGATATCTCACTGTTGTTTTAATTTGCATTTCCCTAATGGCTAATGATATTAAACCTCTTTTCATATGTTTATTTTCCATCTGTATATCCTCTTGGGTAAAATTCCTATTCATGTCGTTTGTCCATTTCCTAATTGAATTGTTTTTTACTGTTGAGTTTTGAGTTCTTTATGTTTTCTAGGTACAAGGCCTTTATCAAGCATGTAGTTTACAAATATTTTCTCCCTGACTGTAGTTTTTCTTTTCATCCTCTTCACAAGGTGTTTTGCAGGACTAAAGTTTTAAATTTTGATGAGGTCCAATTTTTTAGTTTCTTCCTTTATAGATCATACTTTCACTTAGCCTTAGGTTCTGATTATTCTCTCCAATGTTTTTTCCTAAAGTTTTACAGTTTTACATTTAAGTCTGTGATCCATCTGAGTTAGTTTTTGTATAAAGTATGAAGGTTAAATAGATGTGGGATTTTTTTCGGTTTTGTTTTGTTTTGTTTTTTGCCTATGGTGATATATCTCATCAGGTTTAGGGTGGGGAAGAAATCAGAGAGCAGAGAGGTTAAGAGATTTATTTCTGGTCACATAGCTAAGAAGTTAAAGAACAACCAGAATGGAGATCTGTTAGCTTCCAAAACAGTCCTCTTCTCCATGCATCTCAGTGTCTTTCTCCTCCAGCTGCCAAGTTCCTGGGTGGGAGGTGTGTCTCCCTGAAGGTGTGGACAGCATCTCTCTATTCAATTCAGTTTTAGCCTGGTCACTTTTTTTTGGCTGCCAAGTTCAGTGATTTCTGTAGGATCTACTATGAGTTGTATCAGTTGTATAATAAGAAACTCCTGTCTTAACCTAATGGTTTCAAACGCAAATGAATTAAAAAGAAAATCTAGAGAAGTGGGATAAGCTCCTGAAACATAAAACACTGACGTGAGCACAACTGACAACTTTATCATCTCTACGAGCAACGGTGACTATCAGTACAGAGGTGTCAACTCAGAAGCGACCCACCAATTTGCTGATGGCTGGTGCCCCTAAGCTTGTTTGAGGACAGTATCATCTCACTCCCTGAAGTCAAAGATTTCCGAGCTTCACTAGACCTAGAACTTGACCTTGAATTTCTCCAGTAAGGTGACACTGTGATGATAGAAGAAGTGGGGTTTTCTCCCTAAAGAGTTTCTTAAAACTTTTGTGTAAGCACAGATTATTATATCTATTTTTGTTCCCTCACTTACTACTCATTGAATCAGATAGCCCTTTAAGCCAAACCAACAGGAAGCTTTTATGGTATTTTTTCACATTAAAACCACAGCACTGACTGTAAAAGATAACCACACTTTGGCAATTGCTGTATTTGTTTGGAGATCTGCACAGTGTTTATATTTTCCACAGATATTTACCTGGAAGGATGTCTTAGGTTTCCAAAGATGTTCTTAATGAATTGTTTAAACAAAAATGAATGCAGAGGGAAGAACTCATGTAATTAACTACCAAAGTTAGTCATTCTGAAAAGTTAACAGACCCTGCTAAAAAGTCCAAGCTTCAGCCAAAAATCAAGCAAAAACAATAACCAAAAAGCAGCAGTGAGAAACCATCAACTGTGGTTTCAATTGATAATTTTAGTTGTAAGCAGGTCTACTTAACAACTCATAACTCAGTCCCCATTGTCTACTTTATAGACGACTAAAATAGAATCCTTTTCTTGTAGGAGAAAGGACTGACACACTTATCTCTGGAACACACAATAACCTTATATTCAAAACTGCCCAAATGGGAAAAATAAGCTGGTCATGTGTGTCCCTGTAGTCCACCAAAACACAGTCAAAATGCTCCAAATAAACAAAGTGTCAGAACAAAGACATCTGAAGTAGTTAAGTAAGGGATGTAAAAGAAGGTAGTAAAATGGACCTAGAAAAAAAAAGGCAATTCTGTAGTTTCTGTAATGTTCCAAGGGATGCTGAAAATTGTAGTCATACATGTTCACACAAAAGCTCAGAAAAACATGGACACGATGAAGTCTTTCCTAAAACACATCTAACAGGAAACTCATCAAGCTTTGCGATGTTTTGCTCCCTCTCTGGAACTTGGAAAATTTGGGGAGCTTCACACTGAGTTAACACTCAGATAAGGAAAAAGATTAAGTGCAGTAGAGAGAAAGAAATACCTCAAAGAAAGGCAGGAAATCATTAATGTAGTGGATATATGTCTTCTATACCTGAGATGAAGAGTTGAGAGATTTTATAAAACAGTTTAAGGAGATGATCCCTGAAGGCTAGACTTAGAATGTGGTTTGTTTTGTTTTGTTTTTTAACTTTAAAAATTAATAGGCTTTATTTTTTAGAGCAGTATTAGATTTACAGAACAACTGAGCAGATAGTATAGTTTCCACAAACGTTCCTTCTCCATACATAGTTTCCCCTTCTTTTTGAACATCTTGCATTAGCGTGGTATACTAATTACAATTAATAGTTACAATTAATGAACCAATATTAATACATTATTATTAACTAAACTCCATAGTTTACATTAAGGTTCACTCTTGGTGTTGTACATTCTATAGGTTTTGACGAACGGATAATATCATGTATCCACCATTATAGTATCGTACAGAATTGTTTCACTGTGCGAAAAATCCCCTGTGCTCACTCGATTTACAATAGCCAGGACATGAAAGCAACCTAAGTGTCCATTGACAGATGAATGGATAAAGAAGATGTGGCACATATATACAATGGAATACTACTCAGCCATAAAAAGAAACGAAATTGAGTTATTTGTAGTGAGGTGGATGGACCTAGAGTCTGTCATACACAGTGAAGTAAGTCAGAAAGAGAGAAACAAATACCGTATGCTAACACATATATATGGAATCTAAAAAAAAAAAAGTGGTTCTGAAGAACCTAGGGGCAGGACAGGAATAAAGACACAGACGTAGAGAACGGACTTGAGGACACGGGGAGGGGGAAGGGTTAGCTGGGATGAAGTGAGAGAGTAGCACTGACATATATACACTACCAGATGTAAAATAGATAGCTAGAGGGAAGCAGCCACATAGCACAGGGAGATCAGCTCGGTGCTTTGTGACCACCTGGAGGGGAGGGATAGGGAGGGTGGGAGGGAGATACAAGAGGGAGGGGATATGGGGATATATGTATACGTATAGCTGATCCACTTTGTTACACAGCAGAAACTAACACACCATTGTAAAGCAATTATACTCCAATAAAGATGTTAAAAAAAAAAAAATCCCCTGTGCTCCACCTATTCCCTCCTCTGCCCTCCCCACAAGCCCCTGGCAACCACTAATGTTTTTACTGTCTCTACAGTGTTGCCTTTTCCAGAATGTCATATAGTTGGCATCATGCAGTATTTAGCCTTTCACATTGGTTTCTTTCATTTAGCAAATATGCAGATAAGTTCCTCCATGTCTTTTTGTGTTGACCGTTCATTTCTTTTTATTGCTGAATAATATCCCATTGGACGTATATACCAGTTTGTTTTCTTTTTTTAAACTTTTTGGTTTTGTTTTTTTTGGTAGTTTTCTCATTGCCATCTTGAGTCCTGGCATGGAATTCATGGTGTATTTGTTACCGGGCACTGTGATAACAGTATACTCATCTGAGAGCGTGCACGAAAACCACGAGTGGCAGCACATACTTAGGATGGATAATAGATGTCGGTTGTTTCTCCGAGGGCTGCATCTGCCTGCCAGGCTGTTCACGTTAGCCAAAGGGAGCAGCCAAAGTCACCCTTTAGGGTAACTGTGATTCCCACTTCTCCGCTTCCTTCCTGCCTCTGCCCTTGACCACCACACGTGTGGACAGAAAGCATTCCATGTGCAGGCTACCCTCCATGAGGAGGAGCTGAAATGCTCTTTTTTTTTTTTTTTTTCTGAGCAAGAAGTGAGCAGAGAAAAAGACAACAAATTTAATTGTTGCTTGGAGAGGAAAGTGAACAGATGATCTAATAGCCTGTTACCACCCCTAATATCCATACTCCAATTCATGGCATATGAACCAAAGGAATTCCCTTTTGCTTTAGCCAGCTCATCTGTATCAGTCCGGAAGGGTAAAGAAGTTAAAATTCCTTTTCATTTTGCTCAATATTTATATTATTTGTCCTCTGTTTCTAGAGCAGATATATTATTTATAGAAAAAAGGAAAGACAAGGGAGAGAGCAGGAAATAAAGGAAAGGAATTTAGAAATTCATCAAGGTTTCATTGCAAGTCATCATAAATTGAATTTTTTTTTTTTTTTTTTTTTTTTTTTTGGTTTGATTCTAAGACTAAATTGTCTCAAAGATAGAGACAAACTTGCAGGTGGGCCACAGCCTTTTCAACCAAAAAAGGGATCTTGTTCATGAAAACAAAACAAACAGAACCCCAAACCATCTTAATCCTTATACTGGAAAATAAGATTCTGACAGTACACATTTTATAGAAGTTCTAGAACAAATGCACCTGAAGCTCAAAAAAACATGATAGACAACTTCTCACTCTTATGCTCACTCAAAGAAGCAAGTTTGGTCATTTCATTTGTTCTGAAGCTAAACAGCTCTGGTTCTAAGACTTGATGACTATGATTATCAGATTTCAGTTTGCCTTTGAATCTCACTAACATGCAGATATCTATATGTACCTCACCTAAAGATATTCAGTAAGTGACCCAAGGTCTGCCTTCGGAGAATTGCTAATTCTAAAACTGTCCCAACTAAATTTTCCTTGTTACTCCTGAATTGGGCCAAACACCTGGAAGCATGCCAGACTTACTACAGTATTTCTGAAAGTGCAAATCTTGAGCATGTGCATTGGAATCTGAGTAACCAACCATACTGATTCGCCTAAGACTGAAAGTCCTGCATCCTGGGAAATTCCTCAGTTCCAGGCAAACCAGAGCAGTTGGTGACTCTAAATTCAGAATCATCGGAAAAGCTATTAAAATGAGCTTTTTTTGGTCTCATCCTAGACTAACTATAACAGGTTGGGTGGAGGCTGGGACTCTGTACTTTCCCCCCACCCCCACCCCCACCCCAGCACTCTCTATTTACGACACCAGAAATTTGAGAAGCACTGGTATAGAGGCTCTGTCAGCCATGACCTTGAGTTTGTAGACCACAGGACTGTTTGTTTTTCAATCAGCAGTGCTTTATTAAGAAACAAAAGGATACATTACATCTTCACCTCTCTCTGTCCTACTTGGAAGCCTGGGATAGGGTGTTGCATTCACCAGGGGGTAAAGTCCCCATTAAAACCAACTACTTGAATGCTACTAAGAGTGTTAAGTAATTCTTACAACAGAGAAAAATGAGACATTGAATGAAAGTCTCTTATGTAGGAGGTGAAGAATCAAACAGAGGTAGAGTATAAAGAAGGGAAGATTTGTATGAGCAAGAATTAGTATAATTACTGTCAGAAAGGAAAAATAATTAGCAAAGTACAGAGTTGATCAATAATGGTTCTGGGAACAAAATCCACATTTCCTCACTCTCCAACCAATTTATTTCACAATTAATAGAGGGTAAATTCATCAATGTTTCTAAGGGCCCCAGAATTTATGCTCCACTGCAATCCACACCTTCTGCCACATCTAATATTTCAATCGTGAAGTCACTGTCCTATTCTTTTTGCTGATGTCAATTTTACTACAAAATCTTGTTCCATTATGTGGGAAGAATAGAGAACACAGATCCCCCAGACATGGGGGGATTTGATCTGACTCTACCACTACCTAAAGGTGGATATTTGGGCAAATCACTTCTTAGCTTGCTGGAGTCTTGGTTTTCTAAACTAAAAGCTGAGATACCAAACTATTATGAGGATGGAATCTGATAATACATGTGGAATTGTTGTGAGGGTTGAATCTAATGGTATATATGAAGGCTGGCTTATTAACTGCAGAGCCCTTAGCCAACATCAGTGAGAAAACATTACTTAATGAAGACCACACACAAGGCTGAGAATGAAAAGGCAAGGCTCCCCAAGCTCCGAAGGGACTGGGGAAATATCTAGATTTTCCACTCCTCTAAAGAGCTGTTCCTATTTTAGTTTCTTTATCTTGGTTAAAATTAAGCCCTATCGATAGCCATGATTAGGGTGCAAATGTCCATAAAGGTAGCAAAGTTACAAAGAGAAAGATGACAATCTTCAGCCTTTCCACAAGTTTCAAAACCATACTCATCACTTTCTCTTGCACATAAATTTCAATGATAATTCTATTTATGAATTTCTTTCGAACCAAAAATCAGTACTGTAATTTTAATGCCTTGACAGTTAGGCCAATACAGACACTTATAAAACTGAAGTTTACGGCAAAACTAAGCAACTAAAATAACGATGTCGACGTCTTCTGAAATCATCCTACTGAAATCCAGGCACAACAAAAAGCTACTATTTTAAGTAGGTTCTGCTGCCCTTATGGGCATGACAGGATTTACAATTTTCTCTTGAGTTGCAGGGCAATAGATTTATCACTTTATCCCTTAACAAGATGTTGCCATAATATATCTGCATACGTTTACAGCCTCTACATTTGTGGAGATACAACAGTCTCAGTATTTATTTATAACGTACACTCCCAATTTCTTCCAAAAGGAATCTGAGGTAGTATGCAACTTTAATAAACGGAGGTGATGAGGCAAAGCCCATAGAAACACAATTTTGTAAGTCATGACATAGGTAAGAGAAGCAAGTATGGTAACTGTGAATAAGCAACACGATTAGCTTTGAGTGACCTGGTTATGTAGAGGAAGGTGGAGATAGTGATAAATTCCATAATGTTAATATGTAAAGAGAAACATAACAATGTTGAAGGGGAATCAAAACTTTTTGGATAAAAAACTTAGAGAAGAAATTTATCATATAGATATTTATACAAAGAATCCCAAATAATATATCATCAAACGTGATATTGCAAAAATGTGGAAATGGCCATTTTTACGTGACCCTTGCTAACAGTCAGGGTTAAATATAAAAAATAGAGCTCAGTTAAGAAAGTTTGAGTGGTCAGGGTCAGCTAAAACTGTCCAAAAATGAGAAGTTTTGATAACCCAAATAATATGAGATAAAGTCGTGGGTCATTTTCTCTTTTTTCTTCATGGTCTGAGTAGCTAGGTTTCTTTTCCTGTAAAAAACACCAGAAAGATCCCAGGCAACTCTACACTGTGATCAATTCTACACATCCCATCTACCCATAAAATTTTTAGGTACAATTTTTAATAATCTGTCTTATTTTTAAAACATGCATTTTGATTTTGGCTTCATAAAATGTAACACGGTATCTATAAGGTACAGAATAATTGGAGAAAATGAAAACTATTCATCCTTGCAATTCTGTTGACCTACAAAGGTTTTTGTAGGGTTCTATAAACCCTCCTGGAACTATCTCTTCTTTGGCCTTGAGAGCTATTTGAATCATTTGAATTATCAAATTTTTGAAAAATAACTTTTACTTTGAGTGCTTTATTACAAACAAACAAAAAAATACATTCAAGGTAGAGAATAATTAGAAGATTTGGCAAAGCAATGCAAATTTTCAAAAGTACTGTTCACAATTATCATTACTAACACCCAAAGTATATAACATTAAATCGTCCTTTCTATATATATGTGCAAAATATATTTTTCTTTACAAAGTAGAATCATAATGTAATATGACCTTTTAATGTGTTTCTATCATTTAACCATATACATGCATTTCCTCCACGTTAACAGTGTTCTATAAAATACATAAATTTATACCTAGATTTGTAATTGAGCCCTAAGACACAACAAATAAATTTGATAAACTCAATGTATCTAAAAATAAGTTACTTTCTTCCCCCCAAATTAGTCTCCTCTTCCAACTTTCCTATTTCATTAGATAGAACTATTCCTCCACCAGTTTCCCAGGAAAGAAACGTCAGAGTCACGTTCCTTCCTTTCCTTCACGTCTTACATTCCATCAGTCAAAAATCCTGTTACTTAACAACTTTCACACATAATACATACTTGTTTTTATCTTCTATTTCTTCTGCAATGACATGAATCCAGGCTTTTTTGCCCTCACTCTGGACTCTTAGGATAACCTCCTACCATCTTTTGTTCCTGTATTCAATTCACTGATTTTTCTCTGCTCAAAATATTTTAGTAACTCTCTACTTCTCTCAGGATGAATCGCCCTGAATTCCCCTCTGTCTAATCTCTTCTTCCCTAATGAGTAGCCTCATTCTCACCACTCAAGTTCTAGGTCCTGGGAGCAGTTGCCTGAGAGGTGCAGGGAAGGAAGGAAGAGAGAGAAGGTAGTACTTGCTGGTGGAGACGCACATAACATTAGCAATATTTCAAGACATGAGAAATTTGTTGTGAGACATCTCCTTTTCTGCAACTTCCTTTCTGTTATCTTCCAGGAACCATTACCTGCCCCCAAAGCCCACCCCAGCACTTTTCTTTGGAGAATTAGGGAAGGAGGACCCTTCCCTCTCCTCTACGCTCCATAGTTACAGGTCAAGCTCTCAGTATATCTGGTCTCAGCTTCAACGTTAGAAGGAAAAGTATCAGACTTAAATTCTCACGAAAGTGCCTCCATGTAGAGTTTCCTGATTAACAATAATATATGTTCTACTAGGTATATTTCAGGTAGTAAAACACAAGATGTAAAAGCTTTCAGGCAGTGTTTTGGGGGTTGGAGTTGAGAAGTGTGTAGATACAGGCTTGCAACCTCTCTCTTGAAGACTTTCCAGGGACAGGACAGCTGTCTGTAAGTATGAGATTTTGTCAGATGAGGGCTGTCTTCTACCTCTATTTTTTTCAATAACTCTGTGTATTCCATTAAGAGAAAAAATGTACCTACAGAATCCTAAATTGCATTAAACCCCAAACTGATCACAGTAGGAATTACATGGCCGATGTCTTGGCAACGTTTTTCTCCTTGACTCTGTGCTTCTTCTTTCTTGTTGGCCAAAGGCATATGGTGCTTCACAGATCTTAGGAAGGTCATAGAAAGAGACTTTAGAACCTGGCAGAGGGTGATATTCCAGTCATGGCCTTGTCTGACTATTTGCCAGAAGAAAGCTAGACACTGCCTGGAAACCGCCGGCCTTATCCCCATTCCCACATGGCTGGAGCTAGAGCCTCCCACCCACCCGGGCCTCCTCATGATATTGCTGTCTGCTTGTTCACCTCGCTCAGTCAGGAGCACCCTGGCTAACCATAGCATCACAAATCCAAAAGCTATCAATCTGATAGTTCCCCTAGTAAATGAGTATTTACATTTGTAGTACAGACACAAAGCCCCACATTATTTGCTTCTTCCTGCAGTGGCTATTTTCTTGGCACGCACCATTTCACCTCCTTGCATGATCTGGGGGCCTTGGCACATGACAGAGGTAGCAGCCTTCCAATTCTCTCACTTCACGGTTGCCAACAGGAAAAATCATGCGTCCTTCCGGTGCACTAACTAGCTCAGTGATGCAAGGTAGATGGCAGCATTTCCTACCGAAGATAATGCGCTCTAAGGAAAGACTTTTTTCACCAAGTTGGCACAAGGCTGCTTTCAGATTTTCTGCGTTTCTTGGTGCAGAAAGAATTATCAGACTGTCTTAAGTCTGAGTCAGTCATTTGAATTATTTACCTACGTTTCTTTGTATTTCTTTGGCAGTAAATTCTCTTTGATTTCACAAACAGAAGATTTAAGTTTATTTCTAAAGGAAAGTTTGTGGGACAAGGGGGAATTTAACTTGGTGGAGAGTAGGTACACACACATACCTCATATACATAAAATACGACATATGTGTCGTATTGAGACATATATGTTTATATGTCTCAATGGTGAGAGTTTTAAATTTCTTTCATGTTGGTCTAATAAAATTTACTTCAATTATCTATAATGTAAATTAGGGCATAATATTATTGGTTTATGTATACCACAGTGATTGACAGAGAGTGAGCTAATGAGAAAAGGCAATTTAATGAACTGACATGCATACTATACAATGTAGGAAAAACAGAGGTATTCTCTAACCCATTCATATGTGAAAAGTTAAGTGACAAAACTAAAAAAGCTAAATGAATAGAACTAATACCAGTGTGAGATTGAAAGTAGAGTCATATCATAACTGGGTACCATTTTTTTTACACTGAAATTAACCAGATACTCTAATATTGAAAATTAGCACCAAAAAGAAGTAGAACTATAAAAGACTTTAGAAGTTATCAACTTCAACCTTACTTCAGTGGCACACTACCTAATTATTACTTAATTGCATGCAACTGTTAAGTGTGAACTTCATTTGAATACTATCTTTTGGACTAAGACCAGCAATCTTAATATCCATTTACAGTGATATAAGTACATGTTATTCCACTCTATACCTTACTCAGATTTTGGGAAAATTAGTAAATATGAGTATTAATAAAGTCATGTCAAGAAATTATAGTATAGGGCTTCCCTGGTGGTTGCAGTGGTTAAGAATCCGTCTGCCAATGCAGGGGACACGGGTTCAAGCCCTGGTCCGGGAAGATCCCACATGCCGCGGAGCACCTAAGCCCTTGTGCCACAACTACTGAGCCTGCGCTCTACAGCCCGCAAGCCACAACTACTGAGCCCTCATGCCACAACTACTGAGCCCACGGGCCTAGAGCCTGTGCTCTGCAACAAGAGAAGACACCGCAATGAGAAGCCCACGCACCGCAACGAAGAGTAGCCCCCACTCGCCGCAGCTAGAGAAAGCCCGCACGCAGCAACGAAGACCCAATGCAGCCAAAAACAAAATAAATTAAATAAATTAAAAAAAAAAAGAAATTATAGTATAAGCACTGCCAATCACAATGTAAAAATTCGAGGATAATTTAACTGTTACAGTTCAAAAAAATACCAGGTTAGAAAAACAAGAGATGAGGGTTAAAAGCAAGACATAAATCTCAATATGTGAGAGAGGCCAGAATAAAGATTTATAGAAGGCATATTTCTGAATGTTGCTAACATCTTGTCTATTTGTATTCCCACTGTGCTTGCTAATTTACAAAAATGTCTTATCTGCAAGCAGTTTTTAGGATAAAATCAATGGCCTAACCTCTTCTGGTTCACTGCCACTCATTTTTCCTTTTTGTCACCTGGAGGTAGTGATCAGGAATGCTGTGGTTGTTTGAGTACATTCCTAAGAAGCACGGGCCGGAAAGAAGCGGAGAGGGTCCTGGCATGTATTCTGCTGATGGATTTGAGCTTAGTCAGTCCTGGGGAATAAGATGTTAATGATTCAGGGTGCTTGTCTGGTCTAACCTTTACTCCTGTGAAAAGCAAGACCTCTCTTAACCCCAAAAGAAATTCAGAAAAGAACACAGAAACGGAAATGTTTGACTTCACGCAGCATAGCTCAAAACTGCTAGCTCTCCAGGCTTGTGGTTGTCAAGAGGAGGGGGGTTGAGGAGGGATGGATTGGGAGTTTTGGGTTAGCAGATGCAGACTAGTATATATAGGATGGATAAACAACAAGGTCCCACTGTAGAGCACAGGGAACTATATTCAATATCCTGTGATAAACCAGAATGGAAAAGAATATATGTGAGTGTGTGTGTGTGTGTGTGTGTGTATAACTGAGTCACTTTGCTGTACAGCAGAAATTAACACAACAATGTACTTCATTTGTACTTCAACAAAATTTTTTTTAAAATGCTAGTTCTCAAGCATTTTAGTCGCTTACCTCTAACTCCCTTGTGTAGTAAGAGACAGAACCCTCCAAAGATAAATGCTCGGGAAAAGAATATTCAAAAAAGAACGTACGTATGTGTATAACTGAGTCACTTTGCTGTACAGCAGAGATGGGCACAGCACTGTAAATCAACTAAACTTCAATACAAAAAATTAAAAGAAAAACACACACACACACATTTGAATAACCTAAGTATCTGAGTTAACTTTCAAAATTAAAACAAAACTAACCAAAAAAAAAAAAAAAAAAGAAAGAAAAAACCCCAAAAAGATAGATGCTTGGTTTTCCCTTAAAATAATCCCTGAGATTGTGCAATTGGTTAACAATTTATACCCCTGAGTGTATTTCACTTTATATAATGGGAGTTCTTGCTTTTGGAGTAGGACTAACGCATTCATGAAGAAAGAATGCTTACAATTCAATTCATTGCTGCCAACGTGCGAGTCTTTGACTTCTGAAATGGATTAAGCACTTCTGCGTAGCTGAGAACATGTTACAAGGCTCACGAGCATGTTCACCAGACCTGACTCTTGGGGGCACAATCCTGTGAGGGAAACACTCCCACAGCTGGAATTCAGGAAACGTGTGTCTTTTGTCCGAACGACTCGGTTCAAGAAAACTGCAGCGTAAAAGGAGAAAGGAAGTAATAACCCTTGACAGAAGTCCCCACAAGTACTAACGGTAACACTCTGCACATTCCAGAATATTCACCCAGAATCCTATTTTCTGAAGCAATAAAAAACAAGTGTGCCAGGTGGCCTTGAGTTGCTGCATGGACGTTTGTAAGACACATGACATTTCTCTGCTGTGACACAGGGATAGAATAAACAGAACTCAGCTCTCTCTAGTTAGTGGCTTATTGTTCTACGTTTATGAACTTCCTTCCGCGTTTGTTGTGAAGTCAAAACAACTTGACAGTTTGACGGGGAAAATTTATTTCCCTTAGAATGCAGTCAGATGACGAAAAATTGCATGCAAAATCATTTCCCCAGTTTTCATGTTTGCTATTCTATGATCCTTCCATCAGAAAAATTTTATAATCAAATGGCATGTCCCATGAAAACAGGAATGGGCCAAAAATGGAAAAGCACTTTTTATCACCCAAGAGAAGACAAACTTGCAAAATCTTGTCCTTAATAGTTTCACGTAATGATTGAAATATCAGAAGTGGCAGGATCAGAAATCAACTGTTCCTAACTTTACCCAACAGGTAAGTTCAAATGCTGGAAAAAGACAGGTCTATTAAAGTAACGTATTCTTGAATTTTCATCTTGAAATGTGTATGGAAATAAAATGTGCAAACTGAGAATAATAGTTACCCAGAATTTCTGCAAACAAGAACACACATACATAGCAAGTCATTCGCAGTCTCTAGAATATGCATAATGAGTTGGTGGCACATTTTTATGCCAAATTTGAGTAATAGAGTTCTAGGTTTAAAATAGTAATGTGCTGTCTGAAGGGGAAAAAACAGCTTTAACTTATTTCTCATAAAGAGCCTGAAATACTGAGCACAAGTTGGCCAAATCAACTCTAATGTTTAGCAACTCACCATGGAAAAGGGAGTAAGAAGTCAAATGTTTCATTCTTAATTTTACTTTAGTGAACTTTTGTGCACGGATTCTCCACTAAAGCAGTAAGGAAGCTAGAGCCGTATCTTCACTTCTCAGTGCAATAGGTCCCTGAACAGATTCACACCAAGATTTCTTTTATTTGTAAAGAGAGGTAAAATTTATAGAATCTGGAAACTAAAGAGAGAGTCAAACTACAGAAGGAGAAAAATCACAAACTAGGTGAGCAGAAAAGAAAGAAAAATGGCGGGCGGGGCTGGGGGGAGGGAGACCAAGAGGTGGAAAATGTACTAGTTATCAAATTCGTGTGAAAACTCTTAGAATCTTTTGAAAAAGTCACTGTAAAAGCACAGTCCATCCTTTCCCTATCTTTAGTTTTTAGACGCTGTGCTGCAGTGAGATGAACTCTGCTTTGACGTTAAATAGAATCACTTGATTGTATTTACATTGTGGTACTTCCTAGCTTTTCTACATTTGGGAAGATGCCTTGTTATCCATGTTTACCTTCATCTGTTTAATGGCTGAAGTTAGCAGAGATCGCTACAAGGATTTGGTGAGGTATTGTGTGTGAAAATACAGAGCCCAGAGCTCCATAACATTTATATTTCCAAATTGGTAACCACCTGGCCATCCCCAAAGATAGAGAGGAGAAGCCTAAAACCATTTGCCCTAACTGCCACCTGGTGGCCCCATAAAATAGTTTTTAGAATTCCTCGGCAAAACAGGGGTAGAGGAGGTGATGCCTATTAGGAGGGACACTGAGGTCACAAGGGGCCATTTCCCTTCCTTTCTGTGCAAAAAGGTGCCGCGATGTTACTAGACACGGGATACATCTAGATATGAGAAAAATATTTACATAAAGAGCTGCGGTCTGATCTGTAGTAACTGCTTTATCCATTTGCTAATGGAAAACTCTTTGGCAGAGTTAATAATTCTAGGGAGGTAACAGATTTTGTGTTCACTGGGCGAAAATGCTTATGGGACAATGTCATTTCCAATGTTCCCACGGGTCACGTGCTCCCAAGGTAAAAACTCCATTGTAAATGCTGCTCTGTGGAGTGGAAAAATTTCTGTTGTTTCTCCACTGCTTTAGGGAGGCACGGTGCTTTCTTTATTGTTATAGTACTTAGAGTTTAACGAGATAACACCTGTTTGATCTTTATCATGACGCTCAGAAATACCAGAGTTTGTTCATCACTGCTATCTGGGAGTTTAACATAGCAAACCTGGCACATTGTAAATAGTCAATAAATATGCGTAAATGAACTGATTCCCATTTCACAGGTGAGGAAACCGAGGCTTGGATAAGTTTAGAATATTGTGAAGATCATGCAACTAACAAATGTCAATGTCCGAATTAAAGCCCACCCCTTCTGACAGCGATGTAGTACTCTTTCCATTGAACCGCACTGTAATGTCTTCTAGTAAGATTATTTCAAACACTCATTCGTCTGTCTACAGAGAGCAATGACAGAACTTCATGATTACTTGCACCATCATTATTTGAATTACACAGTTCTGGTGGACTTCAATTACCTTTCTATAAGACCCTGTTGGTTTAAGAGAAAGCACCACACAAGCTAATGCACTCAGGATTGTAAAAACTATAATTTGACATGGGGAGCTGGACTTAAAAAGCTTCCCACGGTAAGATCATTGGATTCTCAGATAATTCTCAGTAAAGACAGATTCATTTCCCAAAAGAGAAATTAGTCTGTGAGGTTCCTGGGTGTTCAGCCTCACACAGGCTGGGTCCTCATGGAGAAGGTAACCCCACTGCAGGACACACTGTGCTTACTACACTCACATGACCGGCCAAATACCCCAATCTGTTTGCATCATTCAGCCACTTGATTGCGATTAAGATCCTAAAATAGTGAAGTGACTTCAGACACATTAAAAAGGCCACTGTGGAAATTTTTTCGTCAGATCTTTCATCACTCCTCTTTCCTGTCTCTTTTTTACGGTTCTACTTTTCTCTCATCTTCTTACATTGACTCAAAGAATTTTGGTCTTGCAAAGCACTTCAGTGGACCTTTAACAATCTCATGTCCCTGTTACAGAGGCCAGAGCTTGCGAAGATCCTACGCTGGTCAAGAAGGAAGCCGAGCAGAGATTCCAATGCCCTTGCCTCTCTGGCCACCGAGCTTTGCATCTCATTTTTCGCTCTATTCTTTTTCTTTTCTCTTCTCTCACTTTGTGCATCAAGTCTGCTTACTCAGAGAAAGCTGTTGCTTACTTTTCCTATCACTTTGGTTGGTTTATATCCATAATTTTCTACCACCAGCCTCCTCTCCCTTCCCTCCTTTAAATCCATCAACTTCTTTTTCTCTCTCCAGGCTTCTTCGGGGCCTCTACGAACCGCAGTCACTAGAGGGCAACATGATCACATACAGCTGACAAGGACAAGGACGGCCTTGGAAGCAGGAGCATGGCTTAGAAGGTGCAAAAATACATAGCAGTGACTCAGACGTGCATCACTATTTACAAAAGCACGTTCACTTACATTGGCCCTTTTCGCCTCACAAAAATATGGAGAGACAAGGTCAAGTATTATTGTCTCTATGTTCAACAAAAGAAGGAAGCCAAGGTTCAGAGAGGTTGACATACCCAAGGTCACAGAAACAGCAAGATACATCCTCCTATTGAATGGCACACCCTAGAAAATTCTAGCATAAAACTTGAAAATGCATTTCTATTTCTCCAAGATTTCAACCTAATTGTGGTCAAGTATTATATCTTTGAAATGTAATCAAATGGAACCCCAAAGTTCTTTCATATTATTAAAATGCAAAGTATCAGCTACAGCTACACACCAATTTCTAGTTAGAGAGAAGTTGTTTATCATTTTAAGGCAGTGGATTTCTTTAAACATTTTATAAGTGCCCTTTATTAATATCTTGCCCAGTAATCAGAAATTTGATTACTTTTGCCAGCATTGCCTGGCGTTTTCTAGTTATGCTTTTTTCTTTAATATGATTTTTTTGACAAAACAAATGCGTGCTATTTTGTCCCATTTTCTCCTGCCTATCTGATATTTGAAGTAAAGAAAAGCAGATAACACTGTAGTTTCCCATTAAAAAATATCTGATCTTTGAGAGATTGCCACTGTTTTTCTTCTCCCTGTGATTGATGGAGTACCTTGAATGCAGGCTGTTCTCAGACCCATAACATTGCTTATTTGCTTGGTGCTATCACTGGCAAAACAGAAATAGCATCTATTTATAACAAACAGGTCTGCGAAGCCTTGTTTTGTCTGACTACTTTCTCCAGCCATTTTGAGTTTCATATCTCCTCATTTTTGACAGGGCAGTTCCCTCTAAGTGGGAACATCTGGTACCTGGTGAAGGCAGATGAGAATCCTGTTTCCAGGGGTCTGGAAGATCCCAGAGCCAGGTGTGACAGTTGTAGGGATGATGGAGGAAAAGAAAAAGAAATAGAAGGGGTTGGGGGGTGGGGAGTAATCAAAGATTTTCATAGCTAAGAGGTAAAAGGTGAAATTAAAAGTTTGAAAAGACGAAAGCTGTGGGCTGGCTGATGGCTTTGAGGAAAATGGGCTTGCCCTAATACGGCTGAAGGGAGACAGCAGGGAAAACAGGATTCAGAGTGGGTCAAAATTTCTTTATCCTTTTTGTTTCAAGGAATTAAAGTTTGAAAGATTCATTTCAAATGAAACCTTGCAAATTATGAAAATGTTAATAACAGTTATGCAGACTCTCATAAATTTTAATTGATGTACAATAACTCTTCCTCATCTCATTCGTAAGAGGCAGGAAAGGATGGAGTTAAGAAACCAAAGGATTAAGTTCAAAAAAACTTTGAAGAGCTCCTGTATTCATCTTCATTTTTATCTTCCTTCGAATATATTTTTACATAGAGCTGGCACTTTGCAACAACATGAAGTCAAGTAGCATTGGCCTTTATTTCCAGAAAAACCTTTTTTGGAGACTCTTGTATGTAAATACTACCGAAAAGACATATACACTTATGAATGTCTTCTTGTTTGTGGCCTGAAAACAGGGTGTGTGTTTCCCTTATAGACACATTAGCTTAACTGTGAAAATGCAAAAAGGATACTTATTGAATGGGGACAAAATTATGGGGCAAATGTATTTTGGTAACAAAAATTTGAATGACAGGTATAGAATTGTAAATGTGAGGATATGTGCCCTCAACATGTAAGCAAAACAATAAATATTGTAGAGAAGAGAACAAAAAATATGAAAGTGAATGTTCAAATTTTTTCCTTTAAGACCAATTTCTTTAGATAATATGACCCTTTCCCAGCAATGCCAACACAATAGAGAGATTCATGGACTCAACATTTAGTCTGCAATAACCACAAAAACTAATGATGAGTACCCAGCAATCAGTACTCAATCAGTATATGCTGTAATCATAGCTTCATTTTTGTTCAGAGAAAACAGAACAAAACCGAGATTAAGTTATTCCCTAAGAACTTACTATTTTTACTGTGATTTACTGCCTAGAAACAACATGACAACAAAGCTGTAATTATCTGCAGTTCTTGAATCAGAGATCAGATCTCCAAGAATATCTACTTCTACCTAAGTGCTCCACCTGAACATTACTAAAGCTTGTATTTTATTATTATTATTTTTAAATTTCTTTTGCCGTGATTCTGAACATGTGAGTTAAACACATTTAGAGGCAACACAATCGTCCAAAGGCAGCTCTTTGTTCATATTTTCAACCTTAACCAGAGGTTAACCCTCTATATGAGGGGGAAAAGGCAGCAAGTCCCATCAAGCCAGGTAAAGCCTTATTTCCCCTACCACCCATGGAATGACAAAATGCATTGCTGGCTAAACATCCCATTGCTGTCCGTCTCCACGCAGCTTCAGCTCATTTGAGATCTGTATCCCAATTTTCTGGAGAAGCAACAATACAATGAACGATATAGAGAGAAGAAACTTTCATTACCTTTATTTTTTTAAAGTGGTTAACAAAAGCATTTCATTTCTTTTTTCATGCATCCATAGAGGGTAGGTTACAACTTCGGAGGAAGATTCGCTGCTGTCCAGCCACTGTAGGCTAGCACTCTTTTACAGATAAGTCTTTTTTTTTTTTTTTTTAAATCACGAATTTAGAATCTGTTAGGAACTGTGCTTTTCCGACTGTGATGAATTGCATTTTTTGCCTTCGTAATTCTTTATGGTGAAAAGCCCCAGGTTTCTAGCATCCAGAGCCAACCATGATTGGCTCTACCCTCGGGACGCAGGTCCTGGGATTCCCTCCCAGCTAGCAGCAGTGACTGACGTCACGGGCCAGCTCCTTCCCTGCACGGGGTTGGAGCCGGGAAGGCCGCTGAGGAGCACGGGGAGGGGCGTCGCTGGGAGTTTCCAGGGAGACACTGCAGCAGATGGCCTGCCGGGCTGAGCTACAGTGACACACTGCAGCACGGCTGGTGGGAGGGATATTTTTGGAAAATCTCCGCTCTCTCAGGTCCAGCTAGTTCTGCTTCCCACCCCCACCCCCCTTTAATAAACATTTTAATTTCTCCCCAACTTCTTTTATTTCTGGAAATGAGGTTTCTATTTTTATTGCAGGGACATGATCCGAAGGATCCCAAGCCACCAACCAATCTTACACCCTCCGTTATGCCCCGTTTTCTTTCTAATTTCCCCCCCTCTCTCTGCCCGTCACATCATGCAGACTGTCAAGGTGGTCTGTGGAATACAAGGGCAAATGTTGCTAAGGTAACAGGATTGAAAACCCATCTGCAGAAGCAGATGCTTTATAACCTGGGGTTTCCCTCATTTGCATTTAAAGGCTCCAGAGCAATAGCCTCAAAGCAAGCCAAGTCCTTGAAGCTAAAATGAGAGAACTTTCTCTTTTTTTTTTTAACTGTTGTTTGATAAGTCACTGAGCAGCTAGCCCTGCAAGGTTAAGTGCAGGAAAAATACGAGGGGCTAATAATTCCCACTGCGCTGGTAGGAGAGCTGAGGCATTTAAAAGCACCTCCTCCTTACCACTTTCTCATCTTAAACCCTGTGAGGAATGAGGAATTCCCTTGTCTTTTTTTTTTTTTTTCTTCCAGGATTGCCCTTCACAGGCTTCTCAAAGGTTAAACTTCTGGCAACCTGGGGTGTATCTCTCCTCGGTGATTTCTTGGTGATCTACAAAGCCTCACCGTGTATTCGTCCCTGGCAACACTCGGATTTGAAGCAAGCGGAAAAATCCCAGAGGCTAAGTGAAATTTAGGAATTTTGATACTATTTTTTTATTCTCTTATTTTTTTGTTATTAATTTTTACTGGAGTATAGTTGCTTTACAATGTTAAGTTGCTGCTGTATAGCAAAGTGAGTCAGCTATACGTATACATATATCCCCTCTTTTTTGGGTTTCCATCCCATTGAGGATACCACAGAGCATTGACGAGAGTTCCCTGTGATAAACAGCAGATTCTCATTAGTTACCTATTTTATACATAGTATATATGTCAATCCCAATCTCCCAGTTCATCCCACCCCCCCTCCCCCTTTGGTGTCCATACATTTGTTCTCTACGTCTGTGTCTCTATTTCCGCTTTGCAAATAAGTTCATCTGTATCATTTTTCTAGATTCCAAATATAAGCGATATTATACGATATTTTTCTCTTTCTGACTTACTTCACTCTGTATGACAGTCTCTAGGTCTGGTTTTGACAACCAGAAATACCTTTGGAGGATCTGATCACTGCAGTTGACACAACCCAGATGTAATTCCAAGAACAGACTACAGTAACCAAGCAGCAGAAACTGTACTTTGCCCACTTTTTTCTTTACAAAAAGGACTGGACTGTAATTCTTTTTTTTTTTTTTTTTAAATAAATTTATTTATTTATTTTTGGCTGCATTGGGACTTCGCTGCTGCACGCAGGCTTTCTCTAGTTGCGGCGAGCGGGGGCTACTCTTCGTTGCAGTGCGCAGTCTTCTCATTGTGGTGGCTTCTCTTGTTGCGGATCCCGGGCTCTAGGCGTGCGGGCTTCAGTAGTTGTGGAATGTGGGCTCAGTAGTTGTGGCGCACGGGCTTAGTTGCTCCACGGCATGTGGGATCTTCCCGGACCAGGGATCGAACCTGTGTCCACTGCACTGGTAGGTGGATTCTTAACCACTGCACCACCAGGGAAGTCCTAGGCTGTAATTCTTTTAAATGAAACATTTTAAGTATTTGCCGGTGTATCAGCTCCATCATAAAGGGTTACCAAATGTGTATGAAAAGAGCAGGAAAACAGATGCTTGTAACCCATGCAAAAAAGGCAGATTCATAAATGCTTTTAACAATCACATGAACTGCAAACTGGGTGATGCATGATTGTGAGAAGAGACGCACAAGAGCAAGAAATGACAGAGTTTTCGGCAAGAGGGCATCTGTTCTCGGTAGAATATTTCAGTAGGTTTTGAAATGGTTTTTTCAATGAGCTTCTTCTTTGCTCCCAAAACCTGGATGCATATTTCTCTGTTTTCCTGCCAAAGCTCATAAAACTCCATCATATAAAGGAGAGAAGAGAGCTGTTTTAGGTGCCAGAGATGGTGTTTATTCTCAGAAGGGTAACATTTTCTGACCTTCATTTGTGATGGTAGAAATAAGAATGATGTTGCCAACTATTGCATCATGTAACTAACTCAGATGTAAATCCCTAAATCACAACAAATACAAGTTTAAACACAATTAGAAATCATGACTTTTATGAGATCAAATTTTAATAAATCTTTGAAATCCTATTTCTGAATCACTTAACAGAAAAAGCTGCCACCTTGTTTACTCATATTACTAAACTTTTAATGTTATATTCTAGTATCACCCAGCACAGAGTCTGGCAGAAAGTATACACTCAGTGAATGTCTCCTGATTCTGAATCTGTCATTACCAAGAATGCTGACACGCACTCCTATTATGAATAAGGACCTTGAACACCAAGGGGAGTCCTTTCCTTCTTCCCTCGAATAAATGAAGAATGGTTATTGATTCTGTGCCAGAAGCGGTTCAGGCTCATTCTACATCCTTTAACCTCTAAACACTGTCAAAGGCAGGCCTGAAATACTGTGCTTCTCGATACATACAACCAAGAAGTGACTCACATAAACTCAGCGTTTGAAGGGACCATAGCGGTCATCTGATTCAGCACCTTCATTTTACAGATGAGGACACTGCAGGCCACAGAAAGAAAGCACCTGCTTCTCTGGAAGCCAGGGAAGGAAAAGCATTACTAAATGTCATTTCTCATGCATGGCAGAGAGGCAAGAGCTGCTGCCCAATACTTTACATCCTATGACTCTTGGCAGCCTCCCAATCTGAGCTACCATTTGTCATGGTGACCAAAGTCATCTTCAATGTATAGAGTTCATTTGGGCCAGCTTCCTCATCTGGACTTGGATTAAAAACAAGGGTGATGGACACATCCTTGGAGCTTCTCAGGCCCAATCTTCAAGTTCTTCTGGTGTCAAAGGCTCACCCCTCCAATCATTTAAAGCTGTTGTCTCCCTCACTTCTGGTTCTGTCCTACCCGACCCACTTCAGTTTCTATACTCCTTCTAGGACCGTACACACTTGGGTTTCCAAATGCTGAACTAGAATTAGATTTCTCAAATATCATCTTAATAACACCACTCTTTTGCTCAAGAACTTACATTAACTCCTTACTGTTGAAGAGAACTGCCAATAATTCTCAAACGTGGTTAGTAAGGAGGTGGTAAGTTATACAGTAAAGACTGCAGTCCTGACTTCAACACCTACAGATTTTAACTTAAGCACGTCACTATTTCATCATCTACAAAAAGCTGTCATATTATACTTGCTGGGTTTTTGTGGGTTTGTTTGGAGTGGGGAGCAGGGATCATGTGACTTTACCTAACTAGGATTTAGTTTAGAGACTGGTATATGTTAGAGGTGCACTACAATATAAACTCCATGAGAGGAGGACTGTTGCCTATTTTGTCCAATGATGTAGCATGGATGTCTAGACCACTGCCTGACACAGCCTAAGTACTCAATAAGTATTTCTAGAATTGTATGTTGAATTAAGACAATGAATGAATAAATTCAATCAATGAATATGGGAATGTTTTGGCACAGAGGTGTTCTTAATTATTGACAATTTCTCCCATTTCCCATCTGGCTTCTTCCTACTGGTAGTTTAAAAATGGTTAAGATTTTCCATTCATTTTTAAAAACTGAGTATTATAATAAGAGCATCGTATTCATAAAAGGATAGAAATTACAATATCAACTACAATTTCAAGTAGTTCTTGGCTTTATTTGAAGTGATTTTTTTTTTATCTAGACCAAATGCATCTAAGAACTTCACTGAAAAATACTTTAAGTTATATGCAGTGTCTTCTTGGTAAGTGCTAAAGTTACAACTCCATACCCATTTGTAGGATTTTTTTTAACTAAAGAGTTGTGGATTTAGGTAAGATGATTAATCTCCCTAAATCTTAGTTCTTCTCTCTGTTTTATTCTGCCAACTCAGTAAATTAAGATTTATGGTAATTCAGACCCAAAGCCTTGACAGACTCAAGATTGTAAGTCTAGTTAATGACATAGGCAATACTTGAATCCAGATGGTTCTTTTTAATAGATCCTGTGTTCACCAATATAACTGTTTGCATTAAGAATAACTGACTAGGTATAGCATATTAGGTATATAAGAACTCAAAAGACAGTCATGGTTGACCCCATACTTTCCCAGTTATATATGTAAACAAGAATAATTCTGCAGAACTAGGAGCTCTAGAAATTATCCTGTTTGAGCAGTAGCTAGATCTGTGAAGTACTGTGGGACTTTTTGAAGAGCTCATTTTATGATGAAAAGTAGTTCCATATAAGGATATTGGTATAAGACTTTGTGTTATTAAAAAGAAGACAACAAAGATCTTGGGGTACACAAAGTACCAAATGTTCAGAAAAATTCAGAAATCCTTCAACTGTTATAAAATTTACTCTTTGAGCCCAATGGATTTGTGAAACTGAACCCTGAAACTGATAATAATTTAAAATCTTAAAAAAAGGTACTCATAGATGAGATGTATATCAAAAGATATATGGTTTTCGTTAAACCATAAAATACTCCGCCAGCATTGACCATCTAGGAAATGGTCATTTAAACAAAGTCAAAAAGTCTCTTTACTCTAAGAGTCTTCGGAGCCTCTGATGAGCTAATGCATATGGTGGAGCTCTACTGATTAAGTGTACAGGTAGTACATTCAGAGTCTGCCACTTAGTACTATGTGACCTTGGGGAAATTGCTCAACCTCTCTGAGCCACGGTTTCTACATGTGTAAGATCCCAGTAGGTTGCTCACAGGTGTGTGGCGACTTAATGAGATGAGGTACGTAAAATACTAGTGGGGTGTCTGGCACATAGCAGATGCTCAAAAGTGTCAACTGTAAACTCTAGCCCATTCTCAGTAGGGCCACAGAGACATTAATAGCCAGAATCTGTTCTGACCAGTCAGTTCCCAGTTTACACTGGCTGTTAAACAAGTGAATATCATTCTGAGTTATAGTTACAGCATGCAGTGACTCACTACCTTTTGTAACCACATAGCTATTTTTGCTGAGTCTCAAAGAACTAGCGTTCTAAAGAAGGTATTTGTGAAATGCTGCCTTATACAAATACACGATGTTATAATTTATTCTTAAGGTAAAGGTGTTGGATTTAGCCCAGTAAAATATGAGTTTCAGATAAACAGCATATATTTTTAGTATAAATAAGCATGGGATATAATGATGTTAAAAATTATTCATTGTTTATCTGAAATTCCAGTTTGACTGGGTGTGCTATATTTTATCTGGCAACCTTACCCTAAGACAAAACCTCAAGTTCATTTAAAGTACCTACCAGGAAGATCTGGTGGTGGAGAAAGGGAGTAGGGCCTTAGGCCAAATAAAAATGTCCCCAGCTGATCATTTCCATGGCACTTATTCCACTCTGCCTTCTTTTATGTGTAACGTTTTAGCTGTTTCCCTCATTGGGCTGTGAATTACAGGAGTGGTGGGGACTGATTTATTTTATTTCCTACCTGGCACTTGGAACACAGAAAGCATCCAGCAGGTTTGCTTTGTTTTGTTTTGTTTTGGTTTAAGTGAATTAAACTCAACCATTTCTTTTCTGACTTTCGTTTAAAAACACCAACGTGTTCTTTACAGAAAATGTGAAGAAAGCAAAGACATAAAAGGAAAAAAACAAAGCCATTCTAATGTTACTATCCAAAGAAAAGCGATATTAGTATTTGTAAAATCCACCAGTCAGAATTAAATCATTTATCTACAGCGTGATTTTAATGGATATAATATCTATTTAACACTTCTCATTGTTGTTTCCAATTTTACCCTACTGAAAATGATGGGATAAACATCCTTAAAATTAAATCTTTGAATAGGTCTCAAACTCAATATCTGAAGAACCGTTGACCCTTGAACAACATGGGTTTGAACTGCGTGAGTCCACTTATACGTGAATTCTTTCAATAAATATATCAGAAAAAAATTTGGAGATTTCTGACAATTTGGAAAAAAAAGTCACAGATGAACTGTGGAGCGAAGAAGTATTGAAATAATTAAGAAAAAGGTATGTCATGAATGCACAAAATATACGTAGATATGCAAGTAACATATAAAATATGTGTTAATCAACTGTTTCTGTTATTGGTAAGGCTTCCAGGAAACAGTAGGCTGTTAGTAGTTAAGTTTTGGGGGAGTCAGAAGTTATCCATGGATTTTCAACTGTGTGGGGGAAGAGGGGTGTTGGGGTCTCTAACCCCCAAGTTGTTCAAGGGTCAACTGTACTTGCAAATCAAGGGTATCACTGAGTGGAAATACTGCTACCTCCTATGGACTAAATGTCTGTATTCCCCCCAAATTCATATGTTAAAGCCCTAAAGTGATGGTATTGGGAAATGGGGTCTTTGGGAGGTGATGACGTCATGAGGATGGAGCCCCATGACGGGATTAGTGTTCTTATAAGAAGAACATATGAGAATACAGGGAGAAGATGGCCATCTGCAACCAGGAATAAGGCCCTCATCAGACACTGGATCTTCCAGTGCCTTGATCTTGGACTTCACAGCCTCCAAAACCATGAGAAATAAATGTTTGTTGTTTAAGCCAGCCAGTCTCTGGTAATTTGTTGCAGCAGCCCAAGGTAAGGCCTTACTCAAGCACAGATTTCCTCTGGAACATCAGTGACTTCAAAATTGCCTTAAGAATAGACAGAAAACTTGAAGAGACAATCACCATAGAAGAATTAGGAGAGACAAAGGTCTAGCCCCTCACCTTCCCACGCCCCAAGGTACCAAGCCCAGTCGGTTTTATCACTTCTCCTAAACTCTCAAGAGCTAATAATAACTCAAGTATTCAAACTGTTTCAGAGTTTAGACTGTGACACTTCCCAATTCGTTTTACCGAGCTAACAAACCCTGACCACTCGAGGTACAACTCAAATTTAAAATAATCTCAACTCTGAACATGGAAGAGCTCTAAATAAAATTAGCAAATTAAATATAACCATGTGGTCAAAGAATCAAATAAGAACAAATAAGGTTTATTTCAAGAATAAGTTGATTCCAACTAGGAACTAGATTTATTGCTCCTACTAGCTCACGACTTAAACAGATCAAAGAAGAAAAATTATATTCTCCTCTGGATGATGCCAGGAAAATCATTTGATAAAACTCCAAATCCAGTCCTGTAACAATCCATAGTGAGGCGTTCAGTAAAACTTGTTTTATATAATAAGGTATAACCAGTAGAAGCCTTTAGCCAACATTATCCTGGCACTGTCCAACAGGGTAGCTACCAGCCACGTGTGGCTCTTTAATTTTAATTAAAATAAAAATTAAATAAAATTAAAATTTTCTTCCTTTAGCCATTCTAGTCACATTCCAAGTGTTCAACGTGGCAAATGACTACCACACTGGAGAGCGCAGATAGGAAGCCTTTCCATCAACACGGCAAGTCCTATTTGATGGCGCTGTTCTAGAAAACCCAGAGCAGATTCCCAGGTATACATACATGGGGTTGTAAACATTTAATGAGAGCTAACTTTACTAAGGGCTCCTAAAATGCCAAGAACGATTTTAAGTGTTTAATATGTTCATATTATCTTAGTTAATCCTCATAAGGTATAATGTATCACTTATTATTATTTTCTCCATTTTATGGCTATGAAATCAGTAGAATAGGAAAGAGGTTAAATACATCAAAGCTTACATACTTTTTCAGTGGGAGATCTGGGATCCCAGTCCAGGAAGTCTGTCTCTAGAAGCACACTGTGCTTTTAAGTGTGAGGCTACATGGCAGCCCCGTGTTAAAGGTGGCGATTCAACTGAACGGGAAAAGACAAAATGCTCACTAAACTGTGTTATGGCAAATGGCTATCCATTTGGGGAAAAATTAATCAGGTATGTACTTAACAGGCTTTAAAAGACAGAGTCGTAAATATATACGTGGGTTAAAAAATGTAATTGTTAAAACACTTAAGTCATAAAAGCTCTAGGAGAAAGCGTAGCATTTTCACACTCTCGGGGATAGTCTAGGGACAAGGTAGTGCACAAAGGAAATAAAACTCAACCTTTAAATAAAGAGCGTGATCAGCTTGAATAGATAAAAATTAACAACTGCTGTTGTGATGAAAGAAACTATAATCAAGCTTAAAAGACAGCGATAAGGTGGTGGAAAATATGTGAAACAAAAATAAAGTATTCATTTTCATAAAGAGGTTGCACAAATCTGTTAGAAAAAGACAAATAGGCCTGTCAAAAAAGAGGCCAAGTATATGGGCAAATACCTCCCTGAAGAAGAAATACAAAATAAAAATAAAATATAAATTATAAATTTATAAATTATTGGCAATTGGGTAACTGATATGTGCTCTAGAGGATAATGTCTATCAGATCTTAAAATGAGGACATTTTTGGTCTAGCAATTCCACTTTTGGGAATCTAAGGCATGTCACAAAGATTTACGCACAAGGGATATTCTTTGCATGGCAACACTGTTTATAAAATGAAAAAACTGTACACAACCTAAATGCCTATCAATTATTGTGGTTAAATAAACCACACTTTATCCACACTATGACATAATGTGCATTCCTTTAAAAGAATGAAATGCATGTCCGTGACATTTGGAATGATTTCTAAGATATATTATTTATGTGAAAAAGCAAAACAAGACTCTTCTCTTACCCTTCCAATTTATCTATGCGTAAAACTTGGCAACAAAAAGGGCTGTAAGAATACACACCAAAATGCTAACATGGGTATCTCTGAGGAATGTGATTTGGGAGGGGATTACAAGGGGGAAAAAAGAAAACGTAGGTTTTCTTTTTACTTATTATACTTAGGTATTAATTTAATGTTTTGTAGAGAGGATGTATTAACATTGTGATCAACCAAATAAAAAAGAGAGGACAAGGAAACCCACAACAAATGCACTTAATAATAAACTGGTGCCTAGTATGTATGTACTAGCTTTTCTCATCCAATTCCTCTTTCTCCTTTCTTTGGACAGATTGTCTGTCTATGAGTCAAGAGGAAAGAGAGAATATCACATGAATGATTTGCCCTGAACTGCTACTATAGCTGAGATCAACAGTTATCTGTGTCTGTGAGACACACTTTCCACAAACAGGACCTTGTAGATTTCTTCGGTGGTTTTAATCAAATCTTAGGAGTAGGTACTACTACAGCAGCTAAATGAGATGGTCTGCAGATTTGGAGGAAGAAAATTCAGTTGCTGTGTGCTTTCAGCCACTGTGGTTCTTTAGTGATGAAGTTCATCTTTCCTTAAAAGTCTCAGATCTGGCTGCATTGTGGCCTTAGACAATTCCAGATTCCAAAAGTAGTTTTGTCTGGCAGAGGGTGAGGGGAAGAGACACCTTGTAAGAACGGTTCTCAGAGTGTGGTGCAGGGATTCCGGATGGATCCCCAAGAGCTTTTCAGGGGTTCTGTAGGTCAATACTATTTTCATGGCAATACTAAGATGTGATTTGCCTCTTTCACTCTCATTCTTTAACAAATCTACAGTGAAATTTTCCTGCAGCTACAGGACATGTGGTGACGTCATTGCTCTGGTGACTAACAGAAACGTGTACTTGGGTATCCTTCTGCTCAGCTTTAGTTTCTAACATGAAAAAAATGACAGAACCCATATTAAAAAAGAAAACAACTCTTTGGCATCTTGGAGCGTAAAGGGATTCTGAGACCCAAATTTTAAGTATTCCTGCTTTACAACATCCTTACGATTAGGATACATTCTGGCTTCATTCGTAATTTCTTTAGTGACAAATCCTTACAAAATACTTTCTAATCATTGTGTTAATCATGGTCTGTAGGAATCATGTGAAGAAGTTCATTGACAACATAAAAATCTGAAAAACCAAAAAATCATAACCTCAAAATTGAGAAGGACTCACTCTCCCCCTCAGCAGGTTTACCCAGTTCACTTCCTGTCCGAGGTAATGGCCATAGGAACCAGAACTTAAAGGTGGCTTCCTTGCCTGACCTCCATGTGCTGCTTCTTGCCCATCAAACTTACCAAACTTTCACTGAAATGCATGAAATTTATCACCAAGCCTCATCCCCTTCCCTAAGGTAACTTGACACCAAAAAGAGAAAGAAATTCACAGGAGGGTGTTCTCGAAGTAGATAACGTTTTGCTCTTTTAATAAAAGCAAATACATTTTATTTCTCAAAATAACCTTCTTTCAATAGATTTCCTTAAACAATAATTTGGAAAAACATAGTAAAATGGAACTATACACTTTAAATGGGTGAATTTTATGGTATGAGGATTATATCAATAAAGCTGCTAAAAAACAGTGAGATAGACTTTGCTCTTTTATTTATCCGTCTTTTAAATTTAATAGTAGAATTTCTGTCTTATAACAAAAATAATAATAGTGATGACTTATGGGACATATATTTTGTTAGGCATTCATCGTTAAAATGGTCTATGTAAGGGAACTCATTTAATGTGAACGACATCCTTAAGAAATAGACACCGTCAGTATCCAGATATTTCAGATGAGGAAACTGAGTAGAGAAGTTAAGAAATTTCCTGAACTTTTGTAGTTAGTAAATGACAACGATAGGATTCAAACCCAGACATTCATGGCAGAGTCCATGATCTTATTAGCTTCTGTGTTTATTTAGCACCACTCTGCAGGATAAACTATGCTATGCATGCTAGTTATAGAAAATTCAGACAGTACTGAAAGGCATTTATAAGAGAACAAAAAATGTCAAAAACACTGCTTTCTAATATCATTATTCATTTTGAGGGGCATTCACATTACATATAATGTTATATATGATAATTATACATAAAATTATAGTATATTCAAATTTCCTCAGGTTAAGATGGTATATATTTTCACTTAACGCTGTATTCATTGTATTTCTCATGCCCTTACCATTCGCTTTTCTTGCGCAGTTAGGCTGTTCCCAGTTTTTCCTTATTATTATTATTATTATTATTATTTTAATTTATTTTTGGCTGCGTTGGGTCTTCATTGCTGTGCACAGGCTTTCTCTAGTTGCGGCAAGCGGGGGCTACTCTTCGTTGTGGTGCGCAGGCTTCTTACTGCGGTGGCTTCTCTTGTTGTAGAGCACCAGCTCTAGGCGTGCGGGTTCAGTAGTTGTGGCATGCGGGCTCAGTAGTTGTGGCTCACGGGCTCTAGAGCGCAGGCTCAGTAGTTGTGGCGCACGGGCTTAGTTGCTCCGCAGCATGTGGGATCTTCCCGGACCAGGTCTCGAACCCGTGTCCCCTGCATTGGCAGGCGGATTCTTAACCACTGTGCCACCGGGGAAGCCAGTTTCTCCTTATTATAAATGGTACTGCCATGAGCATCTATAAACACAATCTTTTACTGCATCTCTGATGATACTACTTAGGCCAGATTATTTTATGGAATAACTCTATTTTCATAGTCAAACAATTAAAAAAAGGAAAACTAAACCACTTTATACGCCCACCAGCAATGCTTGAGAGTGCCTATTTCCTTACAACCTTGATTACACTGAACAATTTTATTCCATCTGCCAATATGATAAGTGAAAAATGATTTCTTAATGGTTTCATCTATTTCTAATGTAGTTAAGAAATCAAACCAAATAGGATCATTTAAGAATTATTCAACGAGCACATGTAGACATTAGACAGAGACCTGGGCATGCCTTTTCTTGCGCAATAACTATTCTGTGACAAATCATGTCTCATTTCCTAACCCATCTGTTTGTCTTCTCATGAGGTCAACTCCAGTCCCCTAACACATGAGGACGGTACTGTGTGGGCAAGTCAACGTGATTTTCCTTCCCATAAAGGGAGAGAGAATGTCTGCTATTTAACGTGGTATAATTAAGTAGGAAGCATTAGGAGCGGTATGAGGAGTGAAAAATTATTATTCTAATGGGCTGGAGAAGCGAGTTTCTCACCACTGAGAGCCTATTCACCATGAATCATTGGCCTATAAACCATCCCCCGCTGCGTTGAGTCAAACAGTCAGATATTTTTAACTTGGGCTTCCTTTTTTCAAACCGTCTAATTGGATTTTTAAAATCTGTTATTAGATGGAAATAGCAAACTGGCACTACAGGAAGGTCCCCCATATGCTGGTAGGATGCTCCCATAGTTTTGCTAAATTTAGTCACATTTCATTCAGAAAGATTAGCTAAAAATGAAGAAGGAGATAGATTTTTTTTCCCCAACAGAACTGGTAAGAACAGAGTAGTAGCTTCAGACTGGGCAGAGGTGTTTGACAGGGTAGAGTGGGAGCCTGCTCTGCTACAACTGAAGAAACTAAAATTCCTGGACAGAAAAAACAAGAGGCATTAAGCCTTGGTATTCAAACATCTTCTAAAATCTACAGGTAGGTGTTTTTTCTGTCATTTTTTGTAATGACATGAGTATTACATTTTTGTAATATTAGTATTACAATTTTGTTATAAAACATTGGAAAACAATAATATAAAAACATTTAAAATCACCTGTAATTTCACATCCCATCCCAGAGACCTTCCTGTTTTAATGGATTTCTTCCTCCAAAAAGTGTTATGTTTATTTAAAAAAACAAAATGTCACTTCCCATACCTTTGACAACTACGTATTAAGTAGAAAAAGGGGAACATGGTAGTATTTATAATACTGAAGATAGCACTGAACTAAGTAATATGCATTTACTAACAGAAGAGATAGATTATGGTAGAAGCCTGGATTCCAACATTTCAGCCAGGCATGGTTTTCCTTTCCCAATAATTAAGATAATAATTCTAGTCAGGGAGAAGTATTGTCTTGATAGTAAGAAAAATATCAACTGGCTACAGAGAAGGCAGTTGCCAATATTCAGAAAAAAACAAAAGCATCTTCAGTCTTCTTTAGATAGTTAAGATCTATAGCTTTAAAAACAAAGCGTCCAAACAACTGGTGGGAATTTATAGAGGTTCTTGGCCGCTGATAATCAATAATTTCCATTTTCCCTTCCATGCCCTCCTTTTAATCCAACAGGCATCTAATTAATACCTGATTTAGCTGTGTATCCTGCATGGCTTCACAAGAGTCACTGAAGCCTGAAGGACCACTGGATAACCCATGACTCAGAGACGCTGTTGAGGCACCTGAGCATTTGTGAACTCTGCTACCAAGAGGTACAACACAAAGTGCTTTTCCATCACCTCCCAATAAGACTGGTTCTAATTATTTTAAAACCACCTTAGTTTTAATGTTTCGGCATTAGATTTAATTTGTGCATTCTTTATCTCTTTCTTTCCTGAAACCTTGTCGGTGGGGTGTGATCTTGACAAACCGAATCGGGAAATGCTCACCCTGGCAAGTTAACAGTCCACATTTCATCAGTCTTCAATCACTGCTATTCTTGCCTTCCTCAGGAAAAGTAAAGAGGGTGAATTGTACTACTAGGCAAAGGTCTGATTTTTCTAAAGGACCATCTAGGGCAGAAAATGACTCTCTGAGTTTGTTCCTTTTTTCCTTTACAATGCAGCAGTGGTCATGCTACTTTCTGCCAAGGTGATGGAGCCAAAGAATAGAATTTTGGTGAATACCCTCATATTTGATTTCTCATTAAAAAAATTCATTTATATCTCCTTATCTCAAATTTCTGTGTGAAAAAAATTTTATAATCACAAACCTCTTATAAAATTACAGTTCTGCTCTCCAGGTGGTAATTATGTATGGTCAGAGAATCACTGAGAAAAAAAAATGACCGTTGAACTTTTATGTCTAGTTACTGGGTGAGGTTCTTCCCATTCACTCTTCCTAATCTTCTCTGTTACTCCATTCCATCAAGATTTAAGAGATAATATGTACTGGCCACTTTTGATTACATAAGTAATGAAGAATCAGTGTAGGAATATTTGTAAAATAAAGAACAATCAAAAAGAAAATAAAAATAATTTTTAACTGCACCAGAGATACCATCCTTATTAACATTTTAATATATTTCCTTCCAGTATATTTCTAAGTATCTAAGCTATTAAAATGATGTTTGTTTACTTTATAATATACCATATGCACATTCTCAAGTGACTGTTCTAAAAAGTGGCATTTAAAGGTCGAAAAGTATTTCATTTTTTATGCACCACAAATTCATTCATTCCTTTTATATTTGTTTCCGTGTGTTTTCCATAATAAAACTACCAATTTGGTGATCACCCTTACAGATGTAATTTTGAACACATCTCTGATTAAGAAAGTCATTCTTAAAAAAAAAAGTATGTTTGCTGGTGTGAATATTTCGATTTCTCACTGAGAAACATCAGATGATTTGCAAAATTTTCATGAGAGAACACACAAAAAAGAATATATTCAAGATGATTAAAATCTTCACCCTAACCATAATTGACGTCAATGAGTTTAAACTCATTCTTACAATTCACTGAGGGTACAGCTAACATTTGTAAAGGTCCTCCAGCATCTCAGGCACTATTATATATTTTTACAAGTATTATTTATCATTTGGTTCTCATAATATATTATAAAATTTATTATATAGATTCTGTTACCCCCAGTTTGCAAATGAGTAGACTACAGTCCAGTTACAACCAGAGGCACTTGTTTTTGTGGCAACTGGGACTAAAAGCTCCTGTGACTGGTATATGACTGACATGAGCTGCCTCTATGACAATAAACGTAATTAGTACCTCTGTCACAGAGGTGCTCCTATTTTGTTTTCCATCAATTAGTTCTGATACACAGACTAAGCAAAAATGATACATTCATGTAAAACCATCCTGTTACTGATGTAATAATTGGAGCCATCTTGTTAAAACATAAGTCTGATCATGTCACTCCTCTGCAGAACATCTTCACGGTTTGCCACCTTGTACCAACAGTTGAAGTCATTGCAAGCAAGAGTCAGTGTAATCTACACTCCCCACTCTTACCTTCCTGATCTCATTGCCACCTCACCCAGGGTGCTGCAGCCACACCAACCTGCTAGCTCTTCTTCAAACATACCGTGCCCATTCCTGCCTTTGAACTTGCTGTTTCTCCTCCCAGTGTGGCCGTCTTCCACAGGTCCACACTGATTACTCACTCAGCTCCCTCAAATCTTTACTAAAAAGATCGCATCCTTCATGACCTGATCTCCCAGTTGAAAACTTCAACACTCCCTGTACCCTGATATACCTTATCCCCCTTTCCTTCTGCTTCCTCTGTGGCCCTATCACAGAACTCTCGGCGAGAATTACTGAATGAGTGGCTAATGTCATCTCTTCCTAGTTCTTGCTTCTGATTAGGGTTCTAGGTATATGAATACAGCTCCATGAGAACAGAGATGACCATTTCATTCCCTGCTACATTCCTGGCTCATAGAAACATGCATGGCCCATGGCAGGCACACAATAAATACTTGCTTAATATATGAATGAAATAGGAAAGAACTAAAAAGATACTCAAGTTATATTAATGATATCGAAATTCACCCCTAAAACCTCAATACTCCCTACTTTCCGTTCTCTCTTCCTTTCTTCCTCTCTATTTCTGTTAACTACTTTATTGTCTCACATTTCCCCCCCCCCCCATCTAGTTCTTTAAAAAGAACGGGTTCCGTCACAGTGTCCCAAAAGCATCAACACACGTGACATTAGGGTTACACTCAGGACCCCACAAGCAGTGAAAGAGCCTGTGATAGAAGCCAAATTCCAGTATTTGACACACTAAACTACACTGTCACTTGTAACTTGAGAGTCATGGAGGGTTTTAAAAAGATCAGCTATATCAGTGGGCTTCATAGGACATTTTGGATTGCTGAGAAAAACAAGTTTAAAGTACCTCTATCCAACTCAACAACAAAAACAAAAAAATCAAACAATTTGATTAAAAAATGGGCAGAGGATAGGAATAGACATTTTTCCAAAGAAGACATACACATGGTCAACAGATACATGAACAGGTACTCAATATCGTTAATCATCAGGGAAATGCAAATCAAAACCACAATGAGATAGGACCCCACACCAGTTGTGATGGTTATTATCAAAAAGAAAAGAAATAGAACAAATGTTGACAAGGATGCGGAGAAAAGGGAATGTCTGTGCACTGTTGGTGAAAATATAAATTGGTGCAGATACCACGGAAAACAGTATGAGGGTTCCTCAAAAAGTTAAAAATGGAACTACCATATGATCCAGCAATTGTACTTCTGGGTATATATCCAAAGAAAACAAGAACACTAAGTTGAAAAGATATCTGCACCCCAATGTTCGTTACAGCATTATTTACAACAGCCAAGACAAGGAAGCAGCCAAAGGGTCCACTGATGGATGAATGGATAGAGAAACTGTGGCACAGATACAATGGAATATCATTCAGCCATAAAAAAGAAGGAAATTTCATCATCTGTGACAACATGGATGGACCTTGAGGGTATTATGCTAAGTGAAGTAAGTCAGACAGAGAAAGACAAATAACATATGATCTCACTTATATGTAGAATCTAAACAAACAAAGAAAACAAAAAACCACAAGCTTATAGATACAAAGAACATACTGGCAGTTGCCAGAGATGGGCGTTGGGGTGGGTGAAATGGGTGAAGGGGGTCAAAAGGAACAAACTTTCAGTTATAAAATAAATAAGTCACGATGATGTAACACACAGCATGGTGACCATACTTAATAACACTGTATTGCATACTTGAAAGCTGCTACGAGAATAGATCTTAAAAATTCTCATCACAAGAAAAAAAATTATAACTATATACGGTGCAGATGTTACCTAAACTTATTGTGATGATCATTTCACAATATATACAAATATCAAATCATTATGTGTTATACCTGAAAATAATATAATGTTATATGTCAATTAAAAAATTGAAAGACAAAAAAAAAAAAAATTGAAAGACAAACAAACAAAAGTAACTTGAAGGGCCCTCAAACCTTTATATTACAAAGTGGAAAGATGGACAAATATCCTTTTACCCTGGTGTTCCATGTTACAAATAAAAAATAATTTTAAAAGTATCTGGTAGGAGCTTTCTTCTTCGCTTTCATTCTAGCTGATCGCATTTTGCCCACTCAGACCAGAACCATGAGAAATTAACACTCTACAAGTTGATTGATCTGCAGCAAATAAACCTCCTTCAAACCTGAGAGTTTTTATATGAGAAATAAGTCTCTGAAAATATTCTATAAATATTTCTCATTAACCAAATAGAACTTTCAGTAAGGAAGCCATCAGCCTTGCTACTGTGAAATCCAGGTGGATTTCTTCAGGTCCCTTCAACTGATGCCATAGGGTTGGGATGGCAGCACTTGGATGATAAATATACCAGTGGTGCATAAGTCGTTGAATTTGATGTATTTGACAAATCCAGACATCATCCTTTTCTATGCTCTATTTAAATTAGGTAAAATCGGAATCCGCTCCCCACACTGTTTATGGCATTACTTAATTAGTGAGTCATTGTTATTTACAGGACTCAGATTTTAGGAGTTAACAGGGATACTTAGAAGCACTCATTCTGACAACAACAGGACTTGAAAATGTAATAGACCATTTCATGTGAAAGTAATTTCCTCATCATTGGAGAGATTCAACTGAAGATTGTAAAAATCACCTATTAGGGATATAATTTAGGCATCGGAGAGAGGGTTAGGATAAATGATCACCAAATTCTTTTGACTCTGATTCCATGGAATTGGGTAGAACAGGCAACTGTTGTAAATGGCATGATATTTTTCATTTAAAAACAAGGCAATTTTAGTCTATCTAGAGCTTCAACAGTGGAACCCGGGACCAGCCGTGGGGATAATAACAGTTCAGGTCAGATGCTGGTTGAATACGATGCATGGACCACACACTTCTATTTACTACCCCTCTTGAAACGCCAATAAAATGAGAATAAAAAATTAAAATTGATTATAAACTCACAAGGACAAAGCAAACAAATGGAAACTTACCAATGGATAAGAATTTTAACAATCTTGTGAAGGATAAAGTGACAGGCATCTGAGTGGCAGCTGATTAATGAAAATGGAGGAAGCCTCAGCCTGGCACCAGCAGACAAGGTCCAAGCAAGTTTGGCTGAAAAAATATCCAGGAAAGGCTCAGAATCTAGTTTCAAATTTGTAATACTTTTTTTAGGAAAGCAACATGGTTTGGGTAAAGAACACAGTCTCAAGAGTAAGAGAGCTCTGCCATGAATGAATTTCAAGTTGCTAAACTAATTAGAGCATTGGTTTCCTTGCCAATCAAATGGATGTAATATTGACCTCAGAAAATCTATGGAAAAATCAAATGACATGTAAAATCGGAAAATAGATGCACAGTAAATGTTTCATCTTGCTCCTTCTTTTAACTTCATCTAAATTTCTAGATGCTGGAGAAAGAACCATTAGGAAACATGACATTTTCAGGCAACTGCAGTGTGAAATGTCACCCCAAGGGTAGCTAAGTTATCTTGATTAGAAAGCAATGCCCTTCACCAAGAACAGAATGATCAAGCAATGGTCTTGCCAAAGAGCATAAATATGAGAAGTGTTCGCTGTTCAACCTGCCAAAATATTGCCCAAATCCTCATGTAATATTTGGCCTAGAAATATTCATTCATCCTCAGGAGAGTCCTGGATGGGGTGCGTGTGCGTGTGTACACGCGTGCACTCAGTGATCTCAAAGTACAGGGGAAATGTTCTCGGATGTGACAAGGTGTAGATCATTTCCTTGGGACATGGCCAAGCATTAAGACAAGCATTTGCAACCTTCCGTTCAAATGTCAGAGGGCTCCACGAGTACAAATATACAAAGGGAAGAAGTTAAGGGAAACAGAAAATGATTTAAGAAACATAAAATATTAGAAAAGAAGACTTCTAAGATTTGATTCTGCCCCAGCACCCATTTTTCAGGTCGTTTAGCTGAAATGACTGGCCCAAAGTTACACAATAAGCCACCAATATATCTATCTCAGATGTTTATGATTGAAGGTCAAAACTGGAAGGAACCTCAGAGATGATCTGGTCCAAGGTCTCACTTTCTGAGTAAGGAAAGTGAGGCCTCAGAAGTGATAAACTATACCCAAGGCAAGGAATTGGGCAAACTCTGGGGCACATTTGTCCAAGGCTAGCTCCAGGAGTGTGTAGACAACATGACAAATTCAGTCATGAGTCAGCCTTTAACACAGACTGTGAAGCAATGGATGCAAAGCCAAGGCAGCCTCCCGGAAGTGAAGATAACGAGAGGAGGCTGAGAACAGATCACTTTGTCCTTGTGTGTGAGCAAGAGAATTTGTAGAACACTGTGATGGTTTTTTCCCTCAGAGTAAGAACAGTCTGATGATACACCTGGTAGAAAACCAGCTTTAGAAACATACAATCCAGCGATCTCATTCCAAAAATCTCAGGGGAGCAAGCATATCAAAAAAAGACGAACTAGAATAATATCATGCTAGAACATAAGAGGAAGACTACAGACACGCCTCTGGTCCATAGACCCTGAGTCTATTTATTAAGACATACTGTTGAATGTCCTTGACTTCGCTTGAATGTCCTTTGCAAAGCCAGCGCTCCCCACAACTATGAAAGGTGAAAACTTCTTCTCTTGACATTTTAAGCCATTTTCTTGCTGGCATTCATCATTTGGAAACTAAGACTTGAATAAGAGCTGTTTCTCTCTCTGTTCCCAGGGCTCTCTGCTGGGGGCATGTCTGCTCCTGCCAGCACCAGACTTACGCAGAGAATGAATTCACTGTATGAATTGCGCCATCTCTCTTTCTCAACCTACTTTATTTAGTCTTTTCCACTCACCATCAGTCCTCTGAATCTAAAGATGTAAGCACAGATGATGAAAATTTTCTTTTATTAGAGAGCCTTCCCCGGCGAACGTGGGAGAGCCTGTGGCTGACTTTCCCTTCATGCCCGCTCTCTCACCAGCCTATACCCACACGCTTGCATGACTGTCCTCCCCCTGTCACTGCTCTGGGACTGGAGGCTCCTCATGCCAGTGGCCCCCTCTCATCCATCATGGCTGCCCAGAGCAAAGCCAATGTAAGACATGCAGTAGCGTCCAAAAGTTTGTGTAATGAACTGAAAGAATATGGACAGATCAACTGCTTTCCAAAAGACACACACAAACCCACATTATATATATAAATATATTCATCCTCTCCTCTATGGGGCTCCAAGAACAGCAGGCATGGTTTTTATTGCACATTCTTTGTACAGGCACTAGCATAGTAACTTTTCACTCAGGGAATTTCAGCCAGGGAATGAGGCCTTCCACGTGGCTGAGTTATTCTAGGATCCCATAACCTTAACTGGTACTGTTAAGACCAAATCAACTACTTTGCCTGGAATATTTTTGGTAAATATATTACCCAATTCTTTAAGTTATAAAACATAGTCTTTGATGTCTGTCCTAGGATTTATTTCAAGGTCATAATTACCCTCGATGGCTGAGCTTTGTCAGTGGTACACTCAGAGACTATTGTGGTTTGGGAGGCTATCTGTACCCAGACGTAATGGGCTAACATTGTTATGCTTTTTTCTTCTTTGACTTCCTTTAATAGATTTTCTGATTCCTGTCCTAGGTTTCTAATGTGAATTGGTAAACCAAACAGTTCAATATACTAGAATTATGTCAGGTACAAATAGACTTTGACTAAAAGCCAGAACTCATGAGCTTTCAAGTTGGCCTATTTTAACCATACAGGGGATGTTGATACCCACACCTCTTGCTTCCATACTATAACTAGTACCCAGAGAAGTAACCTTTCCAAGTCCAAGGTGTTACTGAAAATGCTGTTGATAATGATAGCGTTGATGATGAAATGCCTTCCACTTTAATCATATTAAATAATTTACACACTGGTTAACCAATCCTCCCAGGTACTTCCTGGGAATGGCCTACACTTACTGAGAAGTTGGTGACATTATCAGAACACTTGGAAACTTTTTTTTAATTAAAAAATTTATCATATGGGTGTGATTTTCTTCTGGGCACAACTTCCATACTTGCAGTAGTGTCTGTAGGAAATCATCTAGGTTTGTTTTTTTTTTTTTCAGAGAAGTGTATAAAGCAGGGCACATCACAGGAAGTGACTGTTTTTAAAATGTTTCCCAAATAAGAATGTGCTTTGGAAGAACGTTTTCCATGACTCTTACTTTTTACATGTTTTGGAGTAAAAGCTGCATGTACTATGTGCATTTAGTCCAAATATTAGACGAGGCAATGGAGAAGAAATTCTGTGGGGGGGGGGGTGGCTGTGAATGCACCATTCTGGGGATGAAATCAGATCCTTACTCTCATCCTAGCTGTGGATCAGGCTGACTTTATTATTCCAGGGGCTGGGGAATACCTAGGTCTACTTGACTTAATGGCACATGGAAGAAGGATGGGGTTAGGTGGGTACATGAATAGATTCTGCCAACAGAAATAAGATGAGAGCTGGATTATTACAACATTGTATGTCACCCTTGCTATTTTTATGTAACACTACTAAAACTCTGAGTTCCCCAGAGAGAGGTAAAATGTAAACTCTCCAATTTGAAGAGAGTCGCTTCTGCATGCATTTTCTCTGCTGTGCAGATTATGTGTGGAACTCTCTTCTAGGGTCACTCTCTAGTTTAGAGGACAACACGATGGGGAGGAAGTTACTGCTAAAAAGGGAAAAGCAGGGCTGATGTGGACTTTACGTAGGAGGCTTTCATTATAGAGCCTTAAAGCAGCAAGGGGCTTAGGTTTCTATCTAGAAATGAGGAAATAGAGGCTTGGAGATGAGAAGAAACTGCACGTTCAATGAGTACGTAAGAGTTGAGCCACTGAGTGTATTAGTTTCCTAGGGCTGCCATAACAAAATACCACAAACTGGTGGCTTCAGTGAAAGCAACTTCTTATCTCACTGTCCTGGAGGCTAAAAAGTCTGAGATGAAGGTGTCCGGAGTGCCGTGCTTCCTCTGAAGGTGCTAGCAAAGGATATGATGCAGGCCTCTCTCCTAGCTCCTGGTGGTTCCTTGGCTTGTGGCAAAATAACTGCAATCTTCACACGGCATTCTCCCATGTACATGTCTGTCTCTGCATCCAACTTCCCCCTTTTCATAAAGATGCCAGTCATAATAGATGAGGGCCCACCCAAACCAATTCACTTTAACTTGATGTATCTTTGAAAAGATGTTATCTCCAAATAAGGTTCCATTCTCAGCTCTGGGGGGTGAGGACTCCAACATGCCTTTTTTGGGGAACACAGCTCAACCCAAAACACTGAGTCTCTACCAAACCTGATCTCTCAACTCCCAGACTAGGGTCGGTCCCACTGTTGCACACTGCATCTGATATTCTAATGTTGTTTTCCTGAGTACAAGCCCCTGGTTGCATCCTGAAGTCAAATGTAAATGATTTGGGGATTATTTCTTTAGCATCAGCACTCCATTAGTGTAGATAATTAAAAGTTGATTGCAGAAGGCATTATTTTTCATTTCTAAAAGCCTGCATTAAGATGGAATAGCCATTTTCCTAGAAAGAATGGGGATTATCCATCACCCTGACACTGAGGGAAATTCCACCAAAAAAAAAAAGGTAAAAGGAGAAAAGCACTTTATCAATGTGATTGATTATTATCATCAGCAGGGTCGCTGCTGCTCGGCTTCATTCATTTATTACTATTTCACACCGACAAACAGAGGATCCAGCCTAGGCTGTGCTGTTTCGAAAACGGTACATCAGATGAGTGGGCCTATCTTTGTAGGAATAAGGCAAATAACAACGAAAACCCCCAGTGTTGACATTCATTCATTATTCAGAAAATATTTACTCAAAATTTTAGTTGATTTATGGTCCAGGCACTGATCTAAGTGCCTGAGAAAACATCAGGGAACAAAACAAAGAAAAAGTCTTGCCCATTAAGCTTACAGTCTTGTGAAATAAATTGTAGAGTATATGTGAAGATGGAAAAAATAGAGCAGGGTCAAGGGATTGAATGTTTTGGGGTGTGTGTGTGTGTGTGTGTGTGTGTGTGTGTGTAAGTGACCGCAATTCGGGGGAGCGGTCCCTGCCAAGGTAGCATTTGAGGAAGGCTTGAAGGAAGTGAGCAGGTGAGCCCTGGGCTCCCTGGGGAAGATGAGAACCAAGGCAAAGGGCATGAAGTGGGATCAGGTCTGGTGTGTTCCAGAAACAGCAAGAAGGCCAGTGTGGGTATCAATGGCCCTGATGGCTGAAGACCTGATTGTGTTGTGTTCTGGTGATAGGTCTGATTAGGTTTGACAACTTCAGCCTCTGGGAGCTTCCTTGACGCCCTCCTGCCTCCAAGTCTGAGCTCCTCTGGACCTTCCTTGCCTCTCTTTCCTGGCTGCTAATCAACAACATTAAAACGGGCAGCAGAGGGCAGCGGAATGGGTAAGGCTCTGTTACGGGTGGTACCATCTCCCTTCTGGCATCCTCACCACCTGCCCAGCTAAATATTTGTCATATTTATACAAAACAATATTGATTTACCTTTTATCCTGGTTGATCCAAACAGGTTGATCACATAACTGACACCTGTATTCTGCTAGGGAAGCCTAGTCAATTCTTCTCTATGGGAAAAAGGCTTAACAAGACATGTGACTACGATAATGTTTCACACTGCAGCATTCATACTAACATAAAAAATAAAACCAAAAGAAAACGTTGTTAAACAACTATACTCCAATACAAAATAAAAAGTTTAAAAAAAAAAAAGAATGTATTGCCATCTAAGAAACCCAGTGTTGGGAGACAATTCTCCATGGCCTCCCACGTCTCTACCCATGGCCCCCTTCCTCCCCCTCCAATGTCAGCCGCATCTCTCTCTACACATTCTACCTTAGTCACATCTCACTCTGAATCTCTTCTTCTTCCTCCCACCTCCATGTTTTAAGGACTCCACTGATTACACTGGACCCACACAGATAAATCAGGGCAATCTTCCTTTCTGCTAACTGGCAACTTTAGTTCCACCTACAGCCTTCCTTCTCCTTTGCCATGTAGCCTGTACAGGTCTGGGGATTAGGATGTGGACCTGTTTGGCAGGGGCACGTGGGGTGATGATTGTGCCCACTACACCAGCCAAACTAAGTGTCAAAACTCATCATCCTAACGTAAAGGCATCAGAACAAGACATTCGCTTGTAGCTACGATGCCCCAGTCATTTCTTGATCTTGCCTGAGGGTGCTGACCTTCAGAGACGGATTACATGTGTGCTTGGCCTGTGACCTCCTAAAACTTCAGAACACATTTCCTGAAGTGCATCTCAAGGGAGGAGGTGGTCGGGGGGGCGGGGGGGGGGGAGGCTGTTGCCCCAGGGCAGGCACGCTGTCCTCGGAGACTTTAAAACAAGAATAAACCTGCCTAAAAGCCAGTCTGCTTTCTACTATCAACACAGGCTGGCAATTCTATGCCACGTCGGTGACAACTACGCCTATTGTCTTCCCTACTTTGCTACGTTCCTGTTCCCCAGCAAAACTATCCCTTTCTTTCCTGAGAGTAACTCACTTATTCTTCTGCAGTGCCTCTAGCCTAAGAGCAGCACACAGACTTTTGAAACTGTATGAAGCCCCATGAACCCCAGATTATGTCTCACTGTGCAGAAAGCAAACCGCAAGTGAGACTTCTCCATCAGCAGCCTAGGGTGATGTCCTGACTCCAAGGATGACCGTTTGTCATCTGTCCTCAAGGTGGAGGTCGCAATAGATAACCAACAAGGACCTACTGTATAGCACAGGGAACTCTGCTCGACACTCTGTAATAACCTACAAGAGAAAAGAATTTGAACAAGAATAGATACGTGTATATGTACTGATACAACCGAATCACTTTGCTGGACACCTGAAACTAACACAGCATTGTTAATCAACTCTACTCCGATATAAAATAAAACATTTTTAAATGAATGAATAAATAAAAAATAACTAAAAAAAGGAAAGCACAGGCTAACAAAGTTAAAACTGTTTGCTCTTTTTTAAAATTGAGATATATAATTCAAGGTAAAATGTCATACGAAAAGGACTCTCCCATTCCTGGGGTCCCTGGCAATATTTAACACATCATGCAGTCTGACCCCAAAGCACTGTGTCATGAAAACTGCAAATAACACCGGCAGGAAGGCAAACTCCAGTTCACTAATACACCCACCTGTAGCCCCTGGTAGGTATTCATGAAAACTAAACAAGAATGTTAAAAACATGATGGTTTTCACAATGCAACTAATTAACTTAATAATCTGCTCCAATCCCATTGCCATCTGAATGATCACACTCTATGTTTTATTGAAAATTACAGCCATGGACGTCCTGGTAAGCAAGCAAAACCGTGTGACCATTTGAACAATCATTCAAGGCAGCAAAGCGTAGAGGAAAGAGCACCAGCCTTGGACCTGAATGTGATATAGGCCAGGCACAGGAATAGCTAAGGCTCCGACACTGGACTTCACCAGACGTATCCTAAATAGGACAGAGTGGGGTCGGGTCTGTAGTAAGGTCTATGCAAAGCCAGCTACCAAGACTGAGATGATCGCACCAAATTCAGATTGTTTCCAGCAGTGCTTATCAAGCTTTTCCGTACAGATAGAATCTCCAGGAGATCTTGTTAAAATTCAGATTCTGATTCTGTAGATCTTAGGCAGGGCCTGAGATCCTGCATTTCTAACAAGCTCCCAGGAAGGACCACAGTCTGAGTGATGAGGGTCTGCATCTCTGTAGCATCCCTGGCAGCTGAAAAGAAGCTGCACTGTAATATGTGTTAAAATTTGTGACTCTGCTGTCCACCTCGAACCATCTCATTTTTCATCTTAGAATAGAAAAATCAAATTTTTTCAGGTAAATTTACATACCCGATGGTACCAGAACTAAGTGTGGTAGCCAGAGGCTTTCCCTTATAGCTTTTGGTTAAAGCCAGGCTAGTTCTCCACACCGTGAGGGGCATTCTTTGGGTTCTCATGGAGTAATTTCTGTAGGAACTGACATCAGAACAATAACTGCAGAAATGGGAGCATTCTGAGATCACTATCTAAAGCAGAATTTGCCTATGACTATAGAGTCCCTCCTACAAGAAATTCAAAGCGGCTTGCAATCAAGCTCACCAACCTTCCTCATATATCTATGAAGGCATTTTTATGTTACCACTGGAGAAACTATAGCTAGACAATCCTAACAGCCTTGGTCATTAAATCATTAAATGTTCCCATGAGTTTCCATTGGTGAGAGCAGGCCAAGAAGGTAATGGGTAAAAAAGTGAGAGTCACGGGGAAAGATGAACAGAGGTCAAATGAGCATTCCACTGGACCCAAGTCAACCTGAATTACACTGACAGCTTTACCCTCGCTCGTCTGTGACAGTGGACAGAGCATTTCGACTATGGAGGCTTCAGTTTTCTCCATGTGTAATATGAGCATAAGATTAACTCTTTCTTTACTTTGCAATGCTGTAACTCTGAATGACTGCCTGTGAACAATCACACTATTCTGACCTTATATCCAGGTTGGACCCCTAAAAGCCACTGGAATCTAATTTGGAACAGTGGCATAAAAAAGGACTTATTACATCATATTGAACAGAAGATGGCTCTGATACGATTTGCTGCCCCAATCTCTCACCAAAGGGAGAAGGAAATCAGAGATAACAGAGTAATATCAGTACATCCTATTACCTGTTTACAGAAATAAATGCCTTTGTTGCTACCTTTGCTGTGTTATTATTTCACAGCCTAGTCCCTCAAATGCTGAGTGTGTGTGTCTGTGTGTGTGTGCACACTCACGCATGTACACTCATGGGAATGTAAAATAAGAGTTTAGAAGGATGGAAAGAGACCAACCTTTTCCCCAGGAAAACTTCTTCCCTGTTTACCTTTTCCCCAGCCAGAGTAAACAGGCTTAGGAAAAGTGAAAGATATTCTGCGGAATTTCAATTATTTACTTACACACAAAAAGTCTCTGGAATGCCATCTACTAGAATAGAAGATCTTAACACAGAAGGGTCCTGCTGGGAATTCCACTGCTCGCTGCTTCCTTTGAGGCCATCAAGTCAACTAAAATCAACTTCTAAAGATTTCCCAAGAGCAACCCCACTCCTGGGCATACATCCGGCGAAAACTCTAACTTGAAAAGATACATGCACCCCAGTGTTCACAGCAGCACTATTTACAATAGCCAAGACGTGGAAGCAACCTAAATGTCCATCAAGAGATGAATGGATAAAGAAGATGTGGTATGTATGTGTGTGTTTATGTGTGTGTATATATATATACACACATACATATATATATATATATATACATACACACACATTATATACATATATATAATGGATATAGTATACATATATTATATCTATACAATATATATAATGGAATATTATTCAGTCATAAAACAGAATGAAATAATGCCATTTGCAGCAACATGGATAGACCTAGATATTATCATAATAACTGAAGTAAGTCAGAAAGAGAAAGACAAATATCATGTATGTGGAATCTAAAAAAATGATACAAATGAACTTATTTACAAAACAGAAATAGACTCACAGATAGAGAAGACAAATTTATGGTTACCAAAGGGGAAAGGGGTGGGATAAATTAGGAGTTTGGGATTAACATATATACACTAGTCTATATAAAATAGAAAACAAACAAGGTCCTACTGTACAGCACAAAGAAGTATATTCAATATCTTATAATAACCTAAAATGTAAAAGAAGCTGAGAAAGAATAGAGTTATATATATATAACTGAATCACTTTGCTGTACACCTGAAACTAATACAACATTGTACATCAACTATATATTTTTTTTTTCTTTTTAAAGAAATTCACGTTCGTTCGTTCGTTCGTTCGTTCATTCATTCATTCATTCATTCATTTATTTATTTATGACTGTGTTGGGTCTTCGTTTCTGTGCGAGGGCTCTCTCTAGTTGTGGCAAGCGGGGACCACTCCTCATCACGGTGCGCGGGCCTCTCACCATCGCGGCCTCTTTTGTTGTGGCGCACAGGCTCCAGACGCGCAGGCTCAGCAATTGTGGCTCACGGGCCCAGTTGCTCCGCGGCATGTGGGATCCTCCCAGACCAGGGCTCGAACCCGCGTCCCCCGCACCGGCAGGCAGACTCTCAACCACTGCGCCACCAGGGAAGCCCCTACATCAACTATATTTTAATAAAAAGTTTTTTAAAAGAAGACGTCCCAAGAAAGTATCCTTGGAAACCCACCTCCTTGGTATTTTACCTTAATGTACAACTAAGTCTATCATTTTGAAAATTAAATACATGCACATTCTTTAGGAAGGACTCTCAAGTCTTTAAGTTTTATTCCAACTAGGAATAAAAATGAGAAGTGTGCAGATGGTACTGTATAATGTAATAGCTCTAACCATTAATGCAAAAACCAAGGACATTTCTTTTGACGAAAATGTCTTTACCTCTACTAGATATTTGTTCAGTCACCCGATGCTCTTCTGACTTTTTCCATAAAATTTAACATATATTGAGAAAATAGTAGTTATCCCAGTTTAAATGTTATCATGTTAGAAATCATGTTTATCAAAATCCCTGAAATGTTACAGACTAAATAAAACTCAGTGCCAGTTCATAGGAAATTCATGACAAGTGAAAATGTTTTTGAGGTTGGGCCTTGATTTTGTTTGGCCTCAGCAAAAATAAAACATCAAAGTATCAGGTTCTAAGACTGTGTCTTAACGTACTTTCAGGAAAATAGAAAAATTTGACTAGTTTCAGTGAGTTATAAGAAAAGGTCAAAAAAACCTTTTATAGCACGTCACGTGAAGTGTTGCTATTTCTGTACCACTCCTGAAAATCACTGAAACAAAGTGAAAAATAGATTCAATACAAAATATGTACATATACATACATTCATACAATACACAATTAAAGAGTTAACTAAATATTTTTTCAAGATCCCACCACCTTCTAAACTCCACATCCTATTTGTCTAAGAAAATCATGACTTGAATGAACACAAAGGTTTAAAGGAAATCACTGTGAATGGCCAGAGAGGAGAGATGGGCTGAGTTAGGTTGTTTCTTGCATCAGCAGCTTCAATTCCCAGTTCGTCTTCCCACAACATACCATCCAACTGTTAAAGAGCTGGATAAGATATCTGAAGGGGCTAACAAGAGCTGGAGGAATATTTTCCTATTTCTGCTTAATTGATGGGAAATAAACTCCTTTTTGGGTGGGAGCATCTATCCCAAAGGTGAGTCAACTCAAGACCTCTAAATTGAGATTAATGAAGATCAAACTCATTAACCTGAAGGCTTTGAGTGGCTGGCACTTCGTTAGTGATTTGATTTTTGTTTTGTGAGAATCTTAAATCAGGAAATTGAGTGATGTTCATGTTGGTGGGAGGCCCAAGAGATAATGCTGAACATTCGCTTGTAGAAATTTATCTGCATTCACTGACTGTCACTATCGATTTGACTTTGCTGCTTCATCTTTCTAATCCCTGCAGCATCTTGCCTTGGGCAGAGCTGTAGGGCTTGAATAGAAAAAGAAAATAAAAACTGGAATACCTTCTCTGGTTAGAACCAAAAAAGAAGAAGACAGGAGATGGAAAGAGGAAGAAAAAGACTTGACCTGAGTCCTTGGCAGTGTGAAAAGCCCCATCCAACTGGAGGTTAGGTTGAAAATATTAGCCTGTGTGATTTACAAATTTCAATGTGGGTCTGTAACAAAGAATTCTCCTGAAGCTAGAATGCACATTCTACAAGAAAGGGATGTGAGAATTCCACCCGCTATTCACAGATGGCGGTGGAAATATAATCTTCCAGGGCCTCCTTAGAACTACATGGGGTTCTTTTTTTCTCTCTCTCTCTCTCTTATAACTGGAACTCTAACCATGTTTTTTTTGTTTTTTTTTTAAAGGACTTAACTGGACTTCCCTAGTGGCACAGTGGTTAACAATCTGCCTGCCAATGCAGGGAACACGGGTTCAAGCCCTGGTCCGGGAAGATCCCACATGCCGCAGAGCAACTAAGCCCATGCGCCACAACTGCTGAGCCTGAGCTCTAGAGCCTGCGAGCCACAACTACTGAGCCTGCGCACCTAAAGCCCATGCTCCGCAACAAGAGAAGCCACCGCAATGAGAAGCCCGCGCACCGCAACGAAGAGTAGCCCCCGCTCGCCACAACTAGAGAAATGCCGTGCGCAGCAACGAAGACCCAATGCGGCCAAAAATAAAAATAAATTTAAAAAAATTATAATTCTTTTCCAAACATTTCATGGTCATATGACCTTATTTATCCTCACAGTGTCTCATTGTAATTTTTCTCTCCCTATGTACTCAGTATAAATTTTAAAAAAAATAAAAAACACTGAAATTTTTAAAGCAGTGAAGCAGGAATGGCTTTTACTTCACCAATACTGATATTCTTTTATCTCAATGATCTTCTACATAAAGAGTATTTTTAAAGCACAGGAGAAATCTTTTCATGGAATTCATTGTGGGCCGGAATGAATATTTTTTGGTAAGTATTTTATACAGAGTAAACTATATAATTATAAGAATTTTGTAGTCACCTTGAAAATTACCCTTCCCTCCAGGACAACACAGGAGGGAGGAGTTCAAGTAGAAAGTGTGTGTTAGACAGAGAAAGAGAGAATTAGCTTCTAGACTAACTACACCAGCACTCCTGAGAGCCTGCTTAAGGCCAAGTACAAGATGCTTATAGATCACTCTCCTTTGGCTCCAGTTCCTTGCATTTTTCTGTTTATGATTCTCTGTACTCATGTCATTATTATTATCAGAGACTGTGCCCACTCCACCTTCTAATAACGACTAAAACATCTTAATAGTTAACCTTAGCTCATCTTTGATGCCTGACTTTATATAGAACAGAATTAGGCACCATGGAAGTAAAAGTTCACACTTAAATAGTAGCTAATTCATGCTCCTTAGTTGGGAAGTTTAATACATTTAGGCTAATTAGAATAAATTATTCTGTAAGCACATTTTTTACTGAGAGTTAAGGTTATTTATAATCTCCCAGAACATTACTCAGAATAAATACCTTGTGAACAACTAATATTCCTTTGTCAGGTTATAAATAGACATATTTATTTGTTTGCTGGTAATCTTTAATATATTTTTATCTAACAAGGGAATTAATTTTTCCATTTGTATGTTCTTAAGGAATGAAAATACTTTGAAGACTCGGTTATAAGTCCATAGCTGTGACTTCATGAGCAATTAGGTGTATATTAATGCAGAGTGAAAGGTTCAGAGTTGGCCAAGAAGACCCTTGGCGAAAGCACACCTCTTATTAAAGTTCAACGCTTGTATACTGTGCCCCTTGTAGAAGGGAATAAATTAAGTTCAGGTCCTTCTATTACTTGTGACCTGGGAAAACTTACCAGAAGCTGGCCAAGGTTTTACAATCATTTATTAAACAAACATTTATTGAGTGCCTGCACTAGATCAGACCCTGTCCTGGACACCAAGGAAATAAAAGTATATTTTATATACTTGTTTACAGAGATACTTATATAGAGAGATATTTACAAAGAGGAAATAAATACAGGAAAATAGGATAATAGTAATCATCATAATAAATGAATACTGCATAATAGAGAATGAACAAGATAGTACAGGAATAGATAGAGAAGCAGGTCTACTGAATTTAGGGAAAATTTTACAGAGGAGATGGTTACCTGAGCTGAGTCTGAAATCACAAAGGAGTACTAGCTGGAGTTCTTAACCTGTGATCTAGATACTCCCTCTAGCACCTGTGGATAGAATACAGGGGATCCATGAACTTGGATGGGAAGAAAATGTTCATATATTCCTTTTCCCTGAACTCTAACTGAAAATTAGCATTTCCATTGATTTCAAATGTAAGCAACAAACCATAGTAATATTGACTGTGATTTTCCTCAGCAAAAGAAATTGCAGATTTTCTGAAAGAATCATAGTTATTAGCCCTGATGCTACATCACATTACTTCTTATTACTTCATCCACCAATCAAGAAGCTTGTTTACTACCATATCACAATTTTAAAAATATTTAACTATCTTTCAATTTAATTGGCTTATTTGTAATCTGATATATTTTCCACAGATATTTAAAAACTCCATCTTGAGGCAGGGTCTCTGGGCATCACCAGAATGCCAAAAAGGTCCATGACACCAAAAACATTTACTACCAGGATCAGAGGATACTCAACCAGACGGAAAATAGGAAGGTTAATTTGTGCACAAATAGAATGTATTTACAGAAGTCTGCAAAAGAATAGGAGGGAAATGTATGAGAGAAGCCAAAATTCCTTCAGAGAGGACTGCAGAAACCCCCAATCCAAGAAGTGCAGGAGGAATATATCAAAAAGATCTGAGAAGAAATTGGACAGTGCTTTGGCAAGGCAAAACACAAACTTACCCGACTAAAACTTAATAGACAGTACTAACAAAAGAAGGGTGAAAAAGGCTCAGGATGAAAATGTGTGCTCAGATATAAAAAGCAAGGAGAACTACAGCATATGATTGGCCTTAGAATGGAGGCAGATTTGTGTGAGGTTGTACGCATCCCTAGTTGCACGTGGGTATTCGAAGTTTCACATGTAGTCCTTGAAAAAATATAAAGAACCACAAAGATGCTGGGATTAAATGCCAAAAGTAGGGCCTAAAATACTACAACAACATGAGGGATCATGAATAGAAGAAAGCCAAGGGCTACAAAGCATTTGTGTTTGACCGGAAGAAAAATCAAGGTCCACTGTCAATGTCATTGGTCAGACTGGACGGTCATGGCTAATGGGCACCAAACACTTTCTGAATATGAAAGGTAGTCTGTTCAGCTGGGACTTGATAATAGAGAAACATCACTGAAAGTTGAAAAGTGCCCCCCTAGGACACAGAGGGCCAGCAATAAATGTACAGAAAATAAAAGCAAGGAGCTTAAAGCTTCAAGATATTTTGCCAACTTACTTAATAATAAATATTATGCTATTTTATTGCATTCGTAGCACTTCCTATGCTCCTGGGTTCTTGGTCTTTTAAGCATAAAGGGTAAATAACTTGCCCATGGTCAGCCAGCCAGTGAGAGGAATGGTGCAGGACATACACACAGCTGGCTCAGAAGCTGAAAGAGGAGGGCCTGCAGGGGGGCAATCAATTTCCAGAAGAAAGTCCTGGCAAAAGTTCCCAAGTTTCTTACCTAGATAAATGATTAGTTGTGGCAGTTACTGCCTGAGAAACTTTCTCACTTTCCTCAAATAAACAGACACATAAGAAACCTTTTCAGTGATAAAAATGAATGGAGATCTCCTGAGAGATGTGTACCTTGTAGTGTTTCCCGAGGGGCAGATGCCCTCAGACTGAAATATACTGATAAAGTCAATGTATGAGTTGTCGTCAGAAAGCTAAGGCTCCTTCTCTTTCCACTTCGGCATCAGAAAGACCCCTCTCTGCACCGCTCCCCAACCTCGCTGGTTGTGAGCACTCCTCCTGTCTTTACGACCATGAGACCTTGGCACCACTGAGTGGCAGGCTATGGATGACCCCACCTTCCAGAGTTATGGGTCTGAAATCATAACTTAGTTACGGATTGAGTCTTCAGAAACGAAATGTACACCTCTGCTTGAAATGAACATTTCAAGGGCATACAATTCCTCCACGTGGCACTGACATTGAGCTCTTGATTGTTTACTTATGTCCAACAATTACTATCATGCTCTATGACAGTGATTTTTTTTTTCTAGGATAGAAAGAAGTTCCATATGTTTCACGTGTAAGCCAGCCCTGACCCCTCCCTCTTCTCTGCTTCCAAAGTTCATAATCATCAAGTCCTACCTAGCCTTCCTATAACTCACATATTTATCTCCACTCCCACTTCCGGTGGCACCGCCACCTAGCGCTCGCCTGCGGTACTGCAGCAGCCTCCTGAATGGCTTCCCTCACTCTGATCTGGTCCATGCCCCCTTATTCTCACACAAAAGCCACAGGGATTTTTCTTAGTCACTGCTCAGTGTCTAAGCCCTCCACGCCCTTCAGAATAAAGCAGGAATTCCCTAACCTAAAACACAAGGTCTTCAACATGACCTCTAATTCTATCTTTAGTTTCAACCCTCACTACTCCTTCCCTCTCAATCCAAGCAACCATTCTACCAAATTACTTTTGGTACGACTGACATGCAGGCTCCTGGAAGTCTGGGCCTTTTAATGTGCCATTTCTTTTCTTATAACCTCATTCCCCTCCCCTTTCCCCTACCTTTTATCCTGACAAATGGCCCTCACTCTTCAGATTACAGTTCCAGAGAGCCCTCCACCACCAGCAATTTTGAGCAAGACTCTCTTGTCCTACCTGTTTGTGTGTCTGTGTTTCTACTAGACAGGGCCCAGGAGGCCAGGGACCGTGTCCCTGTTCTCACTGTATCACTCAGTAAATATCTGTCAAAGGGTAGATGAACAGATAGTCTTGTAATGAGGTTTGCTCTTTAAAATAAATAATATTGGTAGAGTCATAATGCTTTCCAGACAATATTTCTACATCTGTGTTTCTTTTAAAATGTCAAATTAAATGTCACAAGTTTGCTATCTGCATAATCACTAAATATAAATTTTGACGCTCTGGATTAAATGAGTGACACAGGTTGAACATTCTACTGCTGCACTTGAAACAAAGTCCTTTTTTTAACTAAAGAATTTTTAAAATTTGCTTTATTAGGTATTTAGTTCCATTTTTCTTCTCCCTGAAACACAGAAAGCAAGTGACAAAGATTTGGGATTACCTTTACACACACAAAAATCTACTCATCCTCTCCTCCCCTCCATAAACTCCCAACAAGGTAGACATACAGGAAGTAAAGGAAATCCACTGATAGACAAAAGTAAATGATACTGGAAGAAACTACGAAAGGGTAAGTGTGAGGAATGTAGGACACCAGAGACAAGTAAACGATTCCCAGCCTGCTCTGGTTATCACTGAGAAGAAAGCAGAGGAGGATCTGTGGGTATCATAAAAACATAAATTACTTAGAAGCCACAAGTGAATTGGTAAGTGTCTCTAGGACAATCACTTTGGGGAGGGGGCTAGATACCTCAAATCATTTCCATCTTTAAGGAAACATTCTTTGCTTGGCCATCATTCTAGTCCTCAACTAACTGAAGCTTATAAATATCAAATACAAGACTAGCTGATGCAACCGGATGAAATGCACTAGGCTGATTTTTAGGCATCAGTGTCACGTCGGAAAAATAAGAGCATGATGGGCTTTAATTTATGCATTTTAAAATAATTTGGGGGGTCAGCTTTGCCAGCTTCTCTGGAGCCAGGACTAATCCCAAAGGCATCATAAATAAAGTCAGCCTGATGATACTTCATCAGGCAGCTGAAGGCAATAGTACAGACACCTGGTCTTGGCTGCTGCCATTTTACCTGCTGAGATACTCCAGCGAGTCCTCCTTACTAGACAAGACAGAGGACCTTACGGGCTTCCAGAAAATGCAAACTCTCTTCTGTGCCAACAGCATACACATCTTACCACAAGTGGTGAGAAGCTATAGCATTTTACTTCACTTTTTGAATTGGGGTCTTCCCTTTACTTCACCACCTGGGCCTAGGAAGGCATATTAGTTTCCTAAGACTGCTATAAGAAAGTATCACAAACTTGGTGGCTTAAAACAACAGAAATTTGTTGTCTAACAGTTCTGGAGGCCTGAAGTCTGAAGTCAAAATACTGTAGGGCCATGCTCCCTTCATGGCCTCTAAGGACAATCCTTCCCTGCCTCTTCCAGCTTTTGGTAGCCCCAGGCATTCCTTGGCTTGTAGATGACCCACTCCAATCTCTGCCTCTTTTCTTCACATGGCATTCTTCTTGGGTGTCTGTGTATTGACACTGTCTTCTCTTTTTTTATAAGGATACCAGTCATATTGGATTAAGGGCCCACCCTACTCCAGTATGCTTCCATCTTAACTAACTCCCTTGCAAGGACTCTTATTTCCAAAGAAAGTCACATTCCATGATACTGGGAGTAAAGACGTCAACATATCTTTTTTTTGCGGGGGAGGGAGCAGTGTACGTAATTCAACCCATAAACGAAGGATAAAAGAAATCATTCTAGTTTGCTTTTGCATTATGCGTAGTTTGTGTGTTAGTGTTTTCTGTGTAATCTCTTACTTAGAGGAAAAATAACTTCTTCTTATTTCCATCTTTGGACCAGAAAGTTAAAACTTAGTTAGAATTGTATGGAGAAATCAATTCCCGAGTTTCCACTGTGTTCCATCCCTCCACATTCTTCACCAGCTACAAATGATTCTCTAATTTCCACCACTTTCTCAAACTACATACACTTAATTTTCACTAATCAACGTCAAGCAGCCCATCACCAAACGGTCAACTTCTAGTATCTCAACCCCAGAATTCCTGGCCCTAGTGAATTCCTAACAACTGTTATTAACATGAGAATTTATTTTCTTTTGGTCATTTGGGACCTACTCTCAAATTATGTGTTCACACTCACAAATCTCAAATGCCTACGTGTTTCATCACCACAGACTTTCAAAGTTCCTTCATGGGTGGTTATAGGAAGTAGAATGAGAGAGTCAGCTCTATGAAAACCAATTGTACCATGACTTGGTATCTGGAGAAGACCACCCAGACACACCTATAGACAGAGAAAGCAGGCTGTCTTAAAACAGTGACCCATCACTTGGTCTTGCGACTTGAAGACTGAGTCTATCAAGTTTCAGGTATCCACCGGAGATGGTCCCTTATAGGTGGATAGGTGACATAGTAATCCACTCAAACATCTGATTTAACCATTTTAAGAGTCTAAAGTCATCTATGACAATGATACCAGCATTGACCACAGGGAATCTTAGGCTTTGTGGTGACAGGAAAATGCCAAAGATCACAGATCCAGAAAAGGAGATGCCTTTCAGCCTTAGTTGGGAGTCTCCTACCATCACCTGGCAACAACTGTGGAAAAGTCCTTGCCCCCATTGAGTTTGTATTCCAGACTGAAGAGACAGATAATCAGCAAACAAATAAGGACAGTTATAGTGTGTCAGATGGTACAAGCCAACAGAGAGGTAAGGGAGGTTATAGGGGTGTACCAGGAGGAGGGACGGGGTGGGTGGTCAACGAAGGCCTTGCTGAAAAGGTCACACCTGAGCCAAAATATAAAGGAAGTGAAGTTCTAAGCTGGTTGATTCCTATTCCTTCATAAAGGATCCTTTGATTTTATAATTCTCTCTTCATGGATTTCATGTTTTAAAACATCTCATTTTCCAAAAATATGAAGTCTTGGTTAATTGTCAAAATACATACTCTCTGTGGAAAGCTCCTCAGGATGCAGACAAAAGTTGGGCTCTTGACTTGCATAGTGAAAAGCTAAATTCAACCAGCAGGACTTAGGCAACAGGACCCTCACTTCCCTGTTTATTCCAGCTCTAGATTTCTACAGGGATGGTGATAATTTAATCTAGAGGAAACCCTCTTGCAGAACTTCATGGTTCCAGCTCAATAAGACTTACAATGTCGTTGAGAGCATCCATACTAGATGTTAGAACATAAGCGCCAGGGAGCAGAGAGCATTGCATTGCTCGGTGACATAGCCCAGTGCTCAATATATTTTTGTTGAATTGAATTTCTTGAACTCACACCATTCGCCTGGACCATTCACTGATCACTGGGATTGATTTTCCCATTTGAGATCTGTTTCTTCCACTATTATCATAGTTTCTATTTTTCTTTACCCTCCACAATGCCAGCACATCACTGGGCCATGATTATTCTTGCAGCTGAGTTACATGTGAGATTACTGACTGTGCCAGAATGATGAGAAATCAGTGATGTAAAAATGGGGAAGGTTGGAAGGTAGGGGCACATTTTTCTCTAAATGGAATTATTAGCTAGAACTCCCAAGAAATATAAAAATGCATGTTTGGAGAGATGGATATCCAGAGGGAGGAAGCCATTTCCCTTTCATTCCCCTACTGATTTTAGCTGTTTTAGAAAGAAGAAAGTGGAGGCTCCAAAGATCCATGGTCATCTCTGGTCGTTTGATCTTAAGGGCTCCTGAAGACACATTCCGTTTGGTTGTCCAATTCATTTCTCAATTTGTAGCTGATGCCATCACCAGGGTGGGGTTTATATTTTCCCACCATGTGCTTCCTACAAAGTTCTGCTGCTGATAGCTATTATTTTGAATTATATTTTATAAAGCATGTATTCTCTTCTACTTAGCTGTTTTCTACACTTTATCATACCCCAAACCTATCACTGATGGTGACAACCACAAATCCCTGTGGTTTGCTCTCAGGAAAAGATCTTCGTGAAGAAAGATAGATCAGGGCTGAATTCTTTCATAGAGATCATTTTTTTCTACTCTTTTTCTGAAAGAAAGAAATTTCACCCCCCTCGGAAATGAAACAAAGCTATCTCACCCAAGATGGGTTATATATTCATCAACCGCTTATGTTCAATATTTGTTGAGTACCTGTTATATCCTAGGCAACTTCCTAGACCCTGAGGATACAGGGGTGAATAAAGCAGAAACAATTCTTAATCTCATGGCACTTACATTCTAGTTTACATAATATGAGGTGCCATCTTAACCAAAATTTCCTACTTTCTATGGGACATCAAGGGATGGGGCAGAGGCTGTCATTTTAATGTGCGTATTTGGCTTTCCCTAGTTGGATTTTTGGCTTTAACTTCCATTAATTTGTCTTACATCTCAATTAATTTTTATGAGCTCCTCATTATATATCACATTGATTTAAATAATAGCAATAATAATAATAGAAGACACTCAAAGTCCCAACTCATTAGCTTGAAAGCTTCAGCCTTTCTCCTGAGATACAGTTCACACCATACCCTGTAGGCTGCATATAAACCTAACTAGAAAATAAAGAAGGGAAGTTTTGCCTTGCAATGAAACCAGCCATAGTCTCATGTCCATTCTGAACGGTAAAGGTATTCTTCCATAAACAGTTCACGAATTGTTCTTTTGGTTATTCCATTAGTTGCACACACGGTCATTACACAAACCATTAAACTTAATGAGGATGAAACTGGCTATAACTTTTAAGGCAGTTAAGCCTCCATTACCTATAGACACAGGCAATCAACTCTGGGAATACGTTCCCACTATTCATAGGGAAGGACTACCTGAAGATCACAGGTTCCTTCCCCTCCAGTACTGAAGCAATAGCTGCTCAATTAGAGCACTGCTAGCATCAAGGGAGGCCCCATGGTGTCTCTTCAAACTGTGGATACTTCATCACTCAAGGTGAAAATGGTAGAAAAATGAAACTTATCACAAATTTGCTGTAAATGGACAATTCCTGCCAAGCTGACATATGTAACTTTGCTTCCTCTGATGTCACCGGATAATATAACTCACTGCTGAAACACTGTTGACAGTAGAAAAAGGAAAAATAAATAAATCTGTGGAGCCAAGGATGACATTACAAAAACAAAGAATGACAATGAGGCTATTTCTGCACATGTCTGCATTTCAATTGGCAAACCACAATCTGGAGATGTATAATATCACCAAGGCCACCGTCTAACCCAGGATTCTGTTGCCAGGTATGAGCTTAGCACTTTGCCCATGGACTTCTGCAAATAATTACTAGCTTAAAAAAAAAAAAGTTTGCCACCCCACCTGGCCCCCTTCCCCAAGCAGTGCATGAATATAGTAAATAAAGTGACTAAAATCAGCCTTTTAAGCAACTGCCCAGCATAAATCATTACTTGGCAAGAGGCTATAACATTTGTCTGTTATGGTTCTACACAGTATGAAGTCCACTTCCAAGTAGATGTCGTGATAAATATGGCATCGGAGACCATGCCTAAGGAAAAGCTGAGTGGAGATGAAATTCCATTTCAGAATGAAATAATTAAGTTACTATGACCATCTGTGATCTCCTACACAAGCAAAGAACTGACTGAGCACATCTGTCATGTTGTAAACCTATCGGCTTGCAGATGCTTTAAAGGCAATGAATGAAACCTTAATTTCTTGGTATCTTTCATAGCCCCTACCATTGTAGGCACTCATTTACTCATTCAGGAAATATTTTAGGTCATGTACTAGATACAAGGCACTATGCTAAGAGCTGTGATGTAGAGGTTGTCGCATCTGATAGGGATATTGCCTTCATAGAGCTTATACTGTAGCCGTGAAGGGGAGAAATTATCAAGTAATCACGCAATTACATAATTACACATAATACTACTTCCGTAATCTCTGCAGTACTAATTCCGTGAAAGGAATTACTCCTTTCTCTGCCCTTCAATAGTACTTTCTCATGTATCTATTAAGCATTGACTACTGTCTGTCTTGTGTTATGAACTGGGTACGTATCTATGTCTTTTTAGATGGCAATCACTCAAGAATAGGGCCACATCTTTGTGCTTCTCAGCTCCTCGCTCCTCCCATACCTTCTCTCCCACTACCTACCCCTGCCTGGGGCTCCTACCACGCTGCCTTGCACAGAGCTCCCCTTCCCCCCCAAAAAATGTAGAAATAAAGCTGACCCACTCCCTAGGTTTTCTGTGTGGGTCAAATTCATTTTATTTCTTACGCTTCCATTTATACATCGGGGCTAAGAATTTACCACTAGCCTCTTTGGGGCATTGTAACTCGAAGAATGAAATGGAGATCCTCAATATAAAGGCAGCAGGATATAAGGACCCCTGAGAGGCAATCAGCCCAAAGGCTTAACCACTGGTATGGGAAAGGGAACAATTTTACTGGACTCAAGGATCTAAAGTTGTATCATTGCTGGTTGATATCCATACCCAGTCTTTGATAAACTGAGATAATAAAGGCAAGGCAGTGGGCTTTTCATCGGCTAAATTTGTTCAACTTACGTTGAGATTATCTTTCCTAAAATGCCCCTTTTTGGGAAATAATGGTGACAATGGAGTTTTTAAAAACGTTTTACTTGTTAAAATCTAAATAAAAGGCAATCTATATCAGTCTCTTCATTTTTTCTTTGGAGATTTTACTGTCCCATAAAATCTAACTATCTGGGAAACACTGGCTTAGGGTGTCTGCTTTCATTGGCTGGAACAGCTCACAGCCAAAGTCAACCCAGATATTCAAGCTCATGTCGGGAGGCAGCTTATTGGCTGGTGTGTCTCATGAGGACAGCAAGATCCAAGGAGGTTCAGAAGATAATTCTCTTGGCAGAAAGCCCTCTAAATTCAAAGATAGATGTTTTCAGCCTCTCCCTTGGTGGAATTTTTCTTTTTTTCACATGGAGACAGTGAAACTAGCGTTTTCCATAGTGTTTACAGCTGATGGCGTGACTATAAGTGAGGTTAAAAGAGTAAAGGAAAAAGGGATGTAGAATAGGGAAACCAAGAGAAGGAAGACATGAAGGCAACAGAACATACAGAATGAAGAGTGATTAAAAGGTTGAGGTGGGGTAAAGTGAGAAAATAAAAATAAGAAGAAAAACAAGAAACAAACACACACACACACACAATTGCCATTGCCAGTTACAGGAGCCAGTGGTTCGTGAGTTTGATGTTGCCACTGATTTCTCTTTACTTTAGTTGCTGAAGGACAGAAAACCAAGCCTGTAATTTAACCAAAGACTTCTTAGCATAAAAGGAAGCTCTTCAGCTTTGTCAGTCACACAAGAGCCAAACTCAAGGCCAAGAACCCTAACATGAATTATATTCCTGACATACCAGTGTCTTCACCTTTGCTAACTATGTCTGTCTTCTTCCAGGACTGAGGAGATTAGTTAAGAAGGAGTAGTTATACACTTCCAATTGTGACCCATTCCTGGGGACAAAAGAGGATTACATTTCTGGAACTCTCCTTCCTAAACTACTGGTGGGGAGGGGTAGCAGTGGTGGTGAGCAAAGCAAAAGAAAAGAAAACCCAAACCATATTTGTTCCTAAGCCTCTCCTCACCTGCCAAGGGTGAAAGGAGTTATTAATACAGTAGCATAGATGCTTACCCATGTTTTGCCCAGGTTTTACATCTCCAGAAAAGTTCCCTTCCACTTAGAAACAAAAGCCTGCCCATGTTTTGATGCCCAGATCATCAAAGACTGTAATATAGTCTTGTGGGTTCCCACTACCCTTTACCCAACAGTGTAGCGTAACTTTAAGAGTTGGAAACTCATCTCTGTTTCTGAATTCAGCACTTTCACACACACCAAGAAGATCTGAGGGATAGTGCATGTAGGGTGTCCAATGACCAAGGATAAGTTCCTGCCATTTGGGCCCATTAGCTGAAAAACGGGAACTTAGAACCGTTTCCCTTCCTGTCTCACTTCCCTTAGAGCTTAACCACCTATTGGATAAATATGGCAGGTCCATTGGTCATTCCATTCCCCCTCCATTTGCTTTTCTTTTAGGGGAGAAATAAATCTTTCTGTTCAGAGGATAAGCATTGCCTTGTGGTTTCCAGTCTAAGTTAAGCTACATTTGGAACTTGGAAGTGACCCTCAGGCCAAGAGCCACCGTGAACAAAGGATCTTGTTCACAAACCCTGTGATGTGGTTGGGTCGTATTGCATTCTTCCTCACCCTGCGGTGGGAGTAAAGTTCAATGCCCATGTAGTAAAGATTTTACCCAGCAGGTGGGAGTAATTACACACAGCACATATTTCTAGGCAGCAACTTTCTTCCAAATGTATAATCCAAAAGAGCATAGTGGTAAATCCCACAATTTTTTTGAACCCTGAATTTGCTAACCCACTCTCCAATTCACAAAACATATATGGTTAGTCATAACTCAAGAGTCTTGAGTTTATCTCAGAACTCAAGTATGGCTGAAGAAAAGAGTAATTGGCAAGTATTTCCCATGGAACTGAGACTTTTTATTACCATTTCTGTTATATGTTCTGTTTTATCTTTCAGTTACTTTTTAAAAAACGTCATTTACCTGAGGTACTTCTGTTCTTAGAAAATTTTTTTCACACTTAATTTTTAGTCTGAAAATACAATGATTTTTTTCCCATGACTTTTGCTGCATTGTTGCTGTGCTCCTTAGCCAAATTTATATCTATGCTTATGAAATACTAACTCAACTGAGTCCCAGGTGAAACACTTACACACTCTCTCACAAAAGGAGATGACTGATCAGTTCTCTTCTGGTCCAAATATTTCAGCAATCTTCAGGTATAGATGAGTTTGCCAACATGATGACAGATGATATATTTTCTGAGATCCGATATTTCTTTCACATCAATTTAGAGACACATGCCTATAGTTTATAATGGCAAGTCTTGAAATTAGTAGCTTAAGGAATATGCTTTGCACTGTGCTTCACTATGCAAAGTAAGGGTACAAGGGTATGCATACATATTTTACTTTAATCAATTCATCTTGTGGAGTGCAATGAACAGAATTATTTTTATCTTTACTGGTACGACTTTTGAACCAGTCCTGTCAGAGAGAGTGATTAAATGAGCACCAAATATGTTCCCTCTCCCTAAGCACAGAACCAAACTACATTTCCCAGCCTCCTTAAACCTAGGTGGGGGTCATGTGACTAATTCTGACCAATGGGATGAGAGCAGAAGGCAAGTGCCACTTCCAAACCAAGGCAGTTAAGAATGTGTGTATGTATGTGTGTGTCCATGTGCACATGTCCTGTTTTGGACACTCTTATTCTGCCTACAATACTGGCTGTATATTGCCAGAGTGACGTTGAAGCCAAGTGTCAAAGATGGAGGAGCCATCATCCTCTGTTACAGCACAGGAGAAAAAGATCCCCAAGTCACCTCTTAAGAGGAGCAACCCAACCAAGAACAACTGTGCTGGAATCTAAGTCAGTAAGATGTAAGTTTTTACTGTATTAAAACACTAAGAGTTGTTTTCTTCTTTTTTTTTTTTTTAATTTTTATTTATTTATTTATGGCTGTGTTGGGTCTTCATTTCTGTGCAAGGGCTTTCTCTAGTTGCGGCAAGCGGGGGCCACTCTTCATCGCGGTGCGCGGGCCTCTCACTATCGCGGCCTCTCTTGTTGCGGAGCACAGGCTCCAGACGCGCAGGCTCAGTAATTGTGGCTCACGGGCCCAGTTGCTCCGCGGCATGGGGGATCTTCCCAGACCAGGGCTCGAGCCCGTGTCCCCTGCATTGGCAGGCAGATTCTCAACCACTGCGCCACCAGGGAAGCCCTGTTTTCTTCTTTTAAACAGCAGTTGTCATGCCCCAACTAAATCATAAAAATAATAGTGTTCTTTTTTTCCAAGTTTGCATGTACTAGTACACCAACAAAATGCCTATACATAAAATGCGTTACGTGGCATACTATTTTTGATATAAATAATACACTGTTTTTCATTTGAGGATGATCTAATATTACATATCTCCCACACTTAATTTTATAATTTCAGGTTCATGAGTCACTCTTTTATTATATACATGAGGCAATATAGAAGCAATATTACCAGCTTGTACTACAACCTTTTCTCCATCCTTAATTGATTCAGTGAGTCTCTGCCTAAGACTTTCTGATGTCTTTTATTTTCTTTCAGAATTTGCAATTATAATTTATCTAATGATTTACCAATTTTAAGTCATATCGCTATTTGATTAGACATATAATAATTGTTTTAACCCTTTCTAAGGAAACAATGCTTGATGAGGAAATGAGGGGTAGAAGAGAGGAGAACTCAGAACTCCAGAAATTCTGGTCCAGGGGACCATGAGATGAAGTATATTTACATTTACTCTCTTCAGTCTTACTTTATGCTAAGAAACTAAAGACCTGGAATGCTAACTTCCCCCCTCTGATGATGCTTAAAGACATCAATGTGGCTCAATAAAAGGAAACAAAGTGTGGATTTAATTATCTTTGGCTATATTTTAGGCTTTATCATTTGCAGCCACAACTTTCTCTATCTGTAAAGTGGGCATCATGTAATATATCAATTTTCAAGGTGAGTAAGGAACAACCTTAAGACACAAGGCATTAATATACTAATATAGGTATTCAAGTCCATAGAGTTTTTTTTTTTTTTTTTAAAGGCTTTATAATGCTCTATAAAATCCACAAAATGTCTGGCATGTTTTAATCTAGTTTTAATCTATTTTAATAATACGGACATAAGAAATTTAATTACAACCAAAAGCTGGCAACCGAAAGAGGCATCTATAAGTATTTTTGCATTAGCACCAACCCAGACATAGGGCCTTGTTGCCTCCAAATATTTTATTGGGTGTATATACACATCTAAAGACATCCTGAACATGATGCTATCCTATTTCACTTAATAGTTAAGAGCATGGGCTCTGGAGTCAGGCTGAGTTCAAATCCCAGCCCCACAGTTACCACTGGTATGACCTTGAGCATGTTTCCTAACACCACTGACTCAGTTTCCTCATCTGAAGAATGAGGATAAAAATAATGATTTGTCTCATGAGTGGTTGTGAGAGTGAATGTGAATTATCTCTGGGGAAGCACTTAGCATACTTCCTGGTCATACAGCAAGTGCTCACAAACATTAGCTATCTATATTACCCTTCATCTGCATATGTGAATTGGTCGTATTCTTAGTCCCTTAGAGCGAATCCAGCTGGCCCATGGGAGCCGAGGCCTGAATAACACATTCTGTGGGTATCTGTGCTTTGCCTTGAGAATTCTTCCAGCCCACACTTCCTTATCCCACTCTCTCTCCACACTTGGCTTCCACAAGATGCCTCCTAGGAGAAGAAACACACACTCTTCCTCTGCCAGACTCATATACTTCTTTTTTTTTTTTTTTTAAGTTTTTACTTTTTACTTTTTATTTATTTATTTTATAGAAATATAGTTGATCTACAATATTAGTTTCAGATGTACAATATTATATTAGTTTTAGGTGTACTACATAGTGATTCAGTATTTTTCTAGGTTATACTCTATTCAAAGCTATTATAAAATATTGGCTATATTCCCTGTGCTGTACATTACACCCTTGTATCTTATTTATTTTATACATAGTAGTCTGTACCTTTTAATCCTCCACCCCTATCTTGCCCCCTCCCTCCTTCCTTCCCCCCACTGGTAACTAATTTGTTCTCTATATCTTTAAGTCTGTTTCTATTTTGTTATATTCATTTGTTTCAATTTTTAGATTCCACATATAAATGATAACATACAGTATCTGTCTTTCTCTCCCTGACTTATTTCACTAAGCATAATACCCTCTAGGTCCATCCATGTTGTTGCAAATGACAAAATTTCACTTTTTTATGGCTGCGTAGTACTCCATTGTGTATATTTACCACATCTTCTTTAACCGTTCATCTGTTGGTGGACACTTAGGTTGCTTCCATATCTTGGCTATTATAAATAATGCTGCTATGGGAGTTCCCTGATAGTCTAGTGGTTAGGATTCTGCGCATTCACTGCAGAGGCCTGGGTTCAATCCCTGGTCGGGGAACTGAGATCCCACAAGCTGTGCGGTGTGGCCAAAAAAAAAAAAAAAAAAAAAATGCAGCTGTGAACATTGTGGTGCATATATCTTTTCAAATCAGTGTTTTCATTTTCTCTGGATGTATACTCAGGAGTGGAATTGCTGGATCATATGGTAGTTCTAGTTTTAGTCACTGAAATTTTTAAAGCCATGAATGTAATTTAGCAGGAACACTATCACAGGCAATCGTTTTTTGTTTTGTTGCTAAAGCTGCTGGATACATGTTAGAGTGATTTTTTTTTTTTTTTTGGTCTGAGTGTATGACAGGAAAATAATGTTTAAATCAATATGTAAATCAAAGTATCTCCACTAGCATTATTAATCTAGAAGGAAGTATTACATAGACAATAGTAAAAGGAAGGACATTTAGTCTATTATTTCAAATGGGACTTGATCATTTTAAAGTTGTTCACTGGCAAAATTTTTCACCAAGTTAGTATAGATTATACGCTACTTCATAAAAGATAGCAGTAATGAAGTTTGGGTTTTTTGTTTTGTTTTTCAGTATTTGCTTTCAGAGAAAAATCCCAAAACTTGTAGGGATTTCTGATGCCAGAAAATTTTGATATATAAGAGTATATTTAGCAATCAGGGTGACTTAGATCATGGTAATTGGCGTATGTATAATTATAATTTGCATTCCAGTTATTTAAACTGAGATATCCTTGATCAGGTTGAACATACTTTGAGTAGAAGATCTCTTCTTCCAAGAAATAAGATGGAGATAGTCTTTGGAGAATGGCCTCACTGAATTGGTAAGTTAACTTTGTCCGGATTTTGATGACTTCTCCAGTTCTTCCATAATTCCTCAGTGGTCTGGCCATTTTCTGGTAAGTCATGGTCTTCCGGTTGCCTTCTCTTTTCCCCCAAAGTTGGGCAAGTTTTTCTATGTTTTTTGATACAAACCAAAAGATGCCTTTGGTTTGATCTATCCATTGAATACAAGATGCCATCTCAGGATTACACAGGGATTCATGAAGGTATTCAAACAGTCGGAGCTTCTTCCTGCCTTTTCCTCCCTTTTGCTGGAGAAGAGTAGGTTGCACCAGCTGGTTTTCAGGGATGTTCTGCAGAGACTGATGAATATTTCCTTCAAAATAGAGGTCCGCAGCACTGTTCTATATATTACTGTTCTCCAATTGTAGACCGGTTCCTCTGTGGGCAGCACACCATAGCTGCTGGAATTTCCTCTGACATGAGAAGAGTGGTTGATGAAAGCCAGGTAATTTTTGTAATTTGAGGAGTACTGAAGATCACCAGTTGAATGTTGCGCCTTAGTACTTCAAAAGCATCTTCAAATGCTTGATCCAGCTTGTCTTGTTCAACACAAGCCATGCTTCATTAATAAACTGACAATTCTGTCCATCAGAGGCCAATCTAACATTTCCAGACTCATATACTTCTTTATCTGCCCCATGATACTTCTTTGGGCATTTAATAATTCAGTGGAGAAAATGGATTCTTCTATTGTGCTAGCTTTTTTCAGAATATTTATGGTGTTAGCCAAAATCACTGCTCTCCTGTCACTGCATTCCATTCCAACACGTCATGAAAGAGCTGATCTCCAAAAATATATATTACTGAATCATAATTGCAATATAGGGTGATTCATTCCATTATGATTATTAGCACTATTATATTAAGATTACTCAGATTAATTTCCCTCCTAACCATTGTAATAATGTAAGCTTTTCTTGGCAAAGGACATTATGTAATGTATTCAGTTATCCTAACTATCACACATATTCTATATTTTTCATCAACCAAGTATTTATTTTAAAAATACTTGGAATAATTTTAGAGGAAATCATTCTATTCCCAATTGCCACATACAGGCTGAATTTTTTTTAACCAGTCGACGTAGTTCAGAAGTTAAAGTTTATAGTTCTACACAATGCTGGCTAAGCTACTGGTTTTGCTGCTACTGATGAAAATGCTGATAAGCGAAGATCAATGTTGCTTTTACTGCTTATACAACTCAAAAGTTGGTCCCAAGGAAGGCTTCTGTGTATTGGCCATTGTTCTCCTCTCAATAGGTGTGAATGATGGCAGATGAAGTGACAACAGCTCCCTCTGGACCATGGGTAAGCACCACTGACTCCTGCCAATCTCCTTTGCAGGAGGAGTGAGGGTCTATCTAGGGTGGTATGTCTTGGATGGGTGGATTTCACAGTCAGGATGGATGTGACAGAGCAGCTTTTATCTGGGCTCAAACCTCAGTACTTTAATTGTGCTCTCCTCCCTACCCACACCCTTAGCTCCCAACCGTTCCAGCAGGGATGGCCTCTCACGTTTCCTCTTTCCTGAGTCTGTGATGTTAGGAATAACTGGAGTGTTTCTATGTAGATACCTAGGGAGGGGGGCAGAGATGGGGGTTTCTCTCTTACTGGCTTATTTTCTCTGAAGACCCACTCAGTGCAGTAAGTGTATGTGGTGGGGAAAGGGGAGGGGGGAGCAGGTGTTCTATCGTCTATTGGCCCATTTTATTCTGTTTTACTTAGGGACCCACGTTGCATTCTGCTGGTCAGCTTGTGATAATCAGTTTAAAGTGACGCCTGCTTGGTGATGTGTTTTGAGGTAAAGCTCATGTATCATCTGAACTGAACAAACAAGAGGAGAAAAATACAACTATATTTTGTTGGAGAAGAATTCCCATTGACAGGCTGACAGTTTCTTTACCAATTTTTTTTTAATCCCACTCGCTCATTTTTGGCAGGAAACGTATGACAACCCCACGATGAATAAATACAGAGTCTAAGTGTATCCTGGGGATCAGAGCAGCAGAAAGCCATTATCACCCCGAGGTCTGAAGGGGTAACCCACTGAAACTGTAGCTGTAAGTTAGAAGGGGGCATCCAACAGGAGCTGTGGCCTTCAGAAGAGGAATTAGTTACTGCCAACCACGACCAGGTAAGGAGCATTCATGGGGAAATGAAGGCCTAGGATTCTCTCCTTCCACCCTACAACCTCCTGCCGGTGCCTCCCTTTGGGGAAACCCAACTTGAAGACAGAGGGCAAGGGAGTCTGTTGATGCCAGCATCCCAGGATACAGAGTTTTGGGGGAGCCAGGCGGACAGCGTATGAGAAAGAGCAAATGGGGAACAGTCATCATGTAGAAAGATCTTCAAGAAACAAGCCAGGGGCTTCCCTGGTGGTCCAGTGGTAAAGAATCCTCCTTCCAATGCAGGGGACGCGGGTTCCATCCCTGGTCGGGGAACTAAGATCCCACATGCCACGGGGCCACTGAGCCCGTGCGCCACAACTACTAAGCTCGTGCACCTCAACGAGAGAGCCGTGTGCTGCAAACTACAGAGCCCACGCGCCCTGGAGCCTGTGCCAGGGCTCCAGGCACAGGCTCCAACAACTAGAGAAGAAAAACCCCGCACACCACAACTAGAGAGAAGCCCACGTGCCGCAACGAAAGATCCCGCATGCCGCAATGAAGATGCTGCATGACGCAGCTAAGTCCTGACACAGCCAAATAAATAAATAAAGAAAGAAATGAGAAAAATTTGAAAAAGATAAAAAAGAAAGAAAAGAAACAAGCCACACACACCTCCCTGTTCAAACTATAATTAACTTTCAAAGCACAGTTCAAGCATAGCCTCTTGGGAGCTTTTCCTGGTAACTCCAGTTTTTACTGATATATATATAAATATATAAATAAATGAATCACTTTGCTGAACACCTGAAACTAACACAACTTTGTAAATCAACTACATTTTTTAAAAATAGAGGAAAAAAACATAGCTCATGCATATATAACTTTATAACACAGTTATAAACTCTTCATTCAACAAAATTTTTTTCTGTACAGCAGTCTAGTGATGAAATGAAAAACCTGAATTCTTTCCAATAAAAACATGTGCAATTGAATATTAAAAAAAAAAGTAGTAGTGAAAAGCCATTGGGGGGTTTAGGCAGTGGGGTGATATGGTTAGATTTGCGATTTGAAATAATCCTTTGACTTCTATGTGGAATAGAGTAGTTTAGGGGAGGGGTAACGGTAGCTTGGACTAGGACATAGTGGGAGAAAGAAGGAGAAGTGGATGAATTTGAACGACATAGGGGAGATAAGATCAATAAGGACTTGGTGAATCATTGGATATAAGGAAGTGAGAAATATACAGTGAGAAAGTATCTATCACGCATTAGTAAAACGGGTGAGGATCTAGTCATTGAGATAGGAAATGCTGGGATAGGACCTGATATGACAGGAGGGTGAGAACACAGTGACATACAGTGTGCTATACCATAGTACTACAAGGGTGATAACAGCTTATATAAGAAGATGTGGTGGAAGCCAAGAGGGGTGAGAATCGTGGTCAATACAGTGTTTTTACAGCGAAGGATACTGCCCAGCGGTACGACCACTGTCTTATTTAATTAGTCGCGAAAGCTAGAACATCTATAGATATAAAAGACTTAATGTGATTTCTAAAAACAGTCCATTTAATTCAAGATTATATAGTAGGTATAAGCTAGGAAAATATGGGAATGTGTTCCTCTCCCTTTGCACTTGGAAAAATGGAGATTTACAGCAGTTAATAACGTGGCCAATGTCATATACTCTTGAGTCAGCAGAAAAGTAAAGGGAGAAAAAATAATCAAGTTTCAAAGCTGGAAGGAAATTTAGAGATCATTTGACCTAGCCCCTTCGTGGGCCAAGAGTAGAAATTTTTGTCAAGGTTTGATAGGTAGCAACAGAGGTGTAACTAGGACCCAGTTGTCTTGACTCTCAGTACTGCATTGCTTTTTTCACTCCAGCACATAAACTGAGTTTCAAGCTAACGCTTCATTGCTCAAGGATTTGGCCTCTCCCAGTAGCCAAAGAATCCTATTTGAAAGTGGTGGATAGCAAAAAAGCATCATGGAGCAATTGAGGCCCAGCTATGCTAGGTGAAAACGTAGGCGGATGTGAACTTTGGCAAGTCCATGAGGACCACATATGAGAACAATTACAACAATTCCCTGTGATCTCAATTTCTTCACCTATAAAATGTGATCGTTGTGAATAATTATGTTCTTCTTCTATGAAATTATGGTTCTATGTATGATTCTTCCAACATCTTAATACCCCGGCTGGACTTGGGAAAATAACTCTACCTTTCATTGTTTGCAATATGTTTCCTGGTGAAAGGGAATATGTGCTGGTTTTTATCATTGAACATATTTTCATGTTTAAACTCCAGAGAAAGTGAGAGGAAAGCATAAAACAGGAAGCATCTGTATTTTTAACTGGCAGAGCAAGTGGAATTTGATGTGACTTCAATATTTTTCACTGCCTTGTATTCACAGATGGCTAGAATTCAAAAGTGCTTTACATAAGAAAATGGGTGGAAACTGGTAAGGAAGGAAGGAGGGAGGAAGGAAGGAAGGAGGGAAGGAAGAGGGAGGGAGGGAGGGAGGACAGAAGTCGAGATGGGAGTGGGGAAGGAGGAAAGCAGGAAGATTATGAATACCCCCAGGTATTACTAATCTACCACTGGAGGGAGAAATGGGAGGGCAAGGAAGGGAGAAGGAGGGGGAGGGGAAGATCGAAGTGGAGGAAGAGGAGGGAAGGAGAGAGAGAAAGATGGCAAAATTGCGCTGACTTTCCTCGGTGCGGTCTAGAGATAGGGCTTTGGTTCCGAGCTAGCTGACCTACTTGGAAGTCTCGATTCTTCCACTGTTTGCTGACTGAGCAATCTAAATTACACAGACTTCCATTCTCCTCATCCGAAAGATGAAGCAGCCAAGAGAGAATGAGAGAAGTGTTTCAGGTGAACAAAGCTTCACCAAAGAACATGCTTGCTGTTTGCACAAAAGCACATGTTCAGTAGGACTTGGTCCCAACACCTGGATTGAAGCACATCATGTCTATCATGCTGCCTTGGAAGGAAGCTCTGCAGCCAGGGTGGTTGTTTGATCCCTAGAACTAAACGGTTACTATGTTCTCCCATCCTACTCTTCAGACCACCCATGGTCTTCTGGTTCTGGTGTCCTCTTAGATATTTTTTCATATCCGCTGAAGAATACTACTATCACTTTCTTCCTTAGTGTACCCATGGATTCTGAAGCTTTCCAACCCTAAGGCTCTCTGAGAAGTCAGAAATGTATGTGAATTCAGATCCAAGGAAGATTCTTTTAGAGCTTTTCACTGGGTTTCTTGACTTACAAAACAAGAGGTATGCAATATTTTGCTATTGATGAGAGACTGTCAGGGAGTTGCTGGTTGGCTACAAATACCTAACACATACTTTCTTTGCACACCTAACATTATGAGTAGTAACGGCAGCTGGTAGACCACGGAGGCAAGAATTTGTTTTTCTCTCACTCTCTTCCTCAACAGTACTACCTGGTATCTACTTCTTTTCTTTCTCTCCTTCTTTTCTATATCTCATCATCCTTTTCTTTATCAAAGAGTCAGATCATGAAGGGAAGGCTGTCAATAGTGAGGGGAGAGGGAAAACATAAAGGATACAGTCACCCTCAGGTTGTTTCTTCTTCCTCTGTTTCCAGAGCTGGCTTGTCCCGGCAATGTCCCCCAACCCCACCCAGTTCATGCCCCCTTCCTTCTAAACCTCATACATCCCTTCTGCCTAGACCTCTGACCCACTTGGAAGAAATCCCCTAAATGCCCAGCCTCACTTGAGCCTTACTTTAAAGCTTCATGTACTCAGTGTTGGAATTTCTCTGTACTTTCTCCCTTTTACCACAGAATCTAAGAAAAGACAAAATAGAAAGTGCCAGAGACTGCTTCATACCTCACTTGTTTCTCACTGTTGCTAACAGATTTATTCATTTATTCTGAAGGGTAGAAAGTTCCTTCCCGGTGGACAATGAAGGGAAAACCTAGTTTAAAAGCAATCGGTTGAAGACACGGATGAAAGAAATTAAAGATGATACAAACAGATGGAGAGATATACCATGTTCTTGGATTGGAAGAATCAACGTTGTGAAAATGACTCTACTACCCAAAACAATCTACAGATTCACTGCAATCCCTATCAAACTACCAGTGGCATTTTCCACAGAACTAGAACAAAAAATTTCACAATTTGTATGGAAACACAAAAGACCCCGAATAGCCAAAGCAATCTTGAGAAAGAAAAACGGAAATTCTATTTCCATCTCCTAGAGAAATGGAAATAAAAACAAAAATAAACAAATGGGACCTAATGAAACTTAAAAGCTTTTGCACAGCAAAGGAAACCATAAACAAGACGAAAAGACAACCCTCAGAATGGGAGAAAATATTTGCAAATGAAGCAACTGACAAAGGATTAATCTCCAAAACATACAAGCAACTCATGCAGCTCAATATCAAAAGAACAAACAACCCAATCCAAAAATGGAAAGAAGACCTAAATAGACATTTCTCCAAAGAAGATATACAGATTGCCAACAAACACATGAAAGAATGCTCAACATCATTAATCATTAGAGAAATGCAAATCAAAACTACAATGAGATATCATCTCACACTGGTCAGAATGACCATCATCAAAAAATCTACAAACAATAAATGCTGGAGAGGGTGTGGAGAAAAGGGAACCCTCTTGTGCTGTTGGTGGGAATGTAAATTGATACAGCCACTATGGAGAACAGTATGGAGGTTCCTTAAAAAACTACAAATAGAACTACCATACGACCCAGCCATCCCACTACTGGGCATATACCCAGAGAAAACCATAATTCAAAAAGAGTCATGTACCAAAATGTTCATTGCAGCTCTATTTACAATAGCCAGAACATGGAAGCAACCTAAGTGTCCACCAACAGATGAATGGATAAAGAAGACGTGGCACATATATACAATGGAATATTACTCAGCCATAAAAAGGGACGAAACTGAGTTATTTGTAGTGAGGTGGATGGACCTAGAGTCTGTCATACAGAGTGAAGTAAGTCAGAAAGAGAAAAACAAATACTGTATGCTAACACATATATACAGAATCTAAAAATAAAAAAAAAAAAGAAAAAAAATGGTCAGAAGAACCTAGTGGCAAGACAGGAATAAAGATGCAGACCTAGTAGAGAATGGACTTGAGGACACGGGGAGGGGGAAGGGTAAGCTGGGACAAAGTGAGAGAGTGGCATGGACATATATACACTACCACACGTAAAACAGATAGCTAGTGGGAAGCAGCCACATAGCACAGGGAGATCAGCTCGGTGCTTTGTGACCACCTAGAGGGGTGGGATAGGGAGGGTGGGAGGGAGACACAAGAGGGAGAAGATATGGGGATATATGTATAGCTGATTCACTTTGTTATAAAGCAGAACCTAACACACCATTGTAAAGCAATTATACTCCAATAAAGATGTTAAAAAATAAAATAGAATAAAATAAATAAAATAAAAAATTGAGGGGAAAAAAAAAAAGCAATCGGTTGAGGCATTTGATTAGAAAGCATGCTGGTCCTCCTTGGAACTAAGAGCGGACAAAAAGCACTTCTGCCACACCATAGATTCTACTGAACTTTTAGAATTATGGGAAACCCCTGGCTCTCACATTTAGCCACACGGGAGATGGAGAATCCCCTCTCTCCTAGTAAGTACCTGAAAGCAAAATACATATACCTTTTCCCAAAGAATTATTGAATATGATTACTCCCTACCTTTGAGCAAATTTGAATGGGCTCTTTTACTTCTTCAAATTGTATACCAATTTTTGTGTGCAAGTGTATCTAAGTCATAGCAGGTGAATTTATTTAGATGGGGTAGTCATAGCTTTTTATCTGCTTAAAATTTTTTTTGATCTAAAAGTAGATAAGTGGGAATTCCCTAGTGGTCTAGAGGTTAGGACTTGGCGCTTTGATTGCGGTGGCCCGGGTTCAATCTCTAGTTGGGGAACTAAGATCCCACAAGCTGCGCGGCGAGGCAGGAAACAAAGAAAAAGAGGAATAAAAGTGGATAAGCAAACTTGCCTCACAGATTAATTAGTGCAAAGTGTGTTTTTTTTGTGGGCTGACCTGTGGACTTAACTGGGTTGAAATTCATTCTTTGGGACAATTGCTTCTGGATTCCAAAAAACTCACTTAAAATCTGCTTTGAAACATAGTATTTTCTCATAAATTGGAGATGAACTATGCGGAAATAGTTCTGCATAAATTGATGTGTGAATTACAGGCAGCAAAGCCGTTTACTATTTAAAGAAATCTTATGGGAAATTATCTCATATTCATTGATCACCCCCTACATTATGTGAGTTATGAGTATGAATTACACATCCTTAAAATAGAGTACCTACACATGACTAAAACTAGGGTTTTGTGTCTTTTTTCAAACATGTTTCTTTTATCCATTCATTTATTTTTAAAATTAAAAGTTAAACTTGGAATATGTGATAAAGCCATCGGGGTTTCTTCAGATATCAGGGCCACCAGTGTCCCCTACAGCTTGTAAGTCTCCATCACCAACACCCAAAGTGAAGCTCTATGACCATATAAAAAAAACATGACTTTGAAAAAATAGCATTTCCTTTCTACTTAGTAAGCAATGTTTCTCTCTGATGGAATGTCTGAACACTACATGAACAATTAAGATTGTTAGGGTGCAAAAGGTTATTTGAATGTAGCTGTGGAGTTCTCTGTATACAAAATAAATAGCTAACTTACAAATAATTAGAGTCTTATTTTTAAATTTAGCTTCATGGGGCCTAGCTCACTGATAAGGCATTTATAGATTGGGTTAGAAGTATCCATTTCTCTCCCCTCTTCCCTACTTCCTTTAAGTGTTCCCCTCCCTCACTGGAAATACTGCAGAAGGCTTGGTGCCTATAGAGGGGACTTCACGGATGATCTCTGAAATCCTGTCCAACACTGAAATTCTGTGAATGTCACTCAAAGGCGCTGGTCCCCACAGGAGGAATATTAAAAGTCTGGGGCCTGAGAAGTAAGTCTGGCTTCAAATCTCCTCCTGCTTTTCCAGCTCATACTGGCTGCTGCCAGGTCCTCCTGCCCAGATTCCTGATTCCAGCTGCTTCACCTGGCTCTCTCCTTTTCATTTCTTGCCCACTTCCCCAGCAAGTATTGACACGCAGGTTTCTGACCTTCATGGGTCCCCCTGTGTACCACGCACATTTTCCTTTGAAGTCATGCTTCCTAGGCTCTCATTTACTGGGCTCTAGTGCCTTCCCCTGGCCTGACTTCAATACAGCTCTAAACTATACCTGACCCTACCTCCCCTTCCCTCAACCCCAGACTTGCCTTCCTGATCCAAACCTACTTTTGACTTGCAGAATCGTGTACTAATAGCCCTTTTACCTGGGAAGTTATTTTATTTCATGTTGTTTCATTTATATCTATGGGTTTTATTTTTGCCCAAATGACAGCCTGATTCTTAGCTTCTCTGTTGAGGCCTTTTTGCTTTCTCTAAGATATGTTCCGGGATTTCCATCCAGGGAGCCTCCAGACATGTCAAGAAATAATATACCCCAATCTCTAATTCTTAGAAATCTCTCTGGGCTATAAATATGCCATTTTTCCCCTTGATACCTGGATCCTGGGCAGCTCCTATTAGGTATAATTATTTTTTTCTTCACCAGCTGTCTTGCCTCTTATCTGTAAGGTACTCCATTTCATATAAGGTACTTCATTTTCATATCTATAAGGTACTTAGCTATTACATCTCTTCCTAAGAAATCCCCAATCTAATTTTTTCTTTTTTTCTGGCCACCATTCCAGTTTACAGCTGAAAAGACGGCAAAGATATCACCTCATATCCCATCTTTGTTGATGCAAATGTTAACAGCAGGTTGACAAACACTGGAATCTTAAAAGTACACTAAAAATTTATAACTTGGCTTTTGCACATCAGGAAACAGGATAGAGAATGCTTTGAAATAAATATGGGAATGGAACACTTCTTTATTCACACTTTTCTCTATTACCTGCACAGGGGAGGAAACTGAAGATCTAGTCCCCTTAGAGCTTCAAAGGCAGTGAGATACTAAGGTACCTACAGGACAGGGTTCTTTTTCATTCTGCCACACTCTCAGTGGGAGATGTTTGCAAATTAAAATGTGTCTTCTCCACTGAATGTGGCATTTATTATTCTAGAAGGCTTTCAACCCCTTTGTTCTTTTCTTTCATGTACATAAAATGAACAAAATGCAGTTTGTAATGCTGTGTAACCTCAGTTGCTTTGCATTATTTTCATTTATTTGATTGTCTTTTGAGGCTTCTATTTGACATATACGGATGCCTTCTTATAAGCAAATGGATATGGTAATAAAGCATCTTAATACATTCAATCAGTACATTTATAAGAATGATTTTTTAAAAAAATTCCAGATCTTGCTGGTACTGCCAAGAAAACCAGCTTTAGCAGATGAAAGAATTTTAAAGCTGAACTCTGTATCGATCAGTCCTGTTACTTAGTATTCCCCTTCCATTCTATGTTTCCAAAGAGCTTACAACCATTCATCAGGTTTTTTTATGTCAAACCTGGTAGACAAAAGATATGGCCAAACTCCATTTTCCAAATTGGGATCCTGAGATCTGGGGAAGGAAAGTTTCATCTATTGCAACCAATGTCAGGAAACCATTTTACTTTTTTATTGGACTTGAGATAATTCTATGAAGTTCCTGCCACCTTATCCTATTCTTTTGCCTTTTTCTCTAAAGTCAAAATGATCAACAACTATGTACTGAGTGTCTCCTGTGCTATCCTCTCTGGGATGAAAAAGCATGCTCTTGCCTCAATGACTTAGTAAGCTATGTTTAAAGAAAACACGTAAATCCATAACAAAATATATAACCTCCAAGGGAATTTATATTAAATGGCCTGTTCAGTGTTATGGACATTGATAACAGAAGGACACCGCTTCAGACCTAAGTGATTAGAATAACAGAGGTGGATAGAGTGAAACTGGGAGTCTTGATGGGCTTCCTCCTCTCCAACTTAATAGCTGTGAAGACCTGGGCAAATTATGTCATAAATCCACATCTCAGTTACCTTACCAGTGATTGCAAACCGAAAATAATAACACCTTCTGCCGTGTTGTGAAGATTCAACGCAATGGTATCTACATAGTACCTTGCGGATAAAAACAAACATGCCCCAAATATTAGTTTCTCCTTTCTTCCCCATGTCATCTGCCTCTAATATTTAAATGTGTAATCTATGAAACTGCTTCCAGCCGTGGTCATGTGGCTTGGCCTCACTCCCCAAATCATTCAGCAGTGCCTGAAAGTCTTTCTAAATTAACAGAGGTGGTAAAGTGTATGAAACTCCCTTGAAGGGCTTCACAGTGGGGAGAGTCTGATACACTGGAGATAAGTTCTACCTCTGCTGCGTCTTCAGTGTGTTATGATTATGGCACAGTGGTTAGTACTCAGACCCTGGGGCTTAACTGTGTCTGGTTCAAATCCTGGCTCTACTCTCCCAGCTGGGTCTGCCAGGGTTAATTATTTAATCTGGCTCGGCCTCAGTTTCCTCACCTCTAAAATGGGAATATTAATAGCATCACAGGCTTAATGAGTTAATACGCCTAAAACACTAGGCACAGGTATTCAAGAAATTTTAGCATCTGTGGTTTTTAAAAAATTATTGTTATCATTATGATGGCTCACAGTAACCATATTAGTAACTTTGTTTTCATATTATAAAAACTTTCACATGTACTAGTATATTTGAACATTATGTTTATCCAGAGAGAACGGTAAGGGAATGGTTATTGCCCCTATTTCGTAATAGTTTTTTGGGGGGTTGGCTAAGGCAGTAAATTATACATTATTATTTTTTAATTTTTCAAACAACACAGGAAAATTCAAACAAAAAGGTAAAAATAATGCTGAATTCCACCACCTAACAGGAAACCACAGCCAGCAGTTTGGTGAACACCCCTCCAGGCACCTGTTTCTTCACACACATGTGTAATAGACGTGCTATGTCACAAATGGGACCATACTCAGCATTCACTTCACAAGCATTAACTGAACACCAAGCTTAGATGTGGGGAGGGTGGAGTTGGAGGGAAGTGGACGGTTTGAAAGACATTTGGAGTTAAAAGGCTTCATGATGGATTAGATACGGAAGATGAGAAAGATTAGGGGACAGAGATAATTTGTGGGTTTTGCCTATAAAAAAGGACTGGTTGTTGGGGCATTTATTTAGGATGGAGCAAGCCCATTCTGTGATACTTTTTTTACTTATTAATATGCTATGATAATTGTCCATGCCAATCAATATACCTGTACATTATAACTTTTAATGACCACATAGTATTTCATGATGTTTATAGTTTTTATTTATAATTCAGTTAGCTATTTTTTTTTTAAGACCTTTTTTTGATGTGGACCATTTTTTTTAAAGTCTTTATTGAATTTGCTACAATATTGCTTGTTTTATGTTTTGGTTTTTTGGCCACAAGGCATGTGGGATCTTAGTTCTGCGACCAGGGATCGAACCCGCACCCTGCATTGGAAGGTGAATGAAGTCTTAACCACTGGAATGCCAGGGATGTCCCTCAGTTAGCTATTCTTATATTGGCAAACACTTAGATTGTTTCCAACTTTTTTCATAATTTTCAGTAAGGTTGCGTTGAATATCTTTATAAAGACATTTGGTTTTACACTTATTCAATTATCTTCTCAGGAAAAATTCTAGGAAGGGGAAATTTCACGGCCAAAGGGTAACAGAACAAACATTTTGATACACACTGTCAAGCCGTCCTCCATAAAAGCTGCACCAGTGGAAGCTCACATCAACAAAACAGGAGAGTGCCTATCATTTATCAATCTGTCTTTGCCAATTCTGGGTACTAATGCTCTTTTAATATGTCCATTTAAAAATAGAACAGGTGATGAAGATTCAGAGAGGTTAAGTAACTCACATGATGTCACACAGCTAGAGTAGGGAAGCTGGAGAGAACATTCAGTTTTCCCATTGGCCCAATGCTTGTTTTGCTCAATTTATGATTTTAAAGCATTATCTCTCAAAAAGACAAAAAGTAAAACAAAAGTCCAAACTCTTCACAGACAGCACATCTTTGGTCCTAGCCCTACTCCAGAGGGTTAAGAAGAAATTACCCAGGTGCTGGACTCCTTTAACAAAGAGCCAAATGGGATGATGTTTAAGAGACAACTCTGAAAGTCCTCCCAAACAAAAATTTCTCTTCTTCCGGGTCTTGCCACTGAAAACTATCAAGAAATGTATACCTTGGGGCTAAAATATTATACATCTAAAATTCTCTTTTTAAAATACAAAACATTCCTTGTTATGATAATAAACACATCAAAACCAGTGGCAGTGTGGAGCGACTTAACAAACTGCCCACCTTCAGAGCCCCAAAGAAATGAAGCTGATAGCACAGGTTAGTGCTGATGTGGGAAGAGTTAGTCACAGACAGGTGAGCTGTAAGACTACATCTAAGGGAAACTCCACTTATCTCACAATACAGGACACAGCCTGCCAAGCACTCTAGACTCTTCTACACAATTTAGTCACTTCCTCAAATGAGATTTAAATTCAGCACAACAGATATGGAATAAAGGTAGGTCACCAATGCCCCAACTCTACTTCTTTCATGACACCCTCCTTCCCAGTGTAGACCCTTCCCCCTATACACACAGACATTTCTCACCCAAGACAGTAATGTACTCAGGGGGCACTTCTGCAAGGATTGCAATGCGCATGTTCTAAAAGAGACAGCAGTGGCTGGAGTCGGCTGGACTCCGGGACCCATGAGACCATAGGTTTCCTTTCTTTAAGGACCAACCAATCTGTCTGGCCCACCCACTATGCTCTGGCCAAAATGCTTGGCAGAGAACGGAAGGAGGAGTCCAGAGGTAAAGTGTAGAGGGAGAGAAGGAAATTAACGTTTACTGCTTCTATATGCACCACACATCTCACGAGGCATGTAATTCTCTTACTAAATCCTCATGATAATCTCTCAATCTCCTATTCCCTCCCCTTTCTTTGCCACGTGTTTTCATGCTGTTCTTTTTTCCGTCAGCTTTCTGAAGAAATTAAAAGTTATTCTACACAACTTAAAAGCTTCTTCCCACTAACTGGTGGAAGAAGCATCAAATGACACTGTTTTCAGAAAACAAAGGTATGGTTGGTAAGATTAACAAGAAATTTTTTTTCCACCAAATCATGAAGCTTAAACATGCTTTCACCAGGCCTTTGCTAGTGACATCAAACAATTAAGGTTCAAGGAATGGGTAATTTCCCGACTAATTAAAAGTTTCAAATCTTTTGTGGCAATTTTCTTTGAGGAAAATCTAACATTTATAGGTCTGTATTGCTGACAGTAAATACAACATAAGGAAGAGAACTGAAAAAATTTTCATTGATTAGGTATCTTTAATGTGCCTTGGGTTTATCATTCTGAACACTATTTTATGTAGATAAGGACGACACAGGAGACCAAACTTGACTCCAGGATATACTTTGAAACCTATCAATATGATTAATCCTCTTTTGTCAAGGTCTATCTTTTTCCCTAAGGGAAGTGAAACCATCAAAGCTAGTCAGTAGGAAATTATGCTTTGGTTCCATGTAATAAACATTTTACACTTTTCACAAGGTCTACTAGGAGGTCATCAGTGATATATACCTGAAACAGTTTCCGTAGAGTTAGAGATTCCCTCTCCTACACAAATGTCCTGGTGAACAACTTCAAGTTCTGACTTTGCACTCTGCTCCAGAGGCACAGAGCAGATAGACTTCCTGCTACTCCCATGTTCTTGATATGCACCTAAAATTGCTAGGTGTTTAGACTCTGACCCAACATGAGGTTTACATTAGACCTGGGCTACCATGTATTGACCCCCATAAAACTATAGTCCCTAAAAGAGTGTTTGGTACCTTATGATTTGTACCCCTTCCCAAAAAACCCCAAAGACCAGAAATTCTGCACCCACTTTCCAAAGCCTGTATGGAATTAGTTGAATTTTAGGGCAGACAGGGCATTGGAAAAAGCCATCAACTGCCTGTATTCCCAATATTGTTAAAGATAATAAACACCCGAACACCATGCATGGGAGACAGCATTCATGATGTTAAAGTCCATTCATGTTCTAAAGTCAGGTGATTCTGTCATTTGTGTACCTTCTCTTTATGAGAATCAGAAAAGGCATGTCCTCTAGGGTAGACACAGACCCGTGCTTGGAGCTAATACTTAATAAAAGCAGCGCTAGTTGATTTCAGCCCTTGACTGGGTACTCTGTTCAGTACACATACAGCATGATCATTTATGGCAGCCCTGCAAGCATTACAGAAAAAATCACATGTTCTGAACTGAGCATCGGACTTGGGGAACAAAAACTTAGATTCAGGATTAACTGGAATTGGATTCATATGTATTTATGGGCAATATAACTCTTATTTGTTCATATGTATATCTGTTTGTTTTGAAAAACTATTTTAAGCACGTAAGAATGGCATTCATCCTAATAGAGAACAAAATTTATTTTATGGGAAATCCCATGACTTTTAAATGTTGGAAAACTATTCCCAACAAACAAGCCAAAGAAAAGACATCCAAGGGCTGGATATTTGTTACCTGTGCTCTCTGTTTTGAATGGAGTTGCCCTCAACCTTTTTTTTGGGTCAGGTTACCCTTCGAGAATTCATTGAAAACTATACAACTTCTCAAAGAAAAGTAATTCTAAACATACACTTGAAAATGGTTTTGCATACAATTTTGCAGAGGTTAAGCATCGATCTCCTTCAGGTCCCTGGGCTTCCAGAGAAGTAATCTCTGTTCTAAATGGTCAGCGACTAGTCAGTGTACTGGTACCATGTTGATGGAAGTGGGAGGGCCCCAGTTCTCACCTAGAACCCATTTCACCTGTGGGTTAGCTAATACAACAAGGTTACTCATTGGGAAAAAAATAAAGGACAACTCAAACCAAAATTTAAAAAGTCAAAATGGGGAAAAATTAAAGGAAAATCCAGACCACAAATAAGGGAATAAATGAACAGCAAAATCTTAAGGATGGTACCCATCTTCTGAGTCAATAAAGGAAATTCCTGTATGTACCCTTGACAGCTCTCTTTGCTTACTGATAATGAATAACTTCTCAGGCAGGCCAGCAACAGTATTTAGCATAGAATAGTACCTCACTGATGGGAATCTAGGCAAACCTCTGTCTTGGCAGAAAGATGAAACAAGAATGTCAGCTCAGGGTTACATTCAGTCACACAGGTCTCCCTCACCACACACACACACACACACACACACACACACACACACACACACACACACAGCCACCCATACACAGCTTTTCTTCATATTCAGATATTTAACTAACAGTAATCACCATCTGTGACTTCTAGGACTAAAAAGGCAACTCTGGGCCCAACCATTTTTTTTTCTTTTTTTAAAATTTTTATTCGTGTATAGTTGATTTGCAATGTTGTGTTAGTTTCAGGTGTACAGCAAAATGAATCAGTTATATATATATCCACTTTTTTTAAGATCCTTTTCGCATATAGGCCATTACAGAGTATTGAGTTCCTGTGCCATACAGCAGATTCTTATTAGTTATTATTAGTTATCTATTTTATAGATATTATAAATATTTATAGATATTGTAAATATAAATATAATTATAAAATATTATACTATTTTATAGTAGTGTGTATATGTCAATCCCAATCTCCCAATCTATCCCTCCCCCACTTTCCCCCCCGGGTAACCATAAGTTTGTTTTCTACATCTGTGACTCCTGTTTTGTAAATAAGTTCATTTGTACCTTTTTTTAAAGATTCCACATGTAAGCGATATCATATATTTGTCTTTCTGTGTCTGACTTACTTCACTTAGTATGACAATCTCTAGGTCCATCCATGTTGCTGCAAGGCATTCTTTTGTTCTTTTTTACGGCTGAGTAAAATTCCATTGTATATATGTACCATACCTTCTTCTTTATTTCCTCTCTTTTTTCTGACATTGTCACTCAGAATGACTATCCTTTGCTTTATGACTGAAGAAGCTTCTAGCAGATCCTGGTCTGCCTACCTCCCTGCCCCTCTGTCTCTCTCGGTCACCAGGTACCTCTGTGTGACAAGCACCACCCCGTCTCCGTCACTGACTGGCCTGTCATGGCTGTCCTTCCTGAGCAGGATCCACCCGGCCACATCATTCCAGCTGTACTTCCCACTTCAGCTCCTCACAGAGCAGACAATGGCTTCATGGAAGGGGAAATGGACACTAAACAGAATTGCACAGGAAAGGCAGGTGGATGAAGGGAAACTTGCAGACTAAAAGCATCTCCCACAGCAAGATGTGATAGCATAGTGTAGTCAGGTCTATGCCGATGAGCCAATGCAGTGATTCTCAGCAAACTGCCACCACTCCCAAAGACACTAAAAACCAGCAGGATCTATGAGAGCGGGTGCGTGCAGGGGTGTATGAGGCTGTGTGTGTGAGCATGGGTGTTTTCAATGGGTAAGATCTGTTGACTTTGGAAAGAAGAGAAGGTAACTGCAGTGTTGAATGGAATTCCAGGGACTATAGCTTTAGGAAGAGACCAGGCTCAGGTAACAGCTTCCCACCTTCCATCACCTTGTTCCTGTGCTGACTCAGAGAAGTCTCCTGAGAAACATGCTTGTCCATATGTGATGAACAACTCAGTTCATGCCACTCTAATTCATTTCCACTCAACGGGGCGCTGAGAGTCTGCTACGCATGTGTTAGGCACAGTGGAAATACTGGGAAATAGTATTTCCAACTATGGCCCCCACCTCCACGGAGCTCACCATCTGGCAAACAAAGGGCATTTCTGGTATATTTCCATTACTCTAGCTGTTAGTGCAAGCTACTTAAATACAGGACAATCCAGTATCAGGAGATTTTTAGTCCTAATTGACTTTAATTTATTCATATACTGTATGTTATATTATTAGCACCAAAAAATCCAGGAATATTAGCACAGAGGCAACTCCTTTGGAAGGCAAATAAATATTTCCTCCTATGAAAAGCCACAGCAACTTAGACTCTAGATATGGCCCATCCACTCGGTGGTCTGCCCAATCAGAGGCAAGAACAGATAATCACAGGGCTCCCATTGTCCCAAAGCTGTCAGAGCCTTAACTCAGAAGCTGGTAGACCAGTAGACTCCAGGTTCTGACTGACAACTGAAAGTCTGCATTTCATGCATGACAGTAAGGACCTCTGTCTGGGGCCCTCACGATACGACAAAGGATGTAACGTGGCTTTAGTTTACTTCACATTCATCACACTAAGACTCTTCTTAAGATATATGCAAACCTTTGGTTTAAGCCTAAGAGACATAAATACACGTTTAGAAACCTGATCCATATTCTAACACGTGCCTGATATAATTCTGTATTTGAACATCTGTGCTTGCCCTATTTCAAAAACATTTATTTCTTTCTCAGAGGCCAAATTCTCCTATTATCTCATTGGTCTAATGAATAATTTATAAGTACAAGCAAAACACCAGAGCTTTCTTTTGCTCTTCTTTTGCTCTCCTTCTCCAATACTGTGAGAAGGAGAAAAAAATGCAAAGGGGATCGCAAAAGCACTTAATCCTCTGGCCCCTTCCAATTTGCTAGGCAGATGTTCACCAGACCAGTAGCTGGCATTCCTCAGTTAGGAAAGAGAAATTCTCCCTACAAAACATGTGTTTAGAAATCTGAAGATTGTAGATTTTGCCTATTTGTGGTCTCTGAAGGTCAATGACACATGAGTGGAGGAATAATAATGCCAAATATTGATTTTCCAAAGCAAATGTGCTGATGGGCTCTTTGGGGGAGATTACACAGCCTAGGAAGTCTGAGAATTAATAAATGTTATCAACCCTCATGCCCCAAGGATGGACAACTAACCCAATATCCCATGATTGCAAATAATAAAAAAGCAGGAAAATACATACACATTCAAGTCACCTTCACCATCCCCAGGCAGTGGTCATTATGACTTCCAACATTCTAAGATGATCTGGTCAATCAGACCCACTGGATATCCATTCATCTATCAATTCAAAGAACGCCTGATGTCAGGCAGAATGAGGCTCCTGGGGCTGTAGGTATAGGGAAGCCATAAGTCTCTTTACATGAAATTTTGTTTTCATGCAGTGCAAATAGACACCTAATAGCTGGTTTGATCCCCTGCCCAGGAAACTGATGGAAGAGGACAGCCACTTTCAGGGATGGCAACGGAGTCCAAAGGTATCACACAGAGCTGATGATTACTAGCAAACCTCCAGCCGTGGGAACTTCCCCTGAACAGATTTTTTTTTTTCCAGCATTGGGAATACTACTCATGGCAACCAAGCAGCAATTCTTTGTTTTCAAACTGGAAAAGCAATGAGTTTTATTAGCTGAAGTTATATACAGTTTTTTTTTTTTAATTGTTTCTTGTGCAGCACGCCTGGAGCTGGGCAAGATATTGGCACAGATCTCCATGGAGTAAATGAAATGTCTATTCTGATCTTTAGCGAGAAGAGTCAGTTGTCAATTTTTCAAATGTTATTCAGTGATTAGTGGAAAAGTCATGAACAGCTTGGATATGTGGATATATATTTACATACACATACATATATGCTAAACTCAAGCAACTATCTCGTACCTGACAAATAACACATCTGTAGACATAGGCTGGATAAATGGTTCCATCAAAATTGGACATTAGTAAAGGTTTCACAGGCCAAAATTTCACTTCAGAAATAAAAGAAGAGAAACATGGCTTAGGTCTCTTGAGCGCATAAGCAGTTCTTAACAAAAAATAACAACTAACTTATAACATTTCTCTAGTTTATGCTAATAATGCCCAAGAATTAGAGGAAAATCTCTGTTATGCCTGAGTTCCTCAGTTCTGTACAATGACTACTTTCTCTTTCCTTGGTAGCTTGCTACTGCCCTGGTACCACATTCCTTGACCATGTCCTAAAATGGCCCACTGACCTTCTTGAGTTCCCATTTTACTTATTACCAACCAATCCATCATTACATATTTCTGATCCCTGTGTGAAGTTTCTCAAGGATCCCATGAGAAGCAAAATACAGATTTCCTGTTTTGAAAGAGTTTAGGATATTAATGAGATGTGCTCAAAAGTATCAACTACCAGAATAAAATAATTGATGGAGGGAGGGAACAAGGGAGGGAGGGAGGGAGGAAGGGGGAGAGAGAGAGAAAAAGATGGATGAGAGAGAGAGAGAGAGAGAGAGCACACATGCCAGAGCATGAAATCAAGGGCTCAAAGGTGTGGATGAGAATAAGTTCTTATGGTTCCCAGGGGGTAAGGGGGGGAGGGATAAATTGGGAGATTGGGACTGACTTATACATACTACTGTATATAAAACAGACAACTAATAACAACCTATTGTATAGCACAAGGAACTCTACTCAGTACTCTGTAATGGCCTATATGGGGAAAGAGCTGATATACGTATAACTGATTTATTTTGCTGTACAGCAGAAACTAACACAACATTTTAAATCAACTACACTCCAATAAAAATTTTTTTAAAAAAAGAATGTAAGTTCTGAGTTCAGAGAAAGGACAAGTGGGGCTGAAATGCTCAGAAGAATGGAGGTGGAGGTGATGGGACTCCAGTGGTGCCTTGAAGTACTTGATTAGCTAAAAGGAAGAGGAAGAAAATTTCAGGAGATGAGAAAGACATGAGTAATGCAGAGTAATTGAGGGTGACAGGAGAAATATCTGCCTGCCTGAAAGAGGATTTATACTACAGAGCAGGAAAAATAAAGTTGGATAGGGAGAAAGGATTCAGATGATTGTAGGTTTTGGGTACTGGTTGAGTTGCTGCATGAAAGGAAACAAATGATGCACCACTGCCTGACAATATCACAGATATTAAATAGATGGCTCAGTATAGCTGAGAGAAATCCACCTACATAAAGGACTGCCCTGACCTTCACGGTTATTGATACAAATTCCGGAATTGTAGTATTCAAGTAATTGCTTTCTTGAGCAAGGGAATATTTCCTGATAGAAACAGCCATAGGCCCTGGGTCCCTCAGACACTTATCAGCTGAGTCAGTGTGTCATGTGGGGGAAGACCTTCCTACTGCATTCATGGACATAAAACTTATAGCTACTGAATCTGAGAGTCCATGATTCGATTCAGGGCATCTCAGCTACCTTATGGGATCACCTTTGGCTCTGCAAATGAGGAACTTCTCTTAGAAAATATGTAGTATCCCCAAAATAAGCCGCATGATTCTTTTCACCAAGAGTTTATTATACATTACCCATGTGGCACAAGCAGGCATTCTCATATTGCTATTTGCAAACCTTACCTTTTCAAGCTAAGTGAACACATTTGTATACTTCCAAAAACACTGAGATACATATTAACATTCCTCATGTGTTTCCATACTCTGTAACAGTGGTATTTCTTTTTCCCATTTACCACTTGTCAGAGGCCAAAGGTTCTCAATAACATCTCATTTTGTTTCATAATAATTTATGATTTGTCAGGGAAAACATGGGTTCCTTTTCATCCGTGTTTCATGGCTGCGCTAGATGGTTCTCTCTCCCATTCCATTCCCTGTCATCCACCAGGTCAGTAAGCAGATTTCTTTCCCAGGCTCTTTCATTCTGGGAAGTGGGGGGGAAAGGATGGGGGTGAACAGGACTTTCCTCAGAGACCTTTACACTTGACCTTGAATGATGAATGCGATTTCACCAGGTGGAAATGGGCATAGGAGAGGGAACATTTTACCAAGACACAGAATTATGGGAGAGTGTTATGTTCCAGAAAACAACTCTTTGGGTGTGCCTGGAGACTGAGTGAGTGGGAGATGGGGGAAGATGTGGTCAGAATGGTTGCTTGAGATCAAAATATTGAGGACCCTTTTATGCCATGCTAAAGGCAAATATTTAGTTCCTTTCTTTTTCTCTTTTGAAAAAGTGCCTGGCTGAGATTTAAGAGGGGAAACAAGAAAAACAAAATTGGGTTCAACCATCTCCCATTAAAAACTGTTATGAGTCTCCCACAGGGCCTGGCATCAGACCATTCTTATGTTCTGAGCCCCCAGAATCATGGGTACCAATGCACTGTGGTTACCATTTCAGGTCCTGAAAAGGGCAAAAGCTGTGTTCTGATTGGCACCATGTCACTGCCATGAAACTTGCATTTTGTAAGGAAAATGCTTTGCTTGTACTCCCCTGCCTTAGGGACCCCATGCTGAGCTTGAGATGTTTGTCTTTCTTGGGTGTTGGGCTTAAATAAGGACTCCCATGAAGAGCGCAGACACATTCTGTCCTCAGCGCAACAATTATATATTCTATTTACTCCGTTGGTACATTGGCCCTTAAGTTTAAGTCCACTATTTTTTTTTATCATTTTCTTTTTTTTTTAAACATCTTTATTGCAGTATAATTGCTTTACAATGGTGTGTTAGCTTCTGCTTTATAACAAAGTGAATCAGTTATACATATACATATATCCCCATATCTCCTCCCTCTTGCGTCTCCCTCCCTCCCACCCTCGCTATTCCACCCCTCTAGGTGGTCACAGAGCACCAAGCTGATCTCTCTGTGCTATGCAGCTGCTTCCCACTAGCTATCTATTTTACATTTGATAGTGTATATATGTCCATGCCACTCTCTCACTTCGTCCCAGCTTACCCTTCCCCCTCCCCATGTCCTCAAGTCCATACTCTACATCTGCGTCTTTATTCCTGTCCTGCCCCTAGGTTCTTCAGAACCATTTTTTTAGATTCCATAAATATGTGTTAGCATATGGTATTTGTTTTTCTCTTTCTGACTTACTTCACTCTGTATGACAGATTCTAGGTCCATCCACCTCACTACAAATAAATTTCATTTTTTTTACGGCTGAGTAATATTCCATTGTATACATATGTGCTACATCTTCTTTATCCATTCATCTGTCGATGGACACTTAGGTTGCTTCCATGTCCTGGCTATTGTAAATAGAGCTGCAATGAACATTGTGGTACATGACTCTTTTTGAATTATGGTTTTCTCAGGCTATATGCCCAGTAGTGGGATTGCTGGGTCGTATGGTAGTTCTAGTTTTAGTTTTTTAAGGAACCTCTATACTGTTCTCCATAGTGGCTGTATCAAATTACATTCCCACCAACAGTACAGGAGGGTTCCCTTTTCTCCACACCCTCTCCAGCATTTTTTGTTTGTAGATTGTTTGATGATGCCATTCTGACCGGTGTGAGATGATATCTCATTGTAGTTTTGATTTGCATTTCTCTAATGATTAGTGATGTTGAGCATCCTTTCATGTGTTTGTTGGCAATCTGTATATTTTCTTGGGAGAAATGTCTATTTAGGTCTTCTGCCCATTTTGGGATTGGGTTGTTTCCTTTTTTGATATTGAGCTGCATGAGCTGCTTGTGTATTTTGGAGATTAATCCTTTGTCAGTTACTTCATTTGCAAGTATTTTCTCCCATTAGGAGGGTTGTCTTTTCATCTTGTTTATGGTTTCCTTTGCTGTGCAAAATCTTTTAAGTTTCATTAGGTCCCATTTGGTTATTTTTGTTTTTATTTCCATTTCTCTAGGAGGTGCATCAAAAAGGATCTTGCTGTGATTTCTGTTACAGTGTTCTGCCTATGTTTTCCTCTAAGAATTTTATAGTGTCTGGCCGTACATTTAGGTCTTTAATCCATTTTGAGTTTATTTTTGTGTATGGTGTTAGGAGTGTTCTAATTTCATTCTTTTACATGTAGCTGTCCAGTTTTCCCAGCACCACTTATTGAAGAGGCTGTCTTTTCTCCATTGTATATTCTTGCCTCCTTTATCAAAGATAAGGTGACCATATATGCATGGGTTTATCTCTGGGCTTTCTATCCTGTTCCATTGATCTACATTTCTGTTTTTGTGCCAGTACCATACTGTCTTAATTACTGTAGCTTTGTAGTACAGTGTAAAGCCAGGGAGCCTGATTCCTCCAGCTCCATTTTTCTTTCTCAAGATTGCTCTGGCTATTCGGGGTCTTTTGTGTTTCCATGCAAATTGTGAAATTTTTTGTTCTAGTTCTGTGGAAAATGCCACTGGTAGTTTGCTAGGGATTGCAGTGAATCTGTAGATTGTTTTGGGTAGTAGAGTCATTTTCACAGTGTTGATTCTTCCAATCCAAGAACATGGTATAGCTCTCCATCTGTTTGTACCATCTTTAATTTCTTTCATCAGTGTCTTATAGTTTTCTGCATACAGGTCTTTTGTCTCCTTAGGTAGGTTTATTCCTAGGTATTTTATTCTTTTTGTTGCAATGGTAAATGGGAGTGTTTCCTTAATTTCTCTTTCAGATTTTTCATCATTAGTGTATAGGAATGCAAGAGATTTCTGTGCATTAATTTAGTACCCTGCTACTTTACCAAATTCATTGATTAGCTCTAGTAGTTTTCTGGTAGCATCCTTAGGATTCTCTATGTATAGTATCATGTCATCTGCAAACAGTGACAGCTTTACTTCCTCTTCCTCCAATTTGGATTCCTTTTATTTCTTTTTCTTCTCTGATGGCTGTGCCTAAAACTTCCGAAACTACGTTGAATAATAGTGGTGAGAGCGGGCAACCTTGTCTTGTTCCTGATCTTAGTGGAAATGGTTTCAGTTTCTCACCATTGAGGATGATGTTGGCTGTGGGTTTGTCATATATGGCCTTTATTATGTTGAGGTAATTTCCCTCTTTGCCTACTTTCTGGAGAGTTTTTATCATAAATGGGTGTTGAATTTTGTCAAAAGCTTTTTCTGCATCTACTGAGATTATCATATGGTTTTATCCTTCAATTTGTTAATACGGTGCATCACATTGATCGATTTGCATATACTGAGGAATCCTTGCATCCCTGGGATAAACACCATTTGATCATGGTGTATGATCCTTTTTTATTTTTTGAATTTTTGAATTTTACTTCATATATTTTTTATACAGCAGGTTTTTATTAGTTATCTATTTTATACATATTACTGTATATATGTAAATCCCAATCTCCCAATTCATCACACCACCACCCACCCCCCACCACCTTCCCCCCTTGGTGTGATACATTTGTTCTCTTCATCTGTGTCTCTATTTCTGCCCTGCAAACCAGTTCATCTGTACCATGTTTCTAGGTTCCACATATATACATTAATATACGATGTTTGTTTTTCTCTTTCTGACTTACTTCACTCTGTATGACAGTCTCCAGGTCCATCCACGTCTCTACAAATGACCCAATTTTGTTGCTTTTTATGGCTGAGTAATAATATTCCATTGTATATATGTATCACATCTTCTTTATCCATTCATCTGTCAATGGGCATTTAGGTTGCTTCCATGACCTGGCTATTGTAAACAGTGCTGCAATGAACATTTTGGTGCATGTGTCTTTTTAAATTTTGCTTTTCTCTGGGTATATGCCCAGTAGTGGGATTGCTGTGTCATATGGTAATTCTATTTTTAGTTATTAGTTTTTTTTGATTTGCACATATTGAAGAATCCTTGTATCCCTGGGATAAACCCCGCTTGATCATGGTGTATGATCCTTTTAATCTGTTCTTGGATTCTGTTTGCTAGTATTTTGTTGAGGATTTTTGCGTCTATGTTCATCAGTGATACTGGCCTGTAGTTTTCTTTTTTTGTGACATCTTTGTCTGGTTTTGGTATCAGGGTGATGGTGGCCTCGTAGAATGAGTTTGGGAGTGCTCCTCCCTCTGCTATATTTTGGAAGAGTTTGAGAAGGATGGGTGTTAGCTCTTCTCTAAATGTTTGATAGAATTCACCTGTGAAGCCATCTGGCCCTGGGCTTTTGTTTGTTGGAAGATTTTTAATCACAGTTTCAATTTCAGTGCTTGTGATTGGTCTGTTTATATTTTCTATTTCTTCCTGGTTCAGCCTTGGAAGGTTGTGCTTTTCTAAGAATTTGTCCATTTCTTCCAGGTTGTCCATTTTATTGGCATATAGTTGCTTGTAGTACTCTCTCATGATCCTTTGTATTTCTTCAGTGTCAGTTGTTACTTCTCCTTTTTTATTTCTAATTCTGTTGATTTGAGACTTCTCCTTTTTTCCTTGATGAGTCTGGCTAATGCTATAGCAACTTTGTTTATCTTCTCAAAGAACCAGCTTTTAGTTTTATTGATCTTTGCTATCGTTTCCTTCATTTCTTTTTCATTTATTTCTGATCTGATCTTTATGATTTCTTTACTTCCGCTGACCTTGGCATTTTTTTGTTCTTCTTTCTCTAATTGCTTTAGGTGTAAGGTTAGGTTGCTTGAGATCTTCCTTGTTTCTTGAGGTAGGATTGTACTGCTATAAACTTCCTGCTTAGAACTACTTTTGCTGCATCCCATAGGTTTTGGATCGTCGTGTTTTCATTGTCATTTATTTGTAGGTATTTTTTGATTTCCTCTTTGATTTCTTCAGTGATCTCTTGGTTATTTAATAGCGTATTGTTTAGCCTCCATGTGTTTGTATTTTTTACAGATTTTTTCCTGTAATTGATATCTAGTCTCATAGCGTGTGGTTGGAAAAGATACTTGATATGATTTCAATTTTCTTAAATTTACCAAGGCTTGATTTGTGACCCAAGATATGATCTATCCTGGAGAATGTTCCACGAGCACTTGGGAAGAAAGTGTAAGTTGTTGTTTTTGGATGGAATGTCCTATAAATATCAATTAAGTCCATCTTGTTTAATGTGTCATTTAAAGCTTGTGTTTCGTTATTTATTTTCATTTTGGTTGATCTGTCCATTGGTGAAAGTGGGGTGTTAAAGTCCCCTACTACTATTGTGTTACTGTTGATTTCCCCTTTTATGGCTGTTAGCATTTGCCATATGTATTGAGGTGCTCCTATGTTGGGTGCATAAATATTTACAATTGTTATATCTTCTTCTTGGATTGATCCCTTGATCATTATATAGTGTCTTTCTTTGTCTCTTGTAATAGTCTTTATTTTAAAGTCTATTTTGTCTGATATGAGAATTGCTACTCCAGCTTTCTTTTGATTTCCATTTGCATGGAATATCTTTTTCCATCCCCTCACTTTCAGTCTGTATGTGTCCCTAGGTCTGAAGTGGGTCTCTTGTAGACAGCATATATACGGGTCTTGTTTTTGTATCCATTCAGCCAGTCTATGTCTTTTGGTTGGAGCATTTAATCCATTTACATTTAAGGTAATTATCGATATGTATGTTCCTATTACCATTTGCTTAATTGTTTTGGGTTCCTTATTGTAGGTCTTTTCCTTCTCTTGTGTTTCCTGCCTAGAGAAGTTCCTTTAGCATTTGTTGTAAAGCTGGTTTGGTGGTGCTGAATTCTCTTAGCTTTTGCTTGTCTGTAAAGGTTTTAATTTCTCCATTGAATCTGAATGAGACCCTTGCTGGGTAGAGTAATCTTGCTGTAGGGTTTTCCCTTTCATCACTTTAAATATGCCCTGCCACTCCCTTCTGGCTTGCAGTTTCTGCTGAGAGATCAGCTGTTAACCTTATGGGGATTACCTTGTATGTTATTTGTTGCTTTCAATATTTTTTCTTTGTATCTAATTTTTGAAAATTTGATTAATATGTGTCTTGGTGTGCTTCTCCTTGGATTTATCCTGTATGGGACTCTCTGTGCTTCCTGGACCTGATTGACTATTTCCTTTCCCATATTAGGGAAGTTTTCAATTATAATCTCTTCAAATATTTTCTCAGACCCTTTCTTTTTCTCTTCCTCTTCTGGGACCCCTATAATGCGAATGTTGGTGCATTTAATGTTCTCCCAGAGGTCTCTGAGACTGTCTTCAATTCTTTTCATTCTTTTTTCTTTAGTCTGCTCCTTGGCAGTTATTTCCACTATTTTATCTTCCAGGTCACTTATCTGTTCTTCTGCCTCAGTTATTCTGCTATTGATTCCTTCTAGAGAATTTTTCATTTCATTCATTGTGTTGTTCATCATTGTTTGTTTGCTCTTTAGTTCTAGGTCCGTGTTAAATGTTTGGTCTGGTGGGTTTTTACTTTGCTCCTTCATCTGCTGCATATTTCTCTGTCTTCTCATTTTGCTTAACTTACTCTGTTTGGGTTCTCCTTTTCGCAGGTTGCAGATTCGTAGTTCCCGTTGTTTTTGTTTTGTTTTGTTTTGATTTTATTTATTTATTTAATTTTATTTTTGGCTGCACTGGGTCTTCATTGCTGTGTGGGCTTTCTCTAGTTGTGGCGAGTGGGAGCTACTCTTCATTGCGGTGCGCAGGCTTCTCATTGTGGTGGATTCCCTTGTTGCAGAGAACAGGCTCTAGGAGCGTGGGCTTCAGTAGCTGTGGCTCGTGGGCTCTAGAGCGCAGGCTCAGTAGTTATGGCACATGGGCTTAGTTGCTCTGCGGCATGTGGGATCTTCCCAGACCAGAGCTCAAACCTGTGTCCCCTGCACTGGCAGGTGGATTCTTAACCACTGCACCACCAAGGAATTCCCCTTCCCTTTGTTTTTGGCATCTGCCCCCAGTGGGTAAGGTTGCTTCAGTGGGTTGTGTAGGCTTCCTCTTGGAGGTGACTGGTGCCTGTGTTCTGGTGGATTAGGCTGGATCTTGTCTTTCCGGTGAGCAGGACTGTGTCCGGTGGTGTGTTTTGGGGTGTCTGTGAACTTATTATGATTTTAGGCAGCCTCTCTGCTAATGGGTGGGGTTGTGTTCCTGTCTTGCTCACTGTTCAGCATAGGGTGTCCTGCACTGTAGCTTGCTGGTCGTTGAGTGGAGCTGGGTCTTAGCATTGAAATGGGGATCTCTGGGAGAGCTCTCGCCGATTGATATTACGTGGGGCCGGGAGGTCTCTGGTGGTGCAGTGCCCTGAACTCGGCTCTCCCACCTCAGAGGCTCAGGCCTGACACCTGGCCGGAGCACCAAGACCCTGTCAGCCACAAGTCCAGGTACGTGGGGAGTTTCTTGCCTTTTGGGAAGTCTGAGGTCTTCTGCCAGCACTCAGTAGGTGTTCTGTAGGAGTTGTTCCACATGTAGATGTAGTCTTGATATATTTGTGGGGAGGAAGGTGATCTCCTCGCCTTACTCCTCCGCCATCTTGAAGGTCCTCCCTAAGTCCACTCACTATTGTCATAACTATGCTGAGTGGCTGCTGTCAGGCTCTACCAAGTCAGGCACAGTCGTTGAATAGGTAGTAGAGGGGAGAAGTAAGGGATGGGGGTGACAGGAGGGCTTTAAAGGGGGTTTCTGCCCCTCCTCTCCCTCCAACAGGACAGTGGACATCCTTCCACAATATTAAAAGCCTCTACTGTCTGCTTCCAGATCCTTCAACCTCAAAAGCATTCCAGCAAACACAGGATACATTTTGGGTGTCTAGCAAACCTAAGAAGACGATTGTAATGCAAAGCTGCTTCTGGCAAAAGAACTACGTACAAAACACACATTTAGGAATGAGCAAGAGGTTTCAGACTAGAATTGAATAAACATTGACTGGCCTGCGGCAGCAGAGAGTCACTCAGAAGGGAGGGAAAGCAATTTTCCGGTACCCAAACGGAGACAGGCAACCGGCACTTGAGAGATGAGGATGCCTGTGTACATCAGGGGCTATCATGGAAAGAGGAGGTGGAGGAGAGGAGGTAAAATCTAGAACCAGAGACTGGATCTGCAGATGGCTCTGCCTTTGTACAACTGCCTGTAGATGAAACAGACTGTCAAATATTTGGAATCCCTCAGTACATTATATATGCATGCAAGTGCGTATACACGCACAGACAATATCATTTCCACTAAATTTCTTTACAGACAAATATGTAGTTAACTGCTCTGTAGGATGATATCCTCATACTACAAAGAGAGAAAGTGGCAACCACGTGGTAAAAGAACTTCCCTCAATTCAATTAAAAATTCATGATAGAAATCACATAAAAAAATGTTTATTGATTCTCAACCTAATAAAGCAGAGATAGATTACATGTCTCTGTAATATGAAATTACCTCTTTATATGTCCTGAGAATGTATGATGTATTAACTAATTATTATTAATTAAAGGCAGTTCACAGTCTGTGGGTTAGTCAAGTACAACTAATACAAGGGTAACACATGAGGTCCAATTCTTTTATATGAATTGTCACCTATGCAGAAGAATATACAATTTGACTGTGACCAATGATTGAGTAAAGTATTTACCATTTTAGTGCCTCTTTGAAATATCTAAATATGCTGGAACACTGGCCAGCTCTTTAGCCTGTAGTGTTCAACTACTGGTCTGCACAGCCCAGTAGTGTGGGACTCTCAGTAGCCGAAAGGAGCTATGTGATTTTGTGACAAGCCACTCATATTAAACCTGAGATATAAAACCATCCATACATACCGTGCCTGCACCAGAGGCACTGAATACGGCTGGGCTGGTGAACATATGCCACCATAACCACAGATCTCAAGTGGACAGTCAAAATTGTCTACCACCTACCTCCAGGAAGGATCTGAGAAGTCACCCTCCCCTTCTTGCAAAGTTAACCTGTCACTGTCTCTAGGATGCTGGCAGGAGACATAAGATTCGGGGTCAGACGGAGACATAGAGAATGGGTTTGAAGGCACGGGGTGGGGGGTAGGTAAAGCTGGGACGAAGTGAGAGAGTAGCACTAACATATGCACACTACCAAATGTAAAACAGATACCTAGTGGGAAGCAGCCGCATAGCACAGGGAGATCAGCTCTGTGCTTTGTGACCGACCACCTAGAGGGGTGGGATAGGGAGGGTGGGAAGGAGACACAAGAGGGAGGAGATATGGGGATATATGTATACATACAGCTGATTCACTTTGTTATACAGCAGAAACTAACACAACATTGTAAAGCAATTGTACTCCAATAAAGATGTGGAAAAAAAGAAAAAAAAAAGATTCTGGGTCAGAGACCGGGGACTTTTATTATAACAAGAGCACCAGTCAGGTTGTCAGCATTGGTTCTGGTTCCCTGAGCTCCAGTTCTTGAGAGGCAACGTGTAAAGGGCCAGGTGACATCTGCACATGCAGGTAGGCTGCATTACGAGAGAGAAAACATGTGCTTAGGGACTTGTATCACAAACTACCCATCTGACATTTCCACTTAGATATTTAATAGACATCTCAAAACATGAACATGGCAGGACTTCCCTGGTGGTCCAGTGGTTAACACCCCACACTCCCAGTGCAGGGGGCACAGGTTCCATTCCTGGTCTGGGAACTAAGATCCCACATGCTGCATGGTGCGGCCAAAACAATAAATAAATAAAACAAAAATATTTTAAAAATTATGAACATGGCCACAGTAGAACTAATAATTTTGCTTTCCAATTACACTCTTCTCTCAATCTTGGTCATCTTAGTAAATGCTAATACCATCTACTCAGTTGCTCGGGCTGAAAAATTTGGAGTTACTCTTCAATTCCTTTGCTCCAGTACCATAAACCATCAGTAAATCTTGCCTCCTCTGACTTCAAAACTTCTTCAGAATCTCCTTGGCATCTCCACTACCATCACCCAACACCAGGCCACCATCACCTTCCACCAGGACTTCTGTAACAGTCTTTTAACTCGTCTCCTAACTAGTTTCTATCCATTTCCCACATAGCCAATAGATGATGCTTTAAAATTTCAAATCAAGTCACATTACTTGCCAAAATGTGTTCTGTTCCATTTAGAATTAAATGCAAACTCCTTAGCCAAGCTACGAAGCCCCATGATCTGTCCCTGTTTCCCTCTCCAACCTCATCTTATACCAGCTTTCTCCTTACTCGTTATCCTCCAAGCTGTCTATTCAGAAACAGAAAGAAAGTCAAGCCAGCCTTAGGGTCATCATGTTAGATGCTTGCCCCCCTTGAAATTCCACCCTTTCCCACTTCCCCCAATTTTTGCAAGGGTTGTTCTTTCTTGTCACTCAGATATCATTTTCAATGCATTACATTCTCAAATTCACCATCTAAAATCATCCTCTAGTTATTCTCAGGTCACACATCCTATTTTAATTGTCGGCATCATACTTATTAACACTGGTTTTTCTTTCATGTACAATTTTAATCTCTCATGAATGTAAGCTCCTCGGTAAGGAGGGTTTCTTGTAGATGTCTTGGTTGCTCTGATATCTCCACTAGTTAAACAGGACTTGGAACAAAAAATATTTCTTAAATAAATGGATGGATGGATGGATGGATGGATGAATGAATAAAATACCACGTGTAAGAACTGGCAGGGGTAGGGGTTCCTTGAAGAACAACTCAACTAATCAAAACAATGAGATCCTTTTATCATCTTCTGGCACAGCCTGGTCCACATATACAGAAGGCATTCAGACATCTGGAGGCCGTTAACTTGAAGATGAACTACTTCAACTTATATTTTTTGCCTATAGAGAGCTTTTAAATCACTTCCAGTAAACATAGTTCCTAAACTTCCTACTTAATAATTATACTTAAAATTAACCAGTGTTATAGAAATAATGCATAAGACCTGACTGTGCTATCTTTTCTTTTAAATTAATTTACTTATAAAAACTTTGTAGTCTCTTCTATGTATAGTGACCATGTAGAGACCGAGATTTTGACAGTGAGCAGGGTAGAAAAAAAGACTCCTCTCTCGCAGAACCTATAAGTAATAAGATGTGAGATGCAGAAGCAACCACCTATAGCTGGTCACAGTTCCGTGGCAGAATATGAAATTCTTTTATCCTGTTTTCTAATTCTTAAATTGGCAAAGTTACATTCATTAGCTAATCTATGTTTTTCAAAAAATGTGTATATTTGTAAAATAATCCCTTGAGTAATTGTGTTTTGGACTCATGAAAAATTAAAAACCTGTGCTTTATCTTGTTTTTGAATAGTCTATGAACAGATCTAAGAAATTACCACTATTTAATTTGAAAACTTCTGGTCTACCATTGTATTACCTTGAGCAAAACTCTTAATAGCCTGCTGCCTCAATTTCTTAACCAGGACAACATATTAGCAAACTAAACATCTCATTTTCAAAACAACAGGATATAATAAATATAAAGTCTCTGCGTCTTTTCACAAATCTAGTTTTATACAAAGCATTAATGATGAGGTGAATGATAGAAGAAAAAGTGATATCTCCTAAATTGTGTCATGAATGTTTATTATCTCTTTAGGAATGAAGGAAAATATTTCTTGGAAGAAACAAGACTAGGGTATTTAAACCAATAGCTATTTGAATTGCATAAAGTCTCAAGTCAGAAGTGAGTATCAGTTAAACTACACGGGTTCCTATCACTGCTATCTTCCTTATAACATCTTATATGGCCTTACTGAAATGTAATGGGAAAAAATGACCTTGAAGTTGGCCATGGTAGAAGTACCGACACCACAGAGTTTGTCAAACATTAGAAATCAAGGTTTTCCTCCCACCCACTCTTCTGTTTCCCCAACTCCAACTGAAGAGCTGGTCATTAAACCAGCACACCACTGATTCCAATCCACAGATACACGTACAAATCCTTTCTCCTACTATTTTAAAGACATGTGCACACATCACTGGGTCGCTGGGGTAATGACATTGGAATGAAGCTTCAGAAAGATCTGAATCTGACAGATGTTCTGAGATGGAATCCAGCTTGTGAAATCACACACTATCTATGAGACCTGCCAGCCTGCAGAATGGTTTCTTCATAGAGAAAGAAGGGAGGGAGGGAGGAGACAGAGGGAGAAGGAAGGAGGAAGCGAGAAAGATCCATTTCTTCCCTAAAATGGTCTTTCTATTTCTCATTTATATACCCCAGAATCTGACAGTATTATAAGCTGTAAAACTCCCTTAGCTGTAAAGACAGATGATTAAACTGCATCCCTGTTAATTAAAATAAAAGATAGTTTTAAGTGAAAATAGGAAGCGGATTCTGTATTTGAAAGAGCACTGGTGCATAGATTTGAATATTACACTCCATAAAGACAGCCCATTGTGCTAATGGCAAAGCAGTAAACACTACATTATCTCAGATGTGGCCTTTCATCCATTCACACACAAACACAATAATATATCACAAAGAGCCACTTCTGCACACCCCTTAGCCAGAGAATGGGGATGGGACTTAGTAAATAGGACACAAAAAAGCAAACCTAAATAGTTATTTTTAAATTACAGCAGAACTTAAGTCTAGGACCAGAGTAGATCCATCACTTTGTGTTTCCTGCCCCTTGCCAGGGCCAGAGGACATTCTAGTCTCTGCCTTGTTGCATTTGCATTTACATACCCGTGTAACTTCCACATGTCAATCTCACACCTTTTTAGTAATTAGCATGATGTATGGAAAAGAACTTAGCCTTAGGAACTAGGCAGTTCAAATGTCGGGTTAAAATCATGCCTCTTTCAATAGCTGTATGACATTGGAAAGTCAGGCACTTAACCTGAAACTTTTTCTTACCCTTCAGTTGGGAATCATAATATCTACCTCACAAGGTTATCATGGAAACCACACACAGGAAAGACGGGAACATAGTGCACATTATACAATAAATCTTCCATAGCAGTCCTTTATGCTTCTCTTCCCTTATCTTTATTTCCTCTCAAAAATGAGGGAGCAATTCTTGACTTGCTAAAACAAGAATATAATGGCTGCAGGCCAGTTAGCGAAAACATCCAGATAATTAGCCCAAAAGGGGATTTTTAATGTGAATCTTATTTATTATTCAACGTAGAGTTGATTATTCTAAAAAAACAAAACAAAACTATGCTTTTAAAAAATTTCCCTTTCAGTGGCCTTCTGTGGGTTTCTTTGTTTCCAGCCTGGGAAAAAAATCCAGAAGCTCTTTTGATAAGATAGCTGCAGAAAAAAAGTTTAGAGTTCACCGTTCCTGACTAGTGACAACCTCAGTAATGATCACAAGGAAGGAAATATTTATCATTGTATAATATTCCTATTGCACAGGACGCTATTATGTGCTTTATCAACGTTTATATTCAATCCTCCCACAGCCATGGGGATGAGACAATAATAGCAATAATAACAAAGGCATTAATATAAATACCACACATCTTTTATTTCATGTCTTTCTCTTGGGGATTTTAAATGCTTTTTCACATATTAGTGCACTAGCCTTAGAAGAAATGAACTAAAACGAGCCACGGGTTTGCAAAAATAATCAACATGGAAAGTGACGTAACGAGAGGTTCAGTAAAACAGGAGATTCTTCTCTGAAGCTCTTTTCTTTCCATCACTCTTGAATGGCCACTGGGCATTAGACTTTACGGATACTTCACTCAACGTGGAGATAAAAATGCAACTTACTATCCTGCAGCAATTTACACTTTATAAAAGGGAACATGGAAGAATAGATGCTTTTGCACAAATAGAACATGTACAGACAGTAATGCAGTCTATTTCTATTCAGCCCCAATTTCCAGTTGTTTAAGGATTTTTATATTTATTCCTCACTAACATACTCTTTTGAAAATGGGGCCATAGGTGCATTTTCACATGCATGTTCGATTTTTCAAGATATTAACATTTCATAATGGGGAACCATGCCCAGCAAATACACTTGTAGGTACCAACAGCTTTATCAAGGAATTTATCAGAAACTTTTGACAGCAACTATATCTGGAGATTAAAGGTCTGATTAGTACCTTGTCTAGCATTCAGTTCATTAATTTGTTAATTGACCTTCCCTTTTGTTTATTATTATTGCTATATACGGTTTTAGCAACTCCACCTTTTAAAGGGCTCCAGTTTAGATATTTCACCTAGGAAGGCAACCTGCAAACTGCCTTAAAGCAATGCAATCACCTGAAGCCCGTCCTCTGTCAAAGGGCTCTTCCTTCTCCCAACGTTTTTTTCCATTCCTAAAACTGAAAGAATATTCAGCCACAAGTTATTTAGGGAAAGTTGGAAAGGGATGAGACTGGGTTCTGGCTAAATAAATCTGAAACTCTAAGTCTCTTACTTAGAGACTTAGGGATGGGATTTGAAAGAGTGCCTTGGTCAGTTATTCACCTATAATCCCCTTTGTCTGAGATAAACATTTACATTCTCTAAAATGTCTATTTCAGCAAAGTGAGTCTACAGTAGAGATTCTTGCTCACATCAATATGAAAGATTATTTCCTCTAAGCTTCTTGGAGGGATTGCTTTAGTAGCTCTGAGCTTGAAACAAGACAAACGTGGACCATTTATTTGGTGGTGGCTTGAGCCAAAAGCTGACCCCAATATCACCGCTAATTCAAATGAACATTAAAGAAGAAGAGCAATTTACTAAATAGCTCCCCAGATGCAGGACTTTCAAAGTTTTTAATTAAAACCAAAAGAAATATCTCCCTCACTTCCTTTTACCCAATGCTAATCAGGAAAAATGTACTTTATCCAGGACTTTTGTGAAATTTTCTTCTTGATTTTGCACTGCTGAATGTTATAAATTCAGGCATAATTTAGCAGATCATTTGCTTTTTTTATTTAACTTTGCTTCTCATAATCTGAGGCTTAGGGAAAAGACCTAGTGTATACATGAATCATCTGTAAGGAAAGAGTAAAGGACAGAATATAGAACTGAAGAAAAGGAAAGTTGACAGAGATGAGAACTTCTAACCACAGAAAGCCCCTTACTTTAGAAATCTGACTAAACAATGACATTAAACTGCTGTAGAACTAAAACTACTACCAACCTCAGAGTTCTTAAATTTTTAAATGGTAGAAACACAGAATGTATAAGGTGATAGATTATCATAATTAAGTATTCTAAAAGTTGGCAGAGACATCATTTCTTGTCATTCAAAAAATTTACATCTGAAAAAGGTTAATGTCTGTAAAGTCCTTTACGTAAATCACAGGGTATTTCTTATTTGGGGTAATTAGCCTTGGGGGGTTTTGCACAATATAAAATAATTAATGCACGTGTGTGTGTATACATACACATGAGCACACATATACATTATACACATACATTACTTACACATAATTATACATATACATTATTTAAGCCAACACATAGATTAGATCTATACATGTTTTTATCATAATCAGAGGAAGCCTTTTCTGTCCATAACCTGGATTAATTATTAATTAATTGGTGTACTGATTAGTTATGGCTTGAATTGTGTCCTCTCCCCACAAAAGATATGCTGAAGCCCTAACCTCTGCTACCTATGAATGTGGTCTAATTTGAAAATAGGGTCTTTGCAGATATAATCAAGTTTAGATGAGGTCATTAGGGTTGGCCTTAATTTAATATGATTGAGGTTCTTAAAGGAAGAGGAAAATGCCATGTGAAGACAGAGACACCCAGGGAGAACACAGGCAGAGGCAGAGATTAGAGGGAAGGGATGCAGCCGCAAGACAAGGAACACCAAGGCTCAATGGCCATGACCAGAGGCTCGGGAGAGGCGAAGGATTCCATCCAGAGCCACAGAAGGGACATGGCCCCAATGATACCTTCATTTCAGACTTCGACCGTCCAGAACTATGAGAAAAGACATTTCTGTTGTTTCAAGGCAGCCAGTTTGTGGTACTTTGTTTTGGCAGTCCTAGGAAACTAATCTACCATCCAACCAGTCATTCAACAAATATTTCTTAAGCATTTTGTATGGGCTTGAGATTGTGTTAGCTGCCAGAGTTTTACAATATTGAGTTATCTGGATGATGAATGTGCCTTTGTGGAGGAAAAACAATTAGATAAAACATCTGGGGACAATACAGAATATTGTGGGAGCACAAATCAGAGGCTTCTAATAGAGGACCATGGAAGGGCTCCCAGTGAAAGTGACTCGACGCTGAAATCTGGAATGATGAGTGGGAGTTCGCCTAGAGAGGAACAGGGGAAAGCCTGTTCCAGACCAAGAGAACCACATGGCCAGGATCTGAAGAGCAAGAGAGAGGCTTCAATGTTCAGTGCACTATTAGTCTATCGGAAGAGAGATACTACTGGCTAGAAATGAAGGGCGCCTACGGCCAAGGGCTTTGTAAGCCACTTAAGCTTAGAGTTGCAACTTTCATTCTATGGAAGGGAAATGATATTTACGATTTTAGTCAGAGGATTGCTATGATCACATATGCATGGAGAAAGACCATTCTGATTATGGCGTGGAAAATGGATTGAAAGGTGAGAAACAGTGGACACTGGCAGCATGCATATTGGGAAAACTGATAGAATTCAACCAGCATTCTGATTTGCTCTTACCCATTGTTTAAATTCCCAAAGCACTTTCACATCTAATTTTACGTTTGCCTTCCATCAAACTCCAGAGGTAAACGGAACAGGAACTACTCCCCACTCTACCTTGTCAAGAACTGTGTCACAGCAAAATAAAGCAATTTGATGAGAATCACGCAGCTGGTTGATGGTGAAACTGGGACTGCAAACATGTCCTCTTCTCGCTCTGTGTGCACTCCATGCTATAAGAATGCACAGTGCCCACCAACTAAAATTTTCCTGCCATCACAGGGAAGTCATCACTGCATAAAGTCAGGATGATGCACTGGAAAGATCACTCAATCCCCAACAGCTGGAGTAGAGCATCTGGCGGGGCTCTCTTCCCTTTCCCCTCAAGCACGTATGTGCACAGCACCACCAAGTGGAGGAAAATGGATCTGGGGCTTGGGGAGGAAGACACCTAAACATTACAGAGCAGGGATGGGAGGAAAAGAAGAATCTTATCATGCCGTTACCTCTGTCTATATTACTGTACACATCTATACGCTATTAGATGAGCCATCGAAAGTTGCTGGGGGAGGGGAAGAGAAAGGAAGGGGGAGGGGAAGAGAAGGGAAGAGAAGGGAAGAGGGAGTGTTCTTAAACCACATCTGGCCATCCCATTGATGATGCAGCCACTAAGCAGAAAAGAAGACAGATGTAGTGTGTTCTCGCTTTCATCCAAATCAGTTCCTTTTTTATGTTCACATATTTGTGTACTCACTGGCAGATTTGGAGCTACAGAAGCCTGTATTCCCTGCAACGATTTGGTTGAAGGCACACTTTGACCTCCAGGAAAGCCTAAGATCTCTTGTTTCTGATTTTGTAAATACACACATGCATGCGCATGCATGTAACATACCCACATATTCCACCCCAAAGAGAGGAGCTCAAAAACGAGTTAAGGACCCACACTCTACAGAAGGTTCAAGTAGAAGGAAAGAAGTAAAAAGCTATCCCTTCTTTTGCTTTGGGTAAACTTGCTGTGTATTCTTTCCTCTCCAGGTTCACAGTTTGGTGACAAAGGTCTGTAGCCATCCTCCTCCTGGAATGTCCCTTGAAAGGCCTAGTAGCCTGTGATGTGGCCACAATAAATGAAGACATGGAGGGCTGAGATTAGTCTAAAACTACCCTAAACCTTCTGTTTCCATGCTTCTTGTTGCAGTTGAAGAGGTAACATCCAGAAAGCCAAGTTCAGTGTGTTGACCTAGCAAGAAGTCTGAAGAAGCAAGAGATTCAGTTGTCCTACCTTCTAGGCTTTCAACTAAGAAGGCAAAGGAATCCTCAGTTGATCTTACATGGTCTTGTCCTGCTGCCTAGGATAGGAAACTCTTGATACATACATGTTCGGGACCAAACCCAATTCGTCAGTGTGCTTATTTATCTGAAGTGTCCCCTCTACGTGTGTCTCCTTGGGGACCTAACGGAAGATGTCTGGTGAGGATTCGGAGATGTGGGCTGTAGTCTATCCTGTCCTCAGAGACCCTCTGCTCCTGTGACTGGAAAAGCTCTTTCCCAGCTGCCTGTTAATTGAAGAGAGGCAGTGGAAGCCGGCAAGGCACAGTTAAGACATTGGGATGTTAGGAATACACTGATTTGTACTTGGCAGAGAGAAAACTGAAGAGGTAAACATCTTGCTGGAAAAAAGCCATCAGCACAATGGAAAAATCAGGCTCCTTCTCCAAGGCCTCAGCTTTAGGAATCAGTGCCACTATGGGCTGGGTTGTTGTTTGCCTTAATGAAGGACTTTGGATGGGCTGCGGTCACCACTTGGATAGAGACAACCAGGGCAAATCTCGCGTCTACAGGACGCGCTGGCTGATTAGGGCAAGCCTGGAGAGTAGCGTTCTGTAGAAGACGCTGCCATTTGGATGAGAAGAAAGTTCTAAACCCCAACAGCTGTGATGATGAATGATCCTTCTGTACTCTTTGGGATGTGAGGAGACGTTAACCTGCATCTTGGCCAAACTTCATCTTATTATATTTTCCTTCCTTAAATCTGCCCTCTCTGCCCCCTGCAAGAGCAACTGGATGTCACATGTTGTTTGCTTCCCAGCCCCTGAAGTCAAAGCATTGTTGTTGCCTAACAGCATTTTAAGGTGGATTAAGTGGTTATAGATTCTATCATATCATCTCAAAGTAAGGGGGGGGGTGTCTAATTCATTAATAGTCTTTATCTCTTGGAAGATCCAGAGAAAATGGATAACACTCACAAAATTCCTGGAGTTTGTTTCCCAACATTTTCTTCATTCATTCAACAAACAGTTACAGAGCATCTACTAGTTCTACTTCTGGGAAGATACAAAGGTGAAAAAGGCAAGGTCCCTGCCTTGCCCTAGAGACAGACATGTAAAGAATTAAGAAGGACTGTAGTAGAGGTATGTCCAAGGCACAGTGGAAGGGTAGAGGAAAGAGGATTGAATCTTCCCAACAAAATGGAAGACTCAACACGCCAGATTAAGAGAACCCCCTAATCAATAAATCAAAAAATACTGACAGGATCCAACAATCTTATTGTGATGAGATTTTTCAAGAAAACTTAGAAACTAAGACACAATACAATCATATGCCAGGGAGGGTGACAGGGCTGATGATGAGGAGAGAGAGAGATCAATAGTAACAATGAATTCCCTCTCATCAAAGGACTTGAGGGAATAGTAACATGAGCTCAGAAAGAACGAACAGCTGGTGGTGGGGTGGGTAGGAAGAATACTTCCTCAAGGAAACAACTAAATGAGAATCAACAAAAAGGTAAATAAAGCTGAAACAGAGAAATAGATTGTGTCAGATTATCATGGTTGTTTAACGTCAGGCTAAGGAATTTGGACTTGATTCGTCATAGTAGTTTTTTATAAATTTTTGAGTAGGGGAGTGATGTCCAACTCTGGAAAGAGGTTGGAATGGATAATTTTGGTGACCTATGCATCATCTGTCAACAAAACGCAGAAATGATTCCTAAAGGCTGAGATTCCAGGCAGCAATAGCTCATGGAATGGTAACTCAACAATCCAAGGATATAAAGATAAAAGCCAGGAAAGCATAATGGGGAAGAGGGCTTGGGAATCATAGACCTGTTGTTTGACCTTTGCCAAGTGGTGAAGACTGTAAATTTCTTAGAATGTCATTTTCACATCTGTGCAATGGGGATAATAGTAGAGCTTATCACACAGGCTAAGAAAATTAAATTAGACAATGCAGGTAAAGCACTTTGCTGGTTCTGGTATGTTGTGAGCACCTAAGAAATATTCACTACTTTTGTTATGGGGAGGGTTATTGCTGCCTTTGAAACATGGAAGAAGGGTTTAATGGAGCTTCCTGGAATGGAGGAGTTAACAGGATAGTGTAACTGAAAATACTGGTACAACTTCACTGCACAGACACAGTGAATGACCTATGATCGAGAGCACAAGGGGGTAACCATGGAAGTCTTGGACAAACTCAGACTTCAACCTAGTGTCACGCTTTAAGGACTGTCCATGAAGCACTAAGTACACTGGATGCTCATGAGAAGCACCAATTAATTCATGGAAATATTGAAACACTATTTTGGCTCTACAGATCGGATTTGTCATTGTTCAAACGTGGTGCACGGCTAAAGAAAGCTTTGAAAGGAGGAAAAGTAATGAAAGAATCAAATGCAAGGGCTTTGAAGTTAAAGTATTACCAGGTTCCCTATCTTATACTCAGTTAGGCCGCCACACGTCATTTATGCAGAATTTCGTTATATTTAAGCCTGCATTATGGAGCGTTTTTGGAATGAAAGGAAAAGAGAAAATGAATTTAAACGTCCCAACTTCTGTTCATAAATAATTTCATTTCTTTAGTTTAAGGATGTTTCATAGGTGATTGTATTGAGAACAAAAGAAATAAATTTCCACGATTTTATTTTGCCAGTCAATAGTCAAACTTCCCCCTTGAGTTTCAGCCCTGGGAAGGTAGTAATTCACTTATCTCTTTAACTACACAGCTCTGAATAACTATAAAAATCCAGAATTAGTGTCAGTGAATTGTCTTTAGAAGTAGTGAAAAGACCAAAGAGATAAAACTTCATCTGAGAGCATTTTTCTCAAAGAAATTTTGACTTATTTAGTAAATTGTAATTTACAGAATAAATTATAGACTAAAATAAAGCTATAATAAATAATATTTCAATATATGAATGTTGCGGATAACAGTACTATAAGACATAGAGAAGTAGTGAAAAGCTTACACCTGTACAAGGAATCACTGTGAATCTGAGAGTTACAAAAGTAAATTGATACAGATGTGATCTCTTGGTGACTCTGTAAAAATCAATAAACAGAAACCTCATTTAAAAATAGAGACAGGAGGCCAGAAGGGGGAACTCTCACGCCCTACCACTTGATGTCAATTGCTTTGCCAACTGGAGGAAGGTTACTACTTTACTACCCAGCAAGAGCAAGGAAGAATTTCTTCTCACCCAGCAACAGCCCAGCCAATGAGAGCCTGTCACAACTCAGCCAATGAGAAGCCACTACACTCTGAACTCCCAGTTTCCTCCAATGAACAATTTGTTTATAACAGCCCCTCCTAACTCCCCCATCTCCTACATAAAAGAATATACCTTTCTCTCCTTTGTTCTCCTGATTTGCCTGTGGTTCACCACTGACTGCATGTACTGAACTGCAATTCTTAGCTGTTCCCAAATAAACCCATTTTGCTGGGGGAAAAAAAAGAACTGGCTGTTTTATTGTTTTAACAACTCAAATACCATAAACAGCATCACTGTCTCTGCCATAACTTTCTGAAATGGAAAACTTAGTAAACTTCTTAACCAAATCAAAAGACAATATATGTGGCAGTTTCAGGTACTCTTAAAAAACTGAGTGCATTAAAAACCATAAAAAATCTGGTGTGTTTTTGTTTGTAAAATGAAGTTATAATCTAACTCAATCATTAGGAATAGGATTTTCACCTACATAAATGTTCTGGGGATTATTACACAGTCATGAGGGATACAAAAAAGAAACAGAAAAAGCCTTCTTGGAAACCCTAACCCTACTATCTATAGCTGGTACAGCATCTCCTGACAGTGGGACAACCAGAAATTTCCCCACAGATTTCCAAAATCCCTTTTTGGGAGGAATACTATTCCCATTAAGAACAAATGGAAAGGAATCCAAATCGGAAAAGAAGAAGTAAAGCTGTCACTGTTTGCAGATAACATGATACTATACATAGAGAATCCTAAAGATGCTACCAGAAAACTACTAGAGCTAATCAATGAATTTGGTAAAGTAGCAGGATACAAAATTAATGCACAGAAATGTCTAGCATTCCTACACACTAATGATGAAAAATCTGAAAGGGAAATTAAGAAAACACTCCCATTTACCACTGCAACAAAAAGAAAAAAATATCTAGGAATAAACCTACCTAAGGAGACAAAAGACCTGTATGCAGAAAATTATAAGACACTGATGAAAGAAATTAAAGATGGTACAAAGAGATGGAGAGATATACCATGTTCTTGGATTGGAAGAATCAACATTGTGAAAATGACTGCTACTCAAAGCAATCTAGAGATTCAATGCAATCCCTATCAAACTACCACTGGCATTTTTTACAGAACTAGAACAAAAAATTTCACAATTTGTATGGAAACACAAAAGACCCCAAACAGTCAAAGCAATCTTGAGAAAGAAAAACGGAGCTGGAGGAATCAGGCTCCCTGACTTCAGACTATACTACAAAGCTACAGTAATCAAGACAGTATGGTACTGGCACAGAAACAGAAATCTAGATCGATGGAACAGAATAGAAAGCTCAGAGATAAACCCACACACATATGGTCACCTTATCTTTGACAAAGGAGGCAAGAATATACAGTGGAGAAAAGACAGCCTCTTCAATAAGTGGTGCTGGGAAAACTGGACAGCTACATGTAAAAGTATGAAATTAGAACACTCCCTAACACCATACACAAAAATAAACTCAAAATGGATTAAAGACCTAAATGTAAGGCCAGACACCATCAAACTCTTAGAGGAAAACATAGGCAGAACACTCTATGACATAAATCACAGCAAGATCCTTTTTGACCCAGCTCCTAGAGAAATGGAAATAAAAACAAAAATAACCAAATGGGACCTAATGAAACTTAAAAGCTTTTGCACAGCAAAGGAAACCATAAACAAGACGAAAAGACAACCCTCAGAATGGGAGAAAATACTTGCAAATGAAGCAACTGACAAAGGATTAATCTCCAAAATTTACAAGCAGCTCATGCAGCTTACTATCAAAAGAACAAACAACCCAATCCAAAAATGGGCAGAAGACCTAAATAGACATTTCTCCAAAGAAGATATACAGATGGCCAACAGACACATGAAAGAATGCTCAACATCATTAATCATTAGAGAAATGCAAATCAAAACTACAATGAGATATCATCTCACACCGGTCAGAATGGCCATCATCAAAAAATCTACAAACAATAAATGCTGTAGAGGGTGTGGAGAAAAGGGAACCCTCTTTCACTGTTGGTGGGAATGTAAATTGATACAGCCACTATGGAGAACAGTATGAAGGTTCCTTAAAAAACTAAAAATAGAGCTACCATACGACCCAGCAATCCCACTACTGGGCATATACCCTGAGAAAAGCATAATTCAAAAAGAGTCATGTACCAAAATGTTCACTGCAGCTCTATTTACAATAGTCAGGACATGGAAGCAACCTAGGTGTCCATCAACAGATGAATGGATAAAGAAGATGTGGCACATATATACAATGGAATATTACCCAGCCATAAAAAGAAATGAAATTGAGTTATTTGTAGTGAGGTGGATGGACCTGGAGTCTGTCATACAGAGTGAAGTAAGTCAGAAAGAGAGAAACAAATACTGTATGCTAGCACATATATATGGAATCTAAGAAAAAAAAAAAAAAGGTCATGAAGAACCTAGGGGCAAGATGGGAATAAAGACACAGACCTACTAGAGAATGGACTTGAGGATATGGGGAGGGGGAAGGGTAAGCTGTGACAAAGTGAGAGAGTGGCATGGACATATATACACTACCAAACGTAAAATAGATAGCTAGTGGGAAGCAGCCGCATAGCACAGGGAGATCAGCTTGGTGCTTTGTGACCACCTAGAGGGGTGGGATAGGGAGGGTGGGAGGGAGGGAGACACAAGAGGGAAGAAATATGGGAACATATGTATATGTATAACTGATTCACTTTGTTATAAAGCAGAAACTAACACACCATTGTAAAGCAATTATACTCCAATAAAGATGTTTAAAAAATAAATAAATAAATAAAAATTAAAAAAGTCTGCTCTGACATCTGAAGGACAGTATTTCCCCCACATTATAAACCTACATTAAACAATAAAAGCTTATAAAAATAAGCTAAGAAACCCTTCTATAATTAAAAAAGAAAACTATTGGTGGTCTTTTAAATGTCACAGTTAGAGTTAACGTTTCATCTACCTAATAAACATGATTAACTTTGTTGCTGTGAAAAAAAAAAAAAAAGAACAAATGGCATAGAGAAAGAGAGTAGAGAATATGCTAGAAATAAAGAGCATCTGGTGTTTGTTTGGGTTTTGGGTTTTTTTTTTAAGTATTTGTATTTGCTTTTATGAAATTAAACTTCTGGAATTTATTTTCACTTGCTGAGGTCAAAGGATACGCAGAAAAGTTCTCAAAATATAGCTCACCTATTAAGAATCAACTCCACAAAAGCCCTTGGTTAATCAGACTTACTCTTTTGATATTTTGCTTTTAAAAGAAAAAGGCAAATCAATAAGACAGAGTCTAATAAGGGAATTAAGAAGTAACTTCCCTAGCATACACATGAAAAATATTTTTCATGGCTTCAATGTACTCAGTTCTTAAGAGTAAATGAAGATTTTGCCAAATCCCTTTTTCTCTACCTATATTTTTATTACAATGCAAACAAATGTTTAGAATGATAATTCCAAGGCACTCTCTGCAAGAGATTCTTAACCTGGGATCTATTACCAGGGGCTCAATGGGGGGCTGCAGGGGTCTGTAAATTGTATGCAAATTGTGTGTGTGTGTGTGTGTATGTGTGTGTGCGCGCGCGTGCGCACATGTGTGTCTTTCTTGATAATTTTTGATATTATCCACAGCTCTTATTATATTCTCAATATAGTTTATGTTGCAAAAATGTAAAACAAAGCAAACAATGGTCCACATTTTTCAGCCATTAAGAATTAGATTTAACCCAATATTTTTTCTTCACAAAACAGTAAAGTAGCTTAGCAATGTCTAGAATGATTTTTCACCACAAAGGTTAAAGTGACACTCAATAAAGTAGAAGATTAGCTGGTACACTCCAGTAAATTGAGGTTTTGTGATTTACCTTACAAAGGTAAGGTAAAAAACAAAACTTTCCAGTTAAATGATCAATCCATGCGGATTCCCAAAGGGAGTGCCTAACAATAAATCACCCCTTAAGCCCCAAGATTCTTCATGCATCCAATGTGATGTTGTTGGTAGTTGTCATTGAGTTGAGTTAAAATGCATTAACTTCATGTATTTAGGTAACACACTGAATGGAAACAAGAAACTTAATATTAAGCACAGTTTTACTTACTGTTTCCCAATGACTTTGCCTTTCTCCTACTTATTAGAAAGGCTATGCAGAGACAAATATGCCTTGCGTATTTTCATGCGACAACAGATTAAGCCAGGGTATACATAATTAATGCAACGTATAACAACTGCATCTCTTCTCTGACATAAATGGGTATGAGAAGCTGATCAACCAGAATCTTTAGTTCCATAATAAGTAAAATCTCAGCAGGTGAAGTGGGGGAGTGGAGCCTTATTGTTGTCTGCCCTTGTGCCTTCCAAACAGAAAGTATCCCTTGCAGAATTCATACCATACCTGGGGGGAAACCTTTGAAGGCACACTGTGCTAATAATCTACAGTATTTCTATCCCTCGACACAATTAGCCTTGTTTTGTCCACTCTGCGACCATCACTTTCTTTGTTAGGTAGTGCAACCAATGCTTGTCCTCTCTCTTCTGGAAATACAGCAATGGGCTGACTTCATCCCTCATAAATCACCCCAAATCCACAGGGCTGTTGGGAGAATAAGCTGCAATTCAGCATTAAAATAAAAATGTCTGCTTTTTAGAGACTCCAAATTGCTGGTTACTACTATTTATTTCTAACATTTTGAGAAAGAAAGGTGATTGCAGTTCAGCCAAAGTGACTACAAGTGCTGCATATGAAAATCTGTTTGGGGAGAGAAGGGGAATCAGTGTGTAAGGTGGTCTCACAGACTTTTATACTTTTATTGAATACTCACAATTCTAAAAGAGGACTATTAGAATTACAAAATTATTGACGCTGAATCTAAGCCCCAGAGAGGTGTCACAGCTAGGAGGTGGTCAAACACATATTTCTATGCAGGTTTATCAAATGGTTCCCAAACTGATATACTCTCATTTTGCTGACACTTTTTAAAGACATGAAATATAAATTTGAAAGTTCTGTAATGTAAGTGTGGAAACCTAAAGATACCTAAGATACATTTCTTTTAAAATGTTTTCATAATACTAAGGCATGTATATTTGAAACAGCGAGGCAACTGGAATAAGCACAAATTGATCACTGGAATGGAATACGTAAAAAGAAATAGGGCCTTCATAGAGAGTAATTTATTTTTTACAACAACTGTTTGAATATTAATTTAAAGCTGAGAAAACTGAGGCTCAGAGAGAGTAAGTAAATTGCCTGAGGTCACATCACTAGTAAATGGCAAGTGAAGGATTTGAACCCATGTTGTCAGTTTGCCATTCGTGACATCATGCTAACACACTGTACTACTGAGAGTAGGCTAACTGCTAGGACAAACAGATCAAAAACTTTACAATGGATCAAACACAACAGAAGTTTATTTTTTGCTCACATAACAGTAGTAGGTGGGAAACAGGTTTTGGGGTAGCTCTCCTCCACACAGTGATCCAGGGACTCAGGCTGAGCAAGGCTTGGCCATCCTTGCCTTGCCATATGGCTTCCAGTTGGGCTGGGTATCATTTCCATCTGAGCTAGCTGGATGGAAGAGGGCATGGAGGAGCCTGCGAGGGAGTTTTTATTTTTTATAGTCCAAGCCTGGAGGTGGAATACATCAGATATTTTCGTATTCCATTGGCTGGAAGGCAGTTATATGGCCACACCAAAGACAAGCTGAGAAATATAGTTTAGACACATGTCCAGAAATAAAAAGGAGAACATGATTTGGGTGAAGAAAATACTCTCTACCCCACTGACTTAGAAAACGAATCTCCCTTAAAGTGAGAAAAGAATAGGCCCAAGAACAGTGGAGACTACTAGAAATTTGTGGGGAAAGCATTGTAGATGTGTTGTGTTAGTTCATAATCAGGCTCTGGAATTAGGTAGCTTGATATCAAAGCCTAAAGCCACTGATCATTACGTGATTTTTAGCTTTACCCTCTCTGTATCTTACTTTTTCTCATTATTAAAATGAGAACAGACATATATACTTAAACAGTTACTTATACCTATATGGAGTTGATTCTAAGATTTAATGTTGAAAAATCATGGTACAGAAGGCTAATTGCCTGTAATATTCATTCTTTCCTTCTTCCTTTTTCATAATAGAACCTTCTAAGTTTGAGACGGACTTATGTTCCCCAGGCAGACCCTACATTTCCCTGACTTCCGGTAAACAAGGTGTGGCCACGTCAATCAATTCTTGGCAATGAGCTATGAGCATAATATAAACCAAATCCTCAACAGCAGGCTGTTTGCCCTCCATTTTCTCTTTGGTTAGGGATGTCCCTTTTGTCTTTGTTTCTGAGGGATGAAACACGGATGAGTGTGATGAACCAGTTTCAAACCTACAGAGGAGGGAACACATTGAAGGATGGCAAAGCAACACCACAGAAGGTACCCGAGTCCCTGGATGATGCTGGCAAAGACAGCTGTCCTAACGCCCTGCACTGCTTGCCATCTTAGATGTCTATGTGAACGAGAAGTAATTCGTCTTGTTTAAAGCCATCATTTCAGTCTCTATTAAAAGCACCCAAATAAACACCTAGCTCTTACAACATCTAGAGTACCTAGAACAGTGCCACCCTATAGCAAATGCTCAACAAATGGTGACTGTTCTCACTATTTCACAGGGAACATATAACCAGAGCCCATTTCCCAAGTCTACTCTGAGGAAAGCTACCTTATAATGATAAGCACTAACAGTTCTCAGACTAAAAGCAAGGATATGGGTGGATGGGGTCAAATCGTATTGAGAAAGATATTGCATTAAAAGTAAATGATTTCCTCTACTGATGAATTTCTAAGTCTTAAATCTTCTAATGTTATGATTACTCTTAAGGAAAGGGTTTCCTAAACTTGTTAGATGCACGGCACCTTTTTTCAAGAAGCATATATTATAGAGATAGTGTTCTGTGGACACAACTTGGAGAAACATTTTACTAGAGAATGAATTTCAAAAATTCTCAGTGAGCCAGGCTAAGATTATCCTGAAAAAGCACCCTACACTTACAGTATGGCACGAGTATATAAAAGAATACTAATTCATATTTATTATAAATAAAACTGTACTTCTATATTCTTCATACTGTCTTCAAAATAAATCCACTGAGTAGCTAAATACAGTAACTTCTGAGTCAATCATGAATTTCAAAACCAAGTAGTTAGTATTTCCTGAGTAACCACAGAGTTAGAGAATCAGGAACCGAGAAAGAAAAAGGAAATGATAGAGGGGATACAAAACCATGGCTACTCTGATTTTGATGGAGAGCATTTCCAAAACCAAGATATAGTTTTCTATCCAAACCATTCCAAGCAGATGAATTAATAAGTACATGTCTGGGGAAAAAAATTGCCTGGAAATCCAAAAACAACAAAACCACAAGAGGAAAAGAAGCATGAAGTCAATTATGGCTAACATGTCAAGTTGACCACAAATTCTTATATTAATAAGAACGCTCTGCGCACATCACAATGGATCTCCCTTAGAGACATTCTGATAGCTAAATACTGCAGTTTGGTGATGTCACAGTTACATTACGCCCGAAGTGTTTAGCTAGGATTCCATCTTCAAGAGATAAAACAAAGAGCACTTAAAATATAGAACAAATTAGAAAATACGGTTCCATGAATTTGGATAGAATTGATAGACTAGCAAGCCAGAAGAGCATGCTTTAATCTTCTTTCTCTCCTCCCATTTGAATACAAATTGGAGGAAAGACAGTAGGAATCTAAAGTAAGATCCCTCCTCAACATTTGAAGATGACTGTTTTTATGAGCCAGCTGTTAGAAGAGAAACACAAAGATTCTCTGACAGGCACTTAAGAGGAAAGCACTAACAGTTGAAAACAGGTGAGCCGATTAAACCACTTACGCCTAATACAGTTCTGGATGGTCCAAGCACCTGGCTGGGAGTAAACATTTACTTTCTGCTGCATGATATTTAATCAGTTCCTCAGGTGGTGGAGGGCTCCATCCAGAAGGGCGGTTCTCTCTGACCTTACTCCTCTCTTAATTGGAAACACTGTTTAGTGTTCTGTGTGTCCCCCAGTACCTCCTCGGTGTATCACCATCGTATTTGAGTCCCATTAGACCAGTCACACCCTCAAACTCAGCACTCCTTTCAGGGCGGGGGTGACAAACTCAGGGATTTCCAAAGTTTCCTGGGATTTCCTGCCAGGTACTGAGAAACGAAAGGCAGTTTTTGGATGGATAGGAGGAAACGAAGGTAAAAGAGGCTCAGCAGCAAAACAGAGGACTCCTTACATTTAATTAGGGAGTGGATGAGTAGAAAATTATCCCTGTTTGGACGATTCGGAAAAGTAGTTAGTAACCGATGTGTTTGAAATATATGGGGGCAATAAAATACATTGATGAATTAACATAATCCCTCTGAACACTAAAACGTAAAGAAACATGAAAGGTGGCACTAGAAGGGATTTTAAAACATCCAGAGAAATATCTTTATTTTATGGTTGAGAAGAGGACACCGTAGAGGGTTGATTTGCCCAGCCAATCAGATAAATGGGTTAATGGTAACATTAGAATGCCACCCCCCTTTGACTCCCAGTCCGAGTAGAGGTTAAGATCATTGACTGGACAGACTGTCTAGTTTGAATCTTGGCTCTACTACTATTTGGCTGTGTGAATTTGGGCAAGTATTTGCCTTCCCTATCCACCTCCTTAGCTGGGAAATGAGAGTAATAATAGTACCCACCTCATAGGGTTGTTGTGAGGATTAAATGAGCTTATATGTGTAAAGTACTTAATACAGCTTCTGGCACAATATAAGTGCTATATAAGTGTTAAGGATTTCTGCTCTTTTCTCTGTCACCTGACTTTGGCAAACACTATCATGAAATGGTAGAAATAGGCATTTGTCTTGCCACTAGGGATACTCAAAACCAACACCTATATGAGTATCTCTGCCTGCCATGCTATCAAACAGGCCTGAGAGCTTGGGAACGCTGCCCTCAATCCCACAGAGAGAGCTCTGGTGAGGTCTGGGAGGAGGCCATGAAACAGAAAAGTCTATCTGACCTATAGCTCTTCACTATTCCTCAGCTCCCTTGTTCTCTGGAGTTGGATGGATTTCAAGACTGGTTGGGAACCTGAGTTTCTTTGCCTGATGAAATAGACAAGAAATAGACAAGGGGCTAAAAATTCTTTTGCTATGCATTTTCCTATCATGACCAACCTGAAGCTAACAGCAGCCATTTACAGCTAGGGTGGCAAAATAAAGTAACCCGTGGCTTTCAGCTCTTCCATCAACAAGTGCTGGAAGGTTGATAATATTTGTTATTTCTGAATCTCATGGCCATCTGGGAGCACAGTTACCTTTGTAGAGCCCTTTGATATCTTTGGAAAAGGGGAATGCCAGAGACCTAAGTTGCACTATTGCTGATTTGCTGACCGGGGAGCTGCTTTATTCCATCACTTCCTCCCCAATCCTACTTTTCTGAGTGACATTTGCCCATATTAAATAAGGCAGCTGTTAGGAGACAGATTTGCGATGAATCATAGAAAAATAAAATGTTATCTTAAAACTGTTTCTGTTCTTTGAACCTGGTTGGCTTCACCTCCAGACAAGGCTGGTGACTCAGGCTGGGCTCGTCCAGGTGAAATCAAACGAATAGAAGTAAATGCTTTGGCCATTTCAGAACATGCTGGCCCAACTATGTGGAACTATCCTGATGGGCTAAAGTCAAGTGGAACAGTAAACTCTTTGGTTCCTGTCTTACTAGATTGTGTTTATGTGGCATGGTCTTGGATGGCAACAATAGTTGCTACAATTGGTTGAATTATTTTGTGCCAGACATTTTAGACTATTGGCTTTCTTTTTTTTTTTTTTAATCTCAGCTGCTAGAAAGTAATACATTTTTACATCATGAACTGTTGCATACCACACATACACATTCTGACAACTAAAAGTCTTATGAAACAACTTACCCTAAATACATACAATGCACTGCAATATTTTCTATTCTATGTTATTTGGGGGTTCTAAAATGCCAGTTTTGACCCATTAAATTGATTTTAAGACTCACGAATGGATTGCAATCTACAGTTGAAAAACACTGCCTTAGACCAATTTATGCCTCGAAATAAGCTTGCAAGGCAGATATTTGTATCAGATTCCATGCAAGATAGTTCAGTAGAGAACATTTAATAAGGGGAACCAGTTACAAGGGCTTAGAAGAGCTGACATGCCAAACAGGGAACAGTGAGGAAGCCCAGGTAACGGCAACAGCAGGAAAAGGCTATCTTCACGGAGGCTGGAGGGACTGAGGGAAAGGTGCTGTTATCAGAGCACAGAAGCCGGGCCACCTGCAGGGACCTGGAACAGCAGACTGTGTAGCAGGAAGTGGGATCAGGGAAAGTGGGACCCCAGAAAGTGAGCTGTGCTGGGGTGGCTGGAACCAAAAGAGGAGAGACAGTCACTATCAGAGATGCCTCTGAGAAGGTAAAAGAGGGAGAGAGAGAAAGAAATGATCTGACTTTCCCCACCCTCCAATCGCCTACCATTTCCTCCCATTGGTCAAATCTACTCAGCAGCCAGTGGAAATGTAGTTTTCAGGGATCAGCTCTGAGATACAGAGGTAAACAGGGGAAGCTATCTAAGAGCCAGCAGACAAATGACCTGCACATCCAGGGATAGTGTCATGGATGTGTAACCTGCCATGTCACACAGGCGTGAAAGGGCTCTTGCGCTTGATTGAATGCTCTGCTATCACCATCCTGAAATTCATAATATTCTTTGAACAGAGGATCCTGCATTTTCATTTTGCACTGGGCCCGTGAACTGTGTAGCTGTTCCAGTGCACCGCATCATTATTCCAGTTGTACAGATGAGAATACCATGGCTCAAAGAGTTTATTCAGTTACTGGGTGTTTCACAAAAGTGAATAAAGGGAAATTTGAAACCAGCCTGGTAGGAGGCCAAAGTCCACACTCTTTCCAGTAAGCCACAGGTCAATTCCATCCCCCACCCCCCGAACAGAACTAAAAAGCAGAAGGGCAAATCATGCAGGTAAATCTCTGCCAGTTCAGTAACGGACTCACATTCTCCGCCACTGCAACTCAGAGGATAATTCCTGCTATTCCCTTTGGGCCACTGCACGCCCAAATAAACATTAACTCAGCCCTTGGGGGCTTGTTAAGAGCAGCTGAAAAGATGCAAATAGGATTTCTCCTGTTTCTCTGCTGAAGAAGCAGCGTAATTAACAATAGAGAAATGGAACACTCGTTTTTTCTTCAAAATTCGCCTTGCAAGAGGGATGTAAAGGAGAAAATACACACAGACTTGACTTCAGTGGTCAATTCCCTGCTCAACCCTTACTGAGAAATGAATCGAAGCTATGGGTGCTGACTTCTCCTCTTCCAAATAGCAGTCAACTCTCTTCCCTTCTCCCCTTTGTCTGCTGTCAAATTTTTAGACATGAGGTTTTCCTACAATAAAATCTTCCTAGCCTCACTTTCTGGGGTAATCCTGGTCTTACTAACAGTTAAATCAGGAATTCAGCCAAACAAATTTGGCAGGAATCCTCTCAGAGGGAACAACATTAATTAATGCAAAGAATCCCTAATGTAATTAGTATAACTTCTCTATCTTAATATTTCAGTGATCATTCGTTGTTAGTTAGAAAACCTCACATGGTCTTTGCTTCATTATGGTCTTTGCCTTTTGTATGGCTTATAAGACTTGAGGCAGAGTTTAATGCTACAGTATTTAATACAACAATATATTATTACTGTTCAACTTCATGTCACTTCATACAAAATAAAGTATCACTAGTTAGTCATCATTATCACCTTTTTTCTTCCCATTCCATCTCTACAGGGTTCCGTGCAACCTGAGCAACAGAAGAAAAGCCTAATTATCAGAGGCTCATCTGCAGAGTGATTAAGTTGAAACCAATCTCTGAGATCAATTCTATACCAATTCTAGACAGATAAGGAAAGTACTATCTGGAGAGATGCTGGGAACAGGCCCTGGGGCTTCTGGCCTAGTTAGAATGTAAAGATGATCTTGGGCAAATCTCCTACCACTATTTCATATTCTTTTCCTGGGATAAGCTCAATTTTTCATTCCTCAGGTACAGCTTCATAAGTCTACATTGAGTATTCCCTCAATAAACATTTACTGAATGTCTGCTATGTACCAGGCAGGCAAAATACTGAGGACTTAAAAATGAGTAAGACATGACCTCTACTCGAAAAAGCATGGAGTCGTGAGAAATCTCAGACCATTAATTTTCACACCGTAAGACTGTAACTCATATCTGCGGCCATGGCATGAAGCAGGGAAGGAATGACTAACAAGCCTGGTTAAAAGCCTAACAAAGACTTAACAGAGGAGGTGCCTCTCGAGTACTGACAATACAAACCAGAAAGTCATCCACAAAATTATCATCACTAGTAGCAGTAAGATCCCTCAGCTAAAACAGAGAGATAACTACTTTAGGAATACAGACCCTAAGCCTATTTGCCAATTTGTCAGCTTCCAGTTTTGGGAAAATGATGGGATCAGATTCAGCAGTGGATGATCACTTGCTTTACTCTGAAGGGTCTTCATTTCTGTATGTTTCAGTTTGTAATTATAAGAATCACCTGGAGGGAAGAATCAGGCTCTCCAGACAGACATACTTCTGAGTATTTGTGTCATCAGGCAAGTCTGGGAAAACCGCATTATTCTACTTCATCCACGTCTTACTGAGAAGGCTTTTTATACTTTTGGGAAGTGAGTATGGGGACTGTGGGAAAAGAGAAAAGCCATCTGTAAGCACAGCAATTGAGGGATTCAGGATCACAGAGCTTTTTGTTCAGTTCCAGAGGGGGCAGTTCACAAGGATGTGCCGGGTACATCATTCAACTTTACATCAGTCCCATAAACCGAGGAGACCCTATTTGATCACACTGACACAGAGCTTCAGACAGAAGGGATGTTTAAAAGGGGAGCACGCCCTTGGCTCTGGGTTGTCATTAGAAAAAGAAAGGAGGGGTTCTCCCCTTATATTCGCTCGCACACAAAAGAGCAAAGCTCTCCCTTACAAAGTATTTCCTTCAGGAGATGAATCAGAAGCAAACACTACCTGGTGATTTCAACCGCTCTCTGTGTTCTTTCTTTTTGTTCTCCTCTCATGTCTTCCTCAATTATCACCTTTATAAACCACTGTTGGTTTCTCTATTTTCCTTCCCTTTTTCCCCTCCTCTCTCTCCCTTTGACCCTCTCTCTGCCCTTTCTTCTGACACTTTTTCTAGCCTCTCCGTTGACTCTTGAGCCCTTGAATTTCCTCCAATTTTTCCCCCTTTATGGAATGACATTCATTCCCCCACCACCCCTGTCATCCTCCCTTCCATTCTCTTTCCTCTTGCTTTCAAGATCCTAAGGATCTTGCTTAGGTTTTCCTTTTGTTTTCTTTCCCACTGAGATAAAAATGCTCTTCAGAAATTCTAGCAAGTTTTATTTTTTAAAATGTAGCAATAAAATAGCTACCATTTACTCAGCACCTGTTATGTTCCAAATAACAGTATGGAATTTGCAAATATTAGTCCCCTTAATCCTTTTAATAGCTCTCTGATGTAGAATAGTCAGTTCCATTGTATACAAGAAGGCTAGCCTCAGAAATGTTGACTAATTTACCCAAAGCGTCATACACAGAAAGAGAAGAGGTTTGTGCATGTTAATATCAGAAGTCACCCAAGGCTTTGTGTCATTCCAGTAGAGACTGTAGCTAATAAACAAGGTAAAATATAAGCTCATTGTTCTTCTTTATGCTTTAATGATTTGGTGATTCTTAGCATAAAAAGTCATATTATTTACATCCACGAATAATGTTGGTCTCAATTATTATTGAACATGGAACTTTTATTTTCCCCTTGAACTTTTTGGTTTTAATGGGAAATCTTCAGGGAACTTATCAAGGGAACATATACAGATATTAACTATGGCTTCCTGGATATAATGCGTCAAGTACATTGGGCTTGATGGTGATTCTGGTTTGGACCAGCTGGGGAACTGACTGTGTAGGTCTGGTTGGAATTCATTCTATAGTGGAAACAAAACAGAACCAGGAAGAAACAGAATATTTGGATCCTCGTCTCAATTTTACTACCTACCAGCTGAGTGACCCTGGGCCTGAATTTGCTCATTGGTAAAACCAAAATTTTGGACTAGATGGTCTCAAAAGTCCCTTCTACTTCTCATAGTCTCATGTTTTAATGTTTTTCCTGGATCCCCAAATCAACCTGTTCAGGCAACTGAACTCTGCATGTGCCCAAGGACGGTCATGATCTAGCAACCCTCTACGTTAATGGGGAACCTTAGGAACAAGGTGGAAAAGGAATGGATGTATATGATGTGTGTGGGTGGAAAGATGTTTGGGCTTCCAGCCCACTGCTCACTCCATGTAGCCCCAGCCTTCCTAATATAATTCCTAATATAATTAGTAGAGAAATCATAGTAATTAGTAGAGAAATCATCCTAATATAATCATCCTAATATAATTAGTAGAGAAATCATAAAGCTGTTATCAAGGCAACTGACAGACACTCAAGTATGATTTTCCCTCTGATTCATGGAGGATGTTTTAATTACACCAAAGATGCTGCAGTAGGAATTAAACTGTATTTAATAAACAGGCATGTAATAGATGTTCCACGACTGCATGATTTAATAGACAGTATTGTCTTCTGCTGTCTGTATTAGTTTTTTATTGCTTCTGTGACAAATTATCATAAACGTATTGCCTTAAAACAACATACATTTTTTTTCTTACAGTTCTATAGAAGTGTGGAATGGGTCTCACAAGACTAAAATCAAGATGTTCTCAGGGCTTCCTTTCTGGAAGCTCGAGCGGAGAATCTGATTCCTTGCCTGTTTCAGCTTCTAGAGGCTGCAAGTGTTCCTTGGCTAGTGAAATTCCTTCCTCCATCTTCAAAAGCAGCAATAATGGCTTGAGTCCTTCTCCACTCTTATCACTCCCACCTCTTCGGTCTCCCTCCCTCTTCCACTTTTAAGGAATCTTATGATTATTTTAGGCCTACCTGGATAATCCAGAATAGTCTCTCTATTTTAAGGTCAACTGATTAGTAACCTTAATTCCATCTGCAACCTAATTCCCCTTTGCCATGTAACATGACATATTTACAGGTTTCAGGGATCAGGGCATAGATATCTTTGGAAGGTCATTGTTCTGCTTACCACACTGCCCATTTTTTCTGGGTTTAAAAGTTTGATAGGAACAGGAACACTCTATGAATCTTTAGTGAGACAGCTTATTAGATCTGGCATCAATCTCTATCAAGAAGCTTTGATAACCTTGCAGTGAAAGTAGACACTCACATGGGGATGAAAAGTCATTCCTTTCATTGCTAATTAAGCTGACTTTGCCAATAAATTTTTAGAAATTAAGGACTTGTACATATTTCAAAAGAGACTTCAGTTTATCTTTATAGGAGAGAGATGCTGATATTTTTTAACACAGTAGGGTTGTTTAAGATCATTCCGGTACCACCTCTGAAATTCACAAGATTTATTCCTTTACTTAGAACATCAGTCAACAGCCTCCTAAAGAACACGTATTTTATCAGTTACCTGCAAGAATTTTAGTATGCCACCTTATGAAATTTTTACCATAGCACTGCATGTGAGCATAAATAAAATGAAATAGTATTGGTATTATTCAGCACTATGAATAAGGGAACTGACTGAATAAAAAATCAAGAATGGTTAACGCTAACCCTTAATGGCTTTGGAGCAGCTGGAGCCAAAAATCAATATACAAAAGTCAAAGAATGTCAATATGCTTATTTTCCCTATGAAAATTCTCCAGGAGTTCTGCTGGGTTTCTTATTGCTCTCGTCTTTCAAATGCCAACTGAGAAATAGCTGTCATTTTTTTTACCTTCATGTCAGGTCAACTGAAAGGAAATGCCAAAATGGAAAATAAATATCTAATAGCATCTAGAAAACTCTGGCATGTTATTTCCTTGTATCCCTAAATTTGAGACTAAAAATAAATCCTGATTTATTTCTACTATAAAGTATGACACTTTCAACACAACATATAATTAAATTTTAATAAGACAATTATTTTACTTTAACTGGGCTTAAAATAATATTTACCAGGGGTGAATAAGAAAGGAAGAAAATGCAGTTTCTATTCTTCAATTTCATTTTTATGACAGAAGTCTCTGTGCAATAGAATAGCCCAATTTCAATTTTTTTAAAGAGGGAATAAATTACATACGCATTTTCAACAACTCTAACGACTCATTCTAGTTTTCCTTCTGCTTCTCTTTTCTCTCTATATATATTTTATTGTGAATATATTGTTAAAGTAGTCAAATTACTAAAGAAATATCTGTAACATTAATTATCACATCTCAAGAAGGCTGGATAGCACATATTTTTATGAGCTCATTATACAAAAGAAACACTCTAAGGCATTGATTGCCATTTTACAGGTCTTTCTTAGACAAGGTACTGTGGGTCCAGAACTGCCAACCAACAGATCCCCATCTTTACTCTCGTCTCAAGCTGAATCCACTTGCCACGATGCAACCCGAGCCCGCCGAGACGATTCGCCTATGCGAAGAGTTGTATGATCCAAACACATTGCAACTGACTTCCATATGGTGACCAGTTGGTGACAAAATAAAACTGCATGTGGTTATATGCACAAGCTGTCTGGCTGTTATAAAAAGAAAATTTTGACCAATATGATTAAATCAGGATGTATGTTAAAATATAATGGTTAAATTCAAAGAACAAATTAAGTGTCCCTCCCATGAGCAAAATCTGGAAAAACAAAGGAGACACATGCAAGTTTCCACAGGTGTTTACAGACCAAATATGTCTAAAGCAGTTATCGCAGGGCCACAGGTACACACAACTTTTGTGCCTTTCACTTCTCAACTCGCTTTTTCTGTCTATAATTCTGTATTCTGAGAGAGCAGTTAAGTCTGTCCATTTGGCAGAATTAGTAGCACATCAAGGACTGCTCTCTATGGGGGGGATGAGATGAAGTTTCCAGAAGAATTTCCACTATTCAAAAAAAAAAAAAAAAAAATCCTGGGCAGGAAAAAATAAAAGCATGGAACCTGTTATCCAAAGTGGCCATGTTTGATTTCATCCAAGGGTTATATCACCACAGAACTTTTGGGAAAAAATTACTATTAATCACAATATGTTTATAACTTGTGCACCCTAATTACAAATATAAGTAATAAGAACATTAAGAGTTGCATTTCCTAGTAACTGCCTCCCTCCTAGGCAGTATTTATAAGCCTTGAAAAGCCCAACAGAATGGGCTTGAGTGCCATCCTATAAATAATGAGATACAGACTCAAGGGATTTAAGACAAGCCACTCAAGGGCTGTAGTACTGTTTGGAATCCAGAACTGCCTAGTTGCAAAGACTGATCTTTTTGTACAACAGTAAATTGAAAATGTTTTTCTTCCTTTAGCAGGGGAGTTCTTCAACAGATAAAGGCAGAGCAGGTTTGAGAGAAGTTGGGGTGGGAAGATCCCAGAGCCTCGAGCCCCACCCCCTGCTCACTCCCATTTCCTTCTTCACGGAGCAGTCTTGGACCTTTCTAGAATCTTAGGTCTCCAAAAACAAAACAAAACAAAGCAAAACAAAAACCCCCAGCAGCTTGAAAAGCACTGTGCTACATCAACCTGCTGTCTTCCTACCTTTATTACAATTTCCATTGTCTCTCTCCAGATGAGGTTCTAGAAAGGCACCAAGACACCTCAAAGACGGATGGTATACCTGCTGGGCTTTCCTGCTGGGCCAGGTAGTAACGGAGTGCATGGAGATATGTGTGTCTGTCATTCTCCATCACAGCACTTAGCACAATTTTTAACTGTTTGTTTGTCAATGTCTTCATTTATATTCTGGCTCCCTCCCTAGACTGTAAATTCTCAGGGGGCCAGGAACAATGTCACTTTTACTTCTGTATTCCCCAGCACCTAGCATACAGAAGTCTTTGTCAACTGCCTGAAGATTGTTAAAGGTGAATGTGAAAGCAAGAATCACTTTTGCTCCAAGTCAGCTTCTGAAAAGAAAACGCTCCAAGTAGATCCAACACCCAGATTCATTCTCCAACAAAGTCTACTCAACTGCCCAATTCTAAATGCAAAGCCCTTTTAAAAAGGGCTAACTGAAAAGCACATTAAAAAAAAAAAGAAAGAGAAAAAAAAGCACATTTCAACAGAAAATTCACTTCATCTGCTTTCCATAACCAAAGAGCCTCAAAAGACTACATCTGGTATATTGACATATTAGTATAAATTACAAAATTCAAGATCTCAGTACAGCTTGGAAGGAAAGAGACACACAGAACAGTTTCTGACTTCTATAGTTAATGGGGAAAAAAAACCACTTGGTGCATGTGGGTTTTCAGTTTGTTTGGTTTTAATTTTTCCTCCACATTAAACATAACCATCATGCTATTTTTTTTTGACATGCTCTTAACCTTGCATCTGCCTCAGCATCGCATTTATTGCTCGCTATATGACTAATCAAATTTATCACTTAGAACCAATAGCTAAAAAGCTCACTTCAGCTAAACTCTTTATAGATACAATAAAAGAACACAACACAATCTAGGTCATTTTTTTTTTTTCATGTTCCATATCTGCTTTCACTAAAAAAAAAAAAAAAAAGGAAGAAAGTCTGCTTCCCCCAAACAAGAAAGTCTGAAAAAAATTTGCTGGCTTCCTTCCTTCTCTCCAAGGAATAAGCTTTCTGTTTTTATCCCCGATCATTGTTTCCTATGTTTTGAGCAACCCTGATTTGTGTGTGTGGACAAGGAATAAGCAGTCATAGGTGGACGTCTGTCTTGGAATTCTTTCCATGGAGAAGGTGAACCCCAGGAACTGAGGCCCCGGGGAAGGTGTACGTGTGGGGAGAGGATTAGAATCAGTTGCATTCCAGAATGAGGACAAGCCAGTTAGATGAATAAGCACAGAATTCTAAATGCTTCTGATCATTTTCAGCCTCTATTTATGCTGCCCTTAATGTCCACTGAAATAAGTGGGATACATGCAGTTGCATATTCTATTTGGGTATAATTTAATAGTCAGAAATGAGATACCAGAAAATGTCTGAAAAAAGCAGTATGTGGAATAAATACATATTTTATTCCACATACTAATAACCAGAACTGTCCCTTGCGTTGTTTATTATGCCCCTAAAAAGTCATTTATAATCATTCAATCCAATTACAGGTTATCCCTTGTGGAGGTGATTAGTTCTCTCGGATTCCCTGAAGTTTTTGTTACTGAGACTCAGCGTCACCAGGTGTCATGAATAACCAGGCAACTCCAACAACTCGAATATCGCCTACTTTGACAGTTTCTGGCTTGACTATAAACTTTATCAATGATTCAGACTCCTTGGTTCTCCTTCTGCCATTGGCCAGCTGCCTCTTGGCCCTTGGAATTTCATTAAAATATGGGGAAAAGACCCAAATTTGCTCTATTTCCTCATATCTCATAAATAATTGGTATTTTTGGTATCTAAAACCATGAACTGTCCTAAAAAAAAGACTTTCATTTTTAATAAGGTTGCATGTATAAGGAAAAGAGCACTGCATTTAGGATCAGAGGACCATGGGGTCTTGAGACAGGCCTGGCTAACTGCTAATTACCAAGCCTCGGATTTAACTGATGAGAATTGCAGCTTCTTCATCAGTAGCGACGTTTATAACTATTAGCCTCAAGCATTATTGTGATGATCAAATCAAATGAGTTAATTATATTCAGGTGCTTTATGTATTGTGAAGTACAATACAAATGTTACTTTGAGTTTACCACTCAAAAATCTTGCACACTCGGGCTGCCCTGGTGGCGCAGTGGTTGAGAATCTGCCTGCCAATGCAGGGGACACGGGTTCGAGCCCTGGTCTGGGAAGATCCCACATGCCGCGGAGCAACTAGGCCCGTGAGCCACAGCTACTGAGCCTGTGTGTCTGGAGCCTGTGCTCCGCAACAAGAGAGGCCACGATAGTGAGAGGCCCGCGCACCGTGATGAGGCGTGGCCCCCTCTTGCCGCAACTAGAGAAAGCCCTCGCACAGAAACGAAGACCCAACACAGCCAAAAATAAAAATAAATAAATTAATTAATTAATTAAAAAAAAAAATCTTGCACACTATTCCTCGTAGCGGTGGTAGCAGCAAAGTGTGACAACACTGCTGGTTCTATAAGCACTTTTTTTTTTTTTTTAAAGACCTAATGAGAGAGACAGAGAGAGAACAGAGAATTTGATCTAAGCATCTCCCGGTCATAGACTCAGCCTCCCCATCCCAAGCTCGTGTCCTTCCCCAGACCCTTCCCTGCAACACACACTATCAACCTCTCCAGCCAGAGCCTCCACATCCTCCTTTCATCCTCTGTGTTCTAACACAAACATCTACAGTGGGAGGCTGTTTCTTTACACAACCATGTATGGTTGAGAAACCTCTCAGTTCAGCTTCATGTTTTCTATCCATTCAGCTGAGGTTGAACCACAGTCTTTCCACTCTATGGCCCGGCTTTAAACCAGCCAAACAAACCTTGTCCTCATTCCCCGTCAGCCTATGAGATGCTGCCTGACCTGTGACCAAGGTCCAGCAACTAGTGTGAAGCCTTGGACTTCAGTGTCTCACCTTTCAATCTCCAAGTCACTTCACTGTCACACCTTCCCTTCCACCGTGTTTTCCTCCATTCCTGTCCCACTCCTACCTCTTCCTTTTGGCTCTCCCTAAGTCCATCCTGACCTAAGGTGACGTCATTCATCTCCACCTTTGACCAGATGGCACCTCCCAGTTTCCACATCCAGGGCAAGTTCTTTGCTAGTAAGGCTAGATCTGTCCATTCAAACCAGCTTCCATGGATTGTCACTATATGCCTTAGAATACATGAGAAAATCCTATAATTATATTTAAAGATGTAATTCCTATTCCCTATCTAAGGAGTTTACAAATGTGAAACCTGAGGGCCAAACCTGGCTACCACAGTAATGCAGAGGGTCAGCAATAAACACCTGGGAGGTGAATCAGGGTTTCATGTCCCAAGTCCAATGTGCTTTCACCTCATCATCTTCTTAAACAATTTTAACGTGTTTCATCCTTGCTAATGAAAACCCAGGTGCCCAGCTTCCTCAGTTGTCAGTGGGAAAGAGGCAAATTTGGAAGAGACTGGTGAAAAGGCTTGGAAGGTGCAGTGCAGAATTATAAAAGTCAAGCCGTTTGAAAGGGATCCTTCTGCCAAAACATTTTACACGAAAAGTGGTCCATGGCACTAAATTAAAGTATTAAAAAGTCAGACAATTTAATGGAGTTATATTTCACCTAACAGAGTCAAGGCTTCAAACGCTTTCAGGAAATAACTAACAATAAACCTGATGTGCTTAACACTCTTGGATTTCTGGGATCCTGTCGGAATCATTCATCACCAAGACATTATTTCTGAGGCTTTATTTAAGAGCAATATATATCCAGTGGGGGAATCCAAAGGACAGAACCAAAACATGTACACCCAGGACACCATGTGCCAACCTTCTGTGGCTATGCCTTCAGTTGGAATGTATGAAGTGGGTGTCTTTTAGTTTGATGTACAATTTGAATGTATTACTTTCTGAAACTGTACCATCAAGATCACTAAGGAGACCTTCATATTGGCAACGCCAATGGAAACTTTTCTATCTTCTCCTCAACCAATACTCCCTCAATCCTGAGGTGCTTTCATGATACCACGCTCTCCTGGTCTCCTCCCACCTTATGACTACTACTTCTCCGTTTTTACTGGTTTCTCCTCCTCTATCAACTTTTAATATTGAAGTCCCAAGGCTAAGATCTGGACTCTCTCATTTTCTCTGATTTTATAGTTTTATAAATGTTGACATGACTATATATAAGACATAATGGCATGGAGAACAATTAATTCATTCTGTTTTGGTGTTCTTTGTCCAGAACAGAGCTATAAATACCAGGTCATAAGGCAGAAGGTAATTTATTCTTTCTAAAAATCCTATTAAAACACACCTAATCAGCTAGCTGTTATTCTTCCTGTCCAGACAACTAAAAAGATGTTCTATTAATGTGTACTATGCTACATATTTTCTGACATTACTCCAAGTCGGTGCTCTTTGTCCAAATCCTTATGGAAAAGAAGGATTTAGAAGCATTTCAATAAGTATCATGTAGAAAAAAATATCCAAATGACTGAATTTTTTTATGTGTATGCAAATATTTGGAGTTACACAGGCATAGATTCAGAGGATGTGGGGAACTGTGTCTGATGAGACACCAATGTCAGATGCGATAAGACACTGTCACTAAGTCCAGTCTTCACTCTTCTTCCTAATTACACACTCCTCTACTTTGTTCTCTTATGTTGAAAACAGTGAATCCATAGCTATATTAAAGAATGCTGACTCTCTGACATAAATTGTACCAATGTTTTCTTAGGTCAGTCTCCCAAGGCAATAAAAATAGAAACAAAAATAAACAAATGGGACCTAATCAAACTTACAAGCTTTGGGACTTCCCTGGTGGTGCAGTGGTTAAGAATCCGCCTGCCAATGCAGGGGACACGGGTTTGAGCCCTGGTCCGGGAAGATCCCACATGCTGCGGAGCAACTAAGCCCGTGCGCCAAAACTACTGAGTCCATGTGCCACAACTACTGAAGCCCACGCCCCTAGCAACAAGAGAACAAGAGAAGCCACCGCAATGAGAAGCCCATGCACCGCACCAAAGAGTAGCCCCCTCTCGCTGCAATTAGAGAAAGCCTGCACACAGCAACGAAGACCCAATGCAGCCAAAAATAAATAAATAAATAAATAACTACATTTTTAAAAAAACTTACAAGCTTTTGCATGGCAAAGGAAACCATAACCAAAATGAAATGACAACCTACAGAATGGGAGAACATATTTGCAAACGATGTGACCGACCAGGGCTTAATTTCCAAAATACACAAACAGCTCATACAACTCAACAATAAAAACCAAACAACCTAATTGAAACATGAGCAGAAGACCTAAATAGACATTTCTCCAAAGAAGACATACAGACGACCAATAGGTACATGAAAAGATGCTCAACATCGCTAATTATTAGAGAAGTGCAAATCAAACTACAGTGAGGTACCACCTCACACCGGTCAGAATGGCCATCATTGAAAAGCCTACAATAACAAATGCTGGAGAGGGTGTGGAGAAAAGGGAACCATCCCATGCTGCTGGTGGGAATGTAAGTTGGTGCAGCCACTATGGAAAATAGTATGGAGGTTCCTCAAAAAACTAAAAATAGAATGGCATATATTCAGACAAAACTATACTTCAAAAAGATACATGCACCCCTATGTTCACAGCAGCACTATTCACAATTGCCAAGACATGGAAACAACCTAAATGTCCATTGACAGGCAAATGGTTAAAGACAATGTGGTACATATATACAATGGAATACTACTCAGCCATAAAAAAAGAATGAAATAATGCCATTTGCAGCAACATGGATGGACCTAGAGATTATTAGACTAAGTGAAGTAAGTCAGAAAGAGAAAGACAAATACCATATGATATCACTTACATGTGGAATCTAAAATATGACAAATGAACATATCTACGAAACAGAAACAGACTCACAGACATAGAGAACAGACTTGTAGTTGCCAAGGGGGGGTGGTGCGATGGACTGGGAGTTTGGGATTAGCAGATGCAAACTATTACATATAGAATGGATAAACAACAAGGTCCTACTGTACAGCACATAGAACTATGTTCAATATCCCGAGATAAATCATAATGGAAAAGAGTATAAAAAGAATGTAGATATAACTGAATCACTATGCCATACAGCAGAAATTAACACAACATTGTGAATCAACTATACTTCAATAAAAAGTAAAATAAAATAAAAAATAAGAAGAATGCTGAAATTAAAAAACAGAGATCTGAAAGCAAGTATATAAGTGAAAAGAATCCTAGACTTTTTTTTCCTTTTTAAATATTGTGGTTGGTGCTAGAAGCCATTTAGAGCAGGTGTTTTATGAAAAAATAAATATTTTTATTTGGTGGGGGGCAGAAAGAAGATAAACACCTTGTGAAGATGTTAGGGCTGGGATGACAACTAAAGTATCAGGTGGGAGACAAACACTTGGTTGGAATTCTCAAGTAAGAGTCTCTGAAATTGGGGTAAAAATACATAATTCTTTCACTATAGACCTAGTATTATATCCCTTTTGGCAAAGTCATTCCAGATTGGGAAATAATCAAATCTTTTTCATGTTCTCCACTAAGTTCTCTTTCAATGAACATTATTTCTTTTTTGATACCCCAAAATATGTGTTGGAATATCAGGTTATTTTAAGGGTTTTGCATATTTTGTGAACTAAGATTTTTAGAAATTTTACTTTCCTATGAAAGGTTTTAGTGTCCTTTTCCCCAAAAAATATATATTCACTTTCAATCTCTGGTTGTCTAATTAAAAATGAAGCTTTAAAGCAACATGTTTGTGGGAGCCCTGGGAACAAGCATACTCATTAGATCAAGGTCATGGTCCTCCAAAGAGGCTCCCCTGCCACTGTAGTCTTGCCCTGAGTCTCACCTTTGCCTACTGGTCCTCGTTCTGGCTTTGCACAGCCCTGGCTGCCCCTCATCTCTGATTTCTCCTTCTCCATGTTATCACCTCTGAATGTCTGACAACTGAATTTAGATCTCAGCCCCTCTTCTCCCCGCTCCCTTTGAGCTCTTCTTTTACATCGTCCTTTATTAGCTGTGGTGAATCACCTCCAGCCCTGGGAGCTGACTTCGGCGGCTGCTCCAATCTCATCTTAGTTAGTCCCATGTTGGTACTGACAACTCACTCCGACCTGGGAAATGGTACAGCAGTGTAAGTCTAACCAAGCCAGACAGCAATGAGGATGTGTGTGGTGGCCTATTAGCTAAAATCTTATTTTAGCCCTTTTACCGTAATTTGGATAAGAAAAGGTAAAAATGCAAAAAATGTAAATAAATGTAAAAACATACATGTAAAAATGTAAAACAATGTCAACACACAGCTCCCTTTACATTATTTCAGAAACGCCCTCTCTTCCCCCTATACCTTGGTACCACGACCACTGTGACTATCACTGAAAGTACTGTTTTATTAGCATTTAGAAATTGTAGGAACCACATACAGCATCTGATGGAATTATTCCTTCATTTGACAATAGAGGAAAGTGATGTGAACTGCCTTATCTATATCATGAAAAAGTTGTTTAATTTTTTTAATTTAAAAAAAGTTGTTTAAATTTCATTTTGGTCATAATAATGATCGTGGTGGTAGTGGTGGTGACAGATGTAGAGCCTGGTGGAATTAATGGAAAGATCCCTGAGCTAAGAGAACCTGAGTCTTGATTCTGCTTCCCCTTCTCCCCCTCGTGTTACTGGCTACAAGTCACTTGTCTCCAACCTCAGGTAGCTGGAGGTGGTAAAAGGAAGGAGTTTGCTCCGAGGAACCCTCAAGTTTCTTTCCTTCTGAAGTTCTAATGTCCCTGATGATAAAGTTCATGGTTACAAAAATACTCTTATACTACGACGGCTTAAATTTTAGTCCATGACCATGAGTCGATATATTTCTAGCCATATGTAATTTATCAATATTTGAAGCCAAAATAAAAGTTAATAATAACTAGCATTTGCATAATAGTCTATCATTTCCTGAGCACTTATACAGCTTTTCTCATTTACTTCTTATCTGTGTAAGGTAGGATTTGATCCCCATTCCACAGATGAGGAAACAGGTTCAAAGGGTTAAGCAGCTTGACTTGCCCTGGGTCTTAGAGCCTTTAGGAGGCAGAGTCCAGGCGTGAACCTGCTGTTGGTATATGTGTGCTCTTGTCCCTATCTAACAGCTTCCTCTTCATTGTCATAAAGAGACTGACAAATGTGACCATTAAAAAATAATAATAAAAGAGTTCTGCTACACAAGATACATTGTAAGACCAGGTCAAAAGATAAATGAGAAACAGAACTTGATTACTTGGAATAGATATGACAGTAAACATACTATTTCCTTTATTCCCCCCAAAGCGTTATCAAAACATAACTCCCTCCCCCTCCCTCCCTTCCTTTCTTTCCTATTTCTGACCTCACCAAAGGCAGTGGGCTCCTCCCATTTCTAGATGTAGTGGCTATAATCACTTAAGCCTAATTTTATGGGGTTTTGTGCCATTCTGCTTCTGCTACTCTTATACTCAACCTCACCGCTATCTCACTGCATCTGCTCCTCACACACCGTATCATTGCTGAAAGGAGGAGAACTCTGTGTTTCCATTGCTACAGAGGTTTTCAGTGTGAATTCAAAGTGACACATGAAGCCTCTTGTCCTAGGGAAAAAAAATCTGGCCTTTTTTTCCCTTTGAAAACAATAAGGCTTTAAATATTCGAGTTGGTATTACTAGTAGCTTTATTACTGCTATTCCACAGAAGGGAACAAAATACTCATGTTTAAGGTGTAAATGTTGCATGTTCAATCAGCACAAAACCTCTTTTAAACACGTTAATTCTGTCTACTAAGTGTGGGTAACACTAAAGGGTCAGGAGGGCATTCTTTACAGGGATATATATATATAGATACAGATTTATATATATACACGCATGCCATTGCCAAGAGCCTGATGTAAAATACATCATCGCTTTCCAGCGATCATACTGTTGTCATGAAGAATGAACAAACCAGAGGTGAAGTAGGCTGTATGCAACTTAAAGAAGTCTATGGCTGCAAAATGTCTTTCGCCTCCCTCCATACACAAACACACACACGCACACGTCCCTTTTCACACCCAGAAATAAACATTTTGACAGGGACCCGGCACCTGATTTCATGACAATTTAGGGACCAGAATAGGCAGCATGTGGGAGGTGGTAGAGCTGAGTGAAAAGCAATCTGAAGTAGGTTTCAAGAAAGCTGGGCTCCAGTCCTCCCGCAGCTACTATCTGTTTGGCATTAAGTGAGTCATTCCAGTCCTTGGATCAATGTTATCTAATTTAGAGAACTAGCCAGTTAAATTTGATGATTTCTAAATTTCCTTCCAGACCTAAGGTTCCAGGAATTTAAGAAAAGAGTTCGAAACGGTACCTATGCTCAGGTAGTCCATTCACTATATCCGGACTGCTCTTCAACCAGTTACGAGAGCTTGCAAAGCTAACCTCCCACAGTGTTTACAATTACAGTCCGCTTTTTCAGACCTGGTACAGGATGTATTACTTATCCGTCAACAGATACTTATTGCAGGTTCATTGTTCATTAACCCATTAAATGCACGTCCCAGGTGGAAGACATGAAAATGAGGGAAACTGTCTCCGGCCTTCAGGAGCTTTCACTCTGTTGAGACAGACTATAGGCACATATTAGAGTAAAAGGCACTGCAAAGTGCTATCAAGAGGTATCACAGAGGGCCATTGGTTTTCAGATGAGGTGAGCCTGAACTCTCCCTGGAAACAAAACTTGCTAGCGGAGTCGGCATATGAGCAGGTGCTTGAAGGATGGTTAGGACATGGCTCTACAGAGTAGAGTAGGAATAAGGAATGGCCACCGTCAAGTCAGCAGGAACATCCCATTTGACTTCAGCTAAGTCTTGGTCACCAAACTGGTCTCATTAAAACCTTAGTAACATGCAACGACATAGATGAACGTGGAGGTCATAGGAGAAGTGAAATAAGCCAGTCACAGGAGGACAAATACTGTAGAATTCTACTTACATGAGGTATCTACAAGAATCAAACTCATGGAGGCAGAGTAGAATGGCGGTTGCCAGAGGCTGGAGAGAGGGGAAAATGGGGAATTGCTATTCAATGGGTAAAAATTTCAGTTACGCAAGATGCACAACTTCTAGAGATCCACTGTACAACATCCTGTGACAGTTAACAGTACTGTACACATAAAATTTCGTTAAAAGTGTAAAAATTCTGCCACCAAAACAAACTCTTAGGAAGATTATTATTGTTCATAAGCCTATTTTACTTTGATCTAGTTAGTTTGACTAAGTGACATTTATAACACTACTTTTAAAATAATCAATAACATATTTAAATATATACAATTACATTAGTCAATTATTTCCTATCGTTCCTCAATAACGTAAAAAAAAACAAATAACTTATGAATTCTTTTCCTTTGCCTGCACGACCCTAATCACTTTCCAAATTATGTTTTCTTCAACTTACCTTTGCTTAAGATGCAGGAATTGTGGTCTTTGGAAAATGTGGACTCAAGAAAATAAATAGGAAAAAGTATATTGGCAACTTAACATCAGTTATTACAAAACACAGATCTACTCACACGAGTATATTATACTGGTCCAACAGAAAGTGTGCTCCATAAAAACTGAGATGACCAATATTTATAATTGACATTCACATTCACAGAGGTTACTAAACTGCTCAATATTCTCTCTCCACCAAATTCAAAGAAACCCTAATGGAAAATTTCTAAGTATGGAACTACAAAGCCTATTTAAACGTAGGGACACTCTCGGAAACACCTTGCCTTGCCTTTTTTGGCAAAATAGTCTGAATTATTTAGGTGATGTGATTCGTGTGGGTCAAAAATATAGGTACATTTTTAATTGGGCTAAGAAAATCCTTTCTTTTTCTTTATCTTTCTATAATGTCCCCTACAAAATGTCATAGGTATACCATGTCACATCGTTTAAATTGCTGAAACAAAATATCCCTTAATGAAATGCCCATTTACAAGAGAATTCCAATATACCTAGCATTAAGATAATGTTACAAGAACATCCTTTCTACTGTATCTTTAATTTGACTCTCAAATGCCATTTAATGTTTCTGTGCTGTATGAGGACTTCACAGAATCCCTAACCTCAACTGCATTTAGTTGCACTGGAGGTATCTTTAACTAGGGAGACACCACCATTTGTAGAACAAAGGGTTTGGGGATAATGAGGGATAAATTCTCCAGTGAACACTTAGTCTGAAAGTTACTATCTTCACACCTAGAACCAGCAAAATCTAGAAAACCCTTTCACAGAAATCACAGTTTAGAAGAAGGTAATTAGAAGCATTTTTTTTTCTGAAAGCATAACACGACAACATTCATGTTAGAGAAGAGCTGTAGCTCCTGAATTTCTAGCATTTCTATCAAATAGTGCAATTAAATTTTAAAACAAATTCAGCAATAGCATCACAACTGAAAAAAATCTTTCCAGCACAAGGCAGAAATTTTCTGTCTGTTAAGACAAGTATTACAAAAGATACTGAGAATTCTCTACGATTAGCATAGAGGAAATGACCAACAAAACATATGACCAGTGAAACATACAGTGGAAAGGATCACATGAACTAGTGAACATAAATTTTAAATGCCAGAGAATGAGTTATGTCAAAAGCAAAGGACTTAGAGCAATGATTCCAGAGATATTTCCTTCCCTTCTTTGAGCTAAGGGTTTTACCAAAAGGTTAGTGACCAAGGGGTTTGTTGCTAACTTTGGAGCAGCCCTGTAATTATGTGCATAACTGTGTAGTTGTTGTGTTAATGTATTTACACAGGAAAGATCACTGGATAGTGTACTATATGTAGTTCATTACTTAGCCTGGGATTAACTCATCTCCATGAATTCTTTCACGTTTCAGTACGGTTTTGAATTAAAGGTGCTCCTTCAAATAAACAGTACTCTTTATAGAAGAATAGCCAACAACCCCTCTCCTGACCTTGGCTTTGCACTCAGAAGGCTCCTTAGCCTAGCAGTCTAGCTCCTCATTTCTGATCTCTCGTCGAAGGGGTGCCGCGACCCTTCCACCAGCCAACCAGCCATATTCCAGCTTGGCCCGTTGAAGCCCTTTGAAGACTCCAGCTTAACTACTATTTTCACTTAGAATTACTGAGAAGAGAATGTTTTCTACAACTGGTACAAATAAACTTTACAGATTTGACTTTTGGTGGATCTTACCTATTCGAAAGTTTCAAGGAAAAACTTCTTGAAGTAGCAAGTGGTATCTCTTAGGATTTTTTTGGAAACTCAATTAGACCAGCATTTGTATGCAAAATCATACTTTAAGTAAACCACTGGAAGATATGCATACACCCCTAGTTGTATAGAGCCGGCTCAAGCTGTAATTTACACATTAATATTCACAATCTAACCCAGCTACTTCAAGCCGCTGACAGCCACCTTTGCTTCTTTATTTATAGAATTTTCCTGGAAAGGATCAGCATTTGCTGGGAAACTAAATGACTATCTATGTTCTAATTGTGTTTCTGAGACCTCATTTCAAGATCTCAGAAAAGTCTCCAAAAAAACTCTGTGAGAAGATATTTCCATAAGTGAACTCATAATAAACGCCTTTTAATAAGGGTGATGGGTCTAAAAATAGTTATCTCATGTAAGTAACACACCGTTACAGTATAAATCCTGAGCACTCGTGCCATTTTTAGTTTCTATAAGGGTAATGGGGATAATGATACTAAATCTGTCAACATTTCACATTGGTCATGATTTAGAATGTCATTTCTTTCTGGTACTATCTCTGTGTTAAAGGGTAATGCAAAAACCCCAGAAGAGGGATGCAAGGAAAGATAACATAATTATTTTGTTCCATTTCAACGTTGATGTCCTTGGGTAATTCCATGCCTCAGTTTCTCTCTACCACTTTGAAAACTGGTCAGTCATCTTACTGGGGAAAATTTCCTTCTCAAGTTGCTGGGGTGTCTGTAAATGTTATTATTGTGAGCTGCATGAGAAGGGTCTAATCTAAATATCCAATTAAACTATATGTGGCTTTCTTTAAAGAAACACACAGATACTGTATCATGTGACATGATATAAAATTTAATGTTTTCAAATTGCCCCCCCACCCTTGTTTTGTAACTGACCTGTATCTACTGTAAAATGTAGAACAAACCAGATCCATTTCCAACTGTGCAGATGGCTCATTATCCAGCTGTCTTAAAGATAGAAAGATTAGTGAGTCTAAGTGTGGTGTTAGGAAGGTGCAAAAAATCTGGGAACTTGAAAACTAACCTACAGCCAAATCTTTCTGCCCATGGTCCAAATCTCCCATTGGGAGATAAGACTGGGATCTGAGATAAGGTTTGCCACATTATTCCAGAGATAATCCAACATTCATTTCATTTACTGCACGGATAGAGTGCATGGGCATGCGTGCACGCGCACACAAACACGCACACAAAATCTCCAATCTTGGTCTCTTAAATTTGTAACAGAAGTAGAGTTTCAAGCCTAACCCAGGATACTTGGCTTGAACCCTTTTTTTCCCTCCACTTTCCTTCCCCTTTTAATGAAGTACTGAAAATACTGTTTCAAACATATTTTTGGTAAAATTTTTTCTGTAAATATACTGTCAAAAACAATATTTTCTGTACTTCATTAAAAGGGGAAGAACATTGCTTCTGGAATTTTGTATTTCCTATCTCCTACCCATCATCTGGTACCATTAATTCAGCTTTGTGTGCACGTATGTATTTTTTAAAGTCCTCATAAATACACAAAATACCAAGGTTGGCCTTTTCACACAGCTGTTGTTTGGAGTCTGTGGGGTTTGATGGTGTTAATGATGTAGGCATACTCTTGGCTACACCCACGTCTCCAGCTGGAAAACAGATTTATGTAATTTGTGTCACCTTTGTTGACAGGGAGGTCAGCAGTCTGAACAATTTTATTTATTTATTCACTTGCCCTTTATTTAGTTTTTGGTGGGGGAGGAACTGGGGATAGGGTGATGTTGACATATATATTTATCAATACGTATAGTGACTATAGCATGCTGTTTGAGTTTTAAAAAACGGAAATATATTTGCATGTGACAGTTCAACATATATCTTAAATATGCAATGTGACTATATACGTAGAACAACTGTGAAATTTGGGAAAATTGGTTTCGTGGAGAAACTATCTGTTTTCAAATCAGATCTTAAAGCAGATTCTAGAAGAGGGGGTCAAACTGCACGGGTGTGTGGTCAGGCAGCTGCAATGCTCTTGAAGGAGGACTAAAAACAGGAAAAAGATATTTGGCAAGTAGTTTTCTGCCTCCCTACACTCCTCCTACTTGAACCTCAAGTCCTAAAGGCATACTCTAGGGTGGTTGTTTAGTTTCTTGGTGTTCTGATGGTAAGACATAAGAATAACAACACCGTGTTGAAAAACATCATCTAGATGTGAAGGTAGAGGGCGCCCTCAGGTTCATCTCTGCTTACGCATGGTCTTTGTTGACAAGTTAAAACTGGTTTGGGGGAATATTCACCAGGATTTTTATTACATTATGAGTCTCATCAATGGCATCCGTCGTCTCACTTCAAGAGAGATTCCTTCTGCCAGCAACACCAGGTCCTTGGTCAGAGCCAAAGCCAGACCTGACTCACTAAAGTAGAAGGGGCATCCTGTGATTCCAATTCAGATTCCATTAGAGTGTCTACATTCCTCAGGTAGAAGTAGTATGCTACTAAGAATCAAAGAGCCTCCTGGGCAAATGATATTAATCCACAGTTACGAACATCTTTCTTCTTTCCCAAGTGGCATGCCACATCCCCAAGGACATCAACATTTACCAAAGCTCTACCTGCTTACTGGACTCTGGTATCCAAGGAAGATGGCCTGGTTGTATCTGACCATAAGCTTAGCCCTCTCAAGATTTCAGTAAACATATTTCTACTGGAGGAAAAGGGGTGGAGTCTGCTTTTCCAAACAGCATCTTAGGACTTACCTACTGTATTTCAGATCTGTTCTTTCATGTTAGAACAAGCCTGTCTTCTACCAGTCTCAACTGTTTACTTCTTCTGTCTCTAGCAAACTGATGTAGGTATCCCCTTGCCTAGCTTTCAGGATGTTTGGACTCAGGTTAGCTGCCCTTCAATCCTTGTTTCGTGCCCCAGCTCTCATCCTATTCTCTCATGGCAGGTAGCATTAAAGGTTAGATGTGGAAGATGGTAAAATAAATGAAAGGGAAATTCCCTCTTCCTCCCTCCAAAGGTCTTTGCCAATAGGGATGGAAATAAAGAATCCCAAGCCTACCCCCATGTTATGGATCAAAATTCATATGTTGAAGCCCTAAGCTCTAGTTCCTTAGAATGTGACTGTAAGTTTGGTTAGAATGTGATTAAGTACTGTATGGTTAAAGGAGATACGTATGGGTGCCAGGTTGACTAGAGACGGACTTGTGATGGTTAATTTTGTGTGTCCACTTGGCTGGGCTATGGTGCCTAGATATTTGATCTAACAGTGTTCTAAACGTTTCATTGAGGGTGTTTTTGGATGAGATTTACATTTAAATTGGTAGACTCTGAGTAAAGCAGACTGCCCCTCTATAATGTGGGTGGGCCTCGTCTAGTTGGTTTAAGACCTGAACAGTACACAAGACTGATCTCCCCAATGCACACAAGAGGAATTCTGCCAGCAATGACCTTCACACTTGCACTGCAATGTCGGCTCTTCCCTGGGTCTACAGCCTGCTGACCCACCCTGCAGCTTTTGGACTTGCCTGCCTCCATAATCACATGAGCTAATGCCTTAAAATAAATCTTTCTATATATGTAGACACACATTCTATGAGTTCTGTTCCTCAGGAGAACCCTGACTAATACCCCCGCCATATCCCATCTGGGCACTCCTGTTCCTATGCTCTGAGTCTGGAACTGATACATGGGAATGTTCCAGCTGCACTAGGTTTTAAAGGATCTACTCTATGCAGATGGTTATGTTGAAAGTTCTGGGGATGGAGGGAGCCTTTCTTTTATGGATTACTTTTTACATAGGTAATTGAAAAACTAAATCTATCCCAATGCACCCCATTTTTATTGCTGTCACTATTCCTATAGGGCTTTCAACATCAGACTACTACTACCTGAGCTTAGGTGTAGTAATTGTGCTTCTAGAAAAGGCTGAGGAATAAAATAAGTGACATGACTGTGTCACATCTCGGTCTGTCCCTTCGGCATTCTTTAAGAGGAGGGTGAAGGATGTTCCTTTTCCATCTTTTTTCCTAGGAGCCTTTCCTTCAAATACCAGGACATCTGCATACATCCTCCACTGGTAGAATCCTAAAATCAAATGTGAGACTAATAATCATATTGAGAATTGAGCATTTCTTTTCTTCTCCCCCACCAAGATTGGACAAAAGGGGAGAGAAAATTTTCCTTTAAAAGCAGGCTAAGCAATTCAATTTATGCTCTATATTGTGGCAGTTTTTAAAGACCTATTATAGACATTGCCAAGTATGTTACTTTCTTATTTGGGTTTTGTTTCCCTATATTTTCTTCTCAACCCTGAATCTTGTCCTCTTTCCTATAAATATTTTTTATGATACTGTTTATATTTCATTAAAACAAATATCCTATTTTTAACCATGTATGTTTGTATATAGGTTTGTATGCATGCAATATATAACTTCTCATATGTTGAAAAGTGTAGACACTGAAAATTATTTTAAGAATTACAAAAGATACATGATGAATCCTTGACATATTATTCCTACATGCAGCATTTCCCTGGTATATTATTCAGATCACCTTGTCCCATGTGGGAATAAGCCCATGACCCTGAGGTTTTGTTACATTCACTTTGCAATTGAAGGAAAAAAAAATACTGTATATGCCAGTTAATTATCCCAGATGTAATCACCAGCTGCATTCTCTGCTTTGTTTATGAGCATATTTTACTTCAGGTAAACACTGTAATTCTGGCAGAAAATTCTGCCTGATGAATACAAACCCTGCCATTATGTATTCACTTTTTTTAAAGAACGTTTACATGTATACAGGAAAGAATCCTAAGTTAGAGGAAAGGAAACTTGGATTCTGGTCTTGGCTCTGCCACGCTGATTCCAGGCAAGTTAATTAGTCTCAGTTTCCACATCTGTAAATTGGGATAATACAATTTACTTTACAGGGTGGCTGTGAAAGGTAAAAGGAATAGTTTATGTGAAATTTTGCAGTACTTGGACATAGCTTTTGCTCAGTTATTTACTGTTTAACCCATTCTCTTCTATAAAGAAAATAAGTACAATATCTGCTTTATATTTTAAGTATACCATGAGGAAAAAATACGATAACCACAAATACTCCTAGGGGTACCTTAAAAGGGAAATGCAAACATAAATATGATCAGTCGTGTGTGTGTGTGTGTGTTTTGCTCTACACTCTGTGTTAAACCCATTCGTCTTAGTTCCTGTTGGACAGCACCCATCAGCATAACTGGTATTTCTAACTTCCTCCCACGTGCCCGTCCCACCTTTTAAGTCCAGTTCAATTCAGCGTGAAAAACGTCAGCGGAAATGTTTCAGAAATGGTTGACAGAGGGTCAAGTCATTGTTCGTGGTGGCAATTAATGAATAACTGCTAGTTAATATCTTAATTTTGATGACAGAATTCACATGCACAGGACAGTGCTAGCCAGCTGGAGAAAACCGTCAGCTGAATAGAGGGTGAGTCATTAATTCATTTTCTCAGGTTTGGGCAGTTCAAGTGCAATTCACAAAAGTAAATGAGGTTCTGTCTGTCAGGAAAGTGGGCTGAGAAGAAAAGGAGACATGGAGATTTTTTTCCATGGATACTGAAAGAAGTTAATAAACAAAGCTCAGCAAGGTAAAACTGTTTGGAGAGATGTTCATTCATAAAACCAAGGTTTCGTTTTTTTTGGTCCAGTCACGTTAAAGCAGGCAGAGCTCAGGGTCAGCACTTTCTATAGGCACTTAGTACACTTAGGTACTACACTAGAGTACTATGTATATCCTCTTGGACTACTTATCGGTTGCTTGTTTTGGAGGATTTTTTTGGGGGGTGGGGGAGTGGTTTCTCTTTCATAAAAATGGAAAAGGACAACACCACTAAACATTATACAGTATGGTTAATTCAAATTGATCTGGGAGGTGGGCTGTACTGACTTCTTAGTGACTTGAAAGAGCTCCAATACTGTTCTTCAGATGGAGCCAGAGAGAAGTCAACCTCCAATAGGAAGGAACCGGTCTTTTATCCATAAGGCCTCATATAGCCCTCCCCACGTGCGCCCCATGCTGCTTCCCCTAATTCCAGATCAAACTGCTTACCATTTTCAGAGAGAAACCTGAGCACTTAGTGTCTGCATTAAGTTCCTAATATCAGAGGTTTCAAACTCAATGGAAACTTACTATTTTTTTTTTCCAGCTAATAGACTATTGTGATGCCTGGTTCTATAATTTTACTTATTTTACCAGCTTTAAAAAATTTTTTTCAGGGCAATACATGATCAACGTAAAAATTTAGAAATGCTAAAAAGCACAAAGAAGAAAGTCAAAATAACCTACGATCATATGAATCACTCAATTAACCTATATTTATCGCATCTATTATATGGCAGTGGCTGTGGATACCAGTGCTGGTTAACACCTGTGGTCTAGATTCAGAAACACAAGTAAGTGAATATTAATATTTATGCTTGCTGTGGTTAATACTTTTTAAAGGGGGGTTAGTTAATCTTTCTTACTAAGTACAACCATAATGTGATATTATGAGAAAAATGTTGAAATAGATTCAGAAGCCCTGGGTTCTAGATTAAACTATCTTACTGGTTGACCTAAGATAGAGCACGTAAGTTTTTAAAAACCCTTTAGTACCTTCTATATCTATAGAGTATATATATATATATATTTATATGTAAAATATATATATCTACTTCCCATAACGTCCCTTTCTATATCTATATTCTATGAGTTTTACTATCAGTAACCAATATGCACAGTTCTTTTCATTGACAACTATTCAAACAGGGCCCAGCATCATGCTTCTGCAAATCAGTGTTAGGATTTTTCCATCATAATAATTTGGCGTAAGATAACGGATCAACTTACCATTCACTTGGATGTTCCTTAAAGTATTTATCTACAAGATTTAACTTTGTTCTAAACCTCTTCCAAACAAACTGAACAAAAACACTCAACTTGAACTACAATAATATTCCTGAGCTATCTCAGACTTTTTTTTTTTTTTTTAGTATTTAATAATAAACTTCCGATCATTTAGGAGTATGAAACACATTTCAGTTTACTTAAACACATGAACCGTGCACACGGGATGGATCACACAGACAAAACAAAACCAAAAGTGATAAATAAAATCAAAGCCTGACTAGAACTGCTCCATTTCTAATCAGTGCTATGAACTCTGAAGGGCCCCGAATGTTTCCCTAAAACCGCATGGTTCATGAAAAGTCCAAGAACAGTAAATCATGCTAATTTGGATAATATTAATGGTAAACATCCCCTGATTCTATAAAGGAGTTCTTAAGTCATTTGGGAATAGAAGAACAGAGGAGAAAAAAGACATGAGAACAAGAAAGTATACGCTTCATTGCAGTGGGAAAGAAAGAGAAAAAAGAAGACACAAAGTGACTTGCTGGAGGATTATCTCCTCCAGTAATATCTGTACAGTACTCAAATAATGCTATAGGTAGACCTACCAATTCGGAAACACAAGTAAGTAGATACTGATACTTATGCTTGCGTGGTTAAAAATTTTTTAAAGAAGGGTTAATTTTATTTATTAAGTACAACCACAATGTGATATTATGAGAAGAATGCTGAAATAGTTTCGAAAGCCTTGGGTTCTAGATTATATCCTGTTTTCCTGATATACACCTGATTTATTCCTTTTATTATGACATGAGCAGTAACTTCTTGGTTTGGTGATTATTTAATATGGTAAGTCATGGAGGAGTTTGGGGGCTTATATCTTTGGGGATGAAAAGCTTCAGATAAATGTTCAGGGTTGTCTTTACAGAGTAGCTCTACGAGAGCTCTCGTTTCAGTCAAGGGCTAACACTCACATGGAGCTTGCCCCAGCCCAGGTGGTGTTCTAGTAAACCACACACAGTAACTCATTTAACTTACAACAATCATCCATGAGGCAACTCCTATCATCATCCTAGGTTGCATGAAGAGAATGAGGCAACTTGCCATAAAGCACACAGCAACAAGTAGCGGATTTGAGATTTGAATTTAGGTCATCTAAATCCAGGGGCCTTGTTTTAACTAATGTATGTCTTTCAAGTATTTTTAAAATTAAACCTGTTCTATCTCTTGATTGTTCATAGGGATTGGATGGAATAATCAATAATTTGTTCATAAATAATCAATAAATTGTTCATAAATCCCACCCAGTAATTAACAAATGCGGCTACAATGAAAGAAATCTACAACGTTCATTGTTCTCTCCACATGGCCATTTTCATCATGAATTCATAAGAGAGACACTGACTGGGAATGAAACGGCCTGAATTACTTTTAACGTCCTAATAAACAGAACAGAGGAAAGGAATATGGCAAATCAATAAGCTGGATACTTAGAATTGCCAGACACGCCATTCCTGCGGACCCACACCTACTTTCCTGTGAACCTTCAGCAACAAACTAAAGACTGGGAGGGCTTCAGGAACACACTTCCATTTTCTGAACAGAAAGGAGAATCGAACAGATTTCATGGGGCCACTTTATTAAAACCATACCCTTTAGTTTGCAATTAAAATCTCATGGATTCTTTTAAAATCTATATTTAAATATGAGACTCAAGCTTCTACGATAATTATCAAGCTTGACTATCTGACTTCCCTACTCCCATCAGGTTCAAACAGTATAGGAACTGTCATGGGGAGCTGTTACAGCAATAAGAGGTGACAGCTGACTGCTGGAGAGAAGACGAGTAACACTCAAAAGTTGATGAGGAAGAGTCTGTGCTTTGGGATGAAGAACGCACGCCCACACTGACGGCCCTGCGGAGCCGTCACAGAAAATATTAAGTTATAGCTATCATCCCATGCCTAGTATAATACCTCTTGGAAGAGTTACACTAATAACTGTTTCATGAAATTTTGGTGGTTGCAGTTGAGAAGGTTAACTGCCTTAGTTAACTTTCTGGAAGATGTATTTGTCTAGTGATTTCTGTGCAATGTAGGACAATTTTTTTTGTTAATAATATCTGATATCCAATAAGTCAACCAGCCCAATTCTGGATAAAGCACTATTTGCTCTAAATGTGCCTAACAATATTTAGAAGAACCTGACAAATGAAATGGGTGGGACATAAAAAGGAAAATATTTTTAATCTATGATTGCCTGCATAGTGATAAAACTGCAAATGAAGAATTTTAATTTCAATTACCTGAATGTATTATTTATAAAAAATAAACCAACTGTGTATTTGAAACACCTCAATCATTCACTGAACTTTCAACATTTATGCTTATGTGTGGAATTGCATAGATGCAGCCTAAATGGCTGTTAGTAAATGCTTAGAAATGTTTTCCTGGCAGGGTAGTAATAGTTTTCTGTCTCATATTTCCATTCTGTAAAGTGAGGGTGGTATTAGATACATCATCTGGCTGTCAGACACTCAGGCTTTAGAAAAGAGACACACATAAACAGAGCAATTTTGTTATAATTCTATGATGAGAAATTGTGCCACTAAGAGCTGGGTGCCACTCTGCTTTTTAAGGATAAAGTCTACTACAGAGAAATCTGCCAGGACTTTTCCATTTTTATTCCCATTTTCTATTTTCTACATTTGAACTTAGTAATCCTTCGTATATTTTGGCAGAGCCTAAGCTTTCTCCTCAGTTCCAATTTCCCCCTTACTAACCTGAAATAAAATTCTATGAAGCTCTGCACAGAAAAATTACAGGATCAAATGGAAAGGTTGCATTAGCTATCTCCTGTCTCAAGCTTCTGCTTAATGTTCTAAAGACGAGATAGGGAGTGACTGGGAATACCCAAGGGGTAGGAAAACAAGATACTGGAATAGATGCCTGTGTCTCATAATGGGATATCTACAGAGATAGAAACCAGAACTTTCTTACTATTAGCTACTTTCCCTATGTACTGACTTCCTAAAAATAACCTCAGGCTATCTCTTTGGCCAAATTCTTTCCCAAGACCTGATGTCAGACACTATATTTAGGAGAGCAGCTAGTAGGAAGATTTCATCTCTTCATTCAAAATTTCCCTTAACACAGCAACAGATGTTGGTAAGAGGAATTAACAAGGTCCAGAAAAACTTAAGCAGAAGACTTGAAACCGTAGTAAATAAAGAGGGTAGGGCTATGGAGAAGTTGTAGCCATTAGTGTCATCATGGAACTGGTTTGTTTTTCAGAAATCAACACAATCAATTTTTGAAAACATTCACTTGTTTGCCATTAAGCAGGCTGGGCCGGAAGAAATGTAAATTTGAATTTTCGAAGCACCTTAGATCAAGCTAGCAGTACCCTTATAGACCTGCCATCACCTAACTGCCTTGGGATATGAAACTGAAAATAGCTGTTAATGTATTAGGGACTAACATTACAGGAACTGGATAATTGAATCACCAAAACCACCTCAGAGATCAGAGAGCTTAAATAATGGTAAACAACATAACTTGGAAACAACAGAGCTGAGACTCAAACCCAGGTTTGTTTGACTACAAACACCTGTGCTCAACCACTGCCTCAGATGTTACCCCAAAACGCCCTTGCACCTGCTCAGGAATACTTTCTCACCCCACCTTTTTCCCAAGAAACATAGGTGCTCCCATACTTCCATTGTCATATGAGGAATGTTAATAATAATGAAATGTCCTCAAGTGTTTTTTTTTTTTTGGTTTTTTTAAACATCTTTATTGGAGTATAATTGCTTTACAATGGTGTGTTAGTTTCTGCTTTATAACAAAGTGAATCAGTTATACATATACATATGTTCCCATATCTCTTCCCTCTTGCGTCTCCCTCCCTCCCACCCCCCCCATCCCACCCCTCTAGGTGATCACAAAGCACCGAGCTGATCTCCCTGTGCTATGCGGCTGCTTCCCAGTAGCTATCTATTTTACGTTTGGTAGTGTATATATGTCCATGCCACTCCCTCAAGTGTTTTAAACTTCCTAGTTAACGGTTAATGGTTCCTTCCTAGAAGGAAGGAACGTGGCTAATCTAGAAAGCAGATCCACACAATTAACCGAGACGGTAACACTTCACTGATAAGAGAGCCTACCAGAACCAGGCTAAGTCAGGTAGATCTTAGATATACAGTCTTCAACAAGAAAACTTGAGAGGATCCTGTATAATGTTAAAAGTTCATTCATAAAATATTTAAAGTAATTTAAAATAATCAAATATCAATTAAACTGTTTAAACCCATATAAAATATTTGCATGTTCCTGTTTTAAAGTAAAAACCTAACTGTGAGGAACATCTTGAACTGTGATAGAGTGCAACATGGAAAAAAGAATGGTGAAAAATTTGAGTTATCAAAGAAATTATATCTATCTCCATACTGAAATTTTTTTGCTATCCCTTAGTAGCTACTGATTGCAGTTACTTTAATTATGGGGAAATACATGATGTATATTTTTAAGATGTCTCAAAAATTATTCTTTCTTTAAGTTTTACCAATGCACCTAACTATTTAAAATAAAAAAGTGTAATTCTTATTGTAAAAAAAAAAAAAAGTTCATTCATATATAAACCGAGTGCTAATCTTTAGTACATGCATATTCTACCACTATGCAGTTTTACAATTGACCAATGATATCATCTGGAATTATTTACTGCAAAAATATCATCAAACTGTTTAATGAGTGCCTCCCACTGAGCCAAGCACTAGCAATTCAAAAGTGAACATGAAGGATAAAAATTTTACTGTCATGGTGGTCCATGCATGAAGATAAGACAAATAAATAACCAATATAAATCATAATGTGCTAGGAAGGAGGCTGAGACAGAGTGATGGGCTGATTCAGGTGAGGCTGAGAGTGGAAAATAAAGGACATGGTTCTGCAAAAGGGTAGAGAATAGACTCACAGGCAGAGAGAACAGCAGGTAAAAGGCCTCTAGGTGGCATAGAGCTTGGTGTGTGCTGGGAACTGAGAACAGAGTGAAGCTGAGGGAAGGCGGGAGGAAGCAGGGTTTGATGAGTAATGTGGGAAAGTACTACAAGACGAAATGGGAGAGAATGAAAGAGGTCTGGTTATGATGTCAAGTTCAGATCTGAATGGTAAGTGCAACAAGAATCCACTGAACACTTTTTTATTATTGAAATACGGTTGATTTACAATATTGTGCTAGTTTCAGGTATATGGTGTAGTAATTTGGGGCTTTTGCAGATTATATTCCATTATAGGTTATTACAAGATATTAGGAATAATTCCCTGAGCTATACAGTATATCCTTGTTGCTTATCTGTTTGTTTTTTTTTAACATCTTTATTGGACTATAATTGCTTTACAATGGTGTGTTAGTTTCTGCTATATAACGAAGTGAATCAGTTATACGTATACATATATCCCCATATCTCCTCCCTCTTGCATCTCCCTCCCACCCTCCCCATCCCACCCCTCTAGGTGGTCACAAAGCACCGACCTGATCTCTCTGTGCTATGCGGCTGCTTCCCATAGCTATCTATTTTACGTTTGGTACTGTATATATGTCCACGCCATTCTCTCACTTCGTCTCAGCTTACCCTTACCCCTCCCGTGTCCTCAAGTCCATTCTCTACATCTGCGTCTTTATTCCTGTCCTGCCCCTAGGTTCTTCCGAACCTTTTTATTTCTTTTTAGATTCCACATATATGTGTTAGCATATGGTATTTGTTTTTCTCTTTCTCACTTACTTCACTCTGTGTGACAGACTCTAGGTCCATCCACCTCACTACAAATAACTCAATTTTGTTTCTTTTTATGGCTGAGTAATATTCCATTGTATATATGGGCCACATCTTCTTTACCCATTCATCTGTCGATGGACACTTAGGTTGCTTCCATGCCCTGGCTATTGTAAATAGAGCTGCAATGAACATTGTGGTACATGACTCTTTTTGAATTATGGTTTTCTCAGGGTATATGCCCAGTAGTGGGATTGCTCAGTCATATGGCACTTCTATTTTTAGTTTTTTAAGGAACCTCCATACTGTTCTCCATACTGGCTGTATCAATTTACATTCCGGCCAACAGTGCAAGAGGGTTCCCTTTTCTCCACCCCCTCCAGCATTTATTGTTTGTAGATTTTTTGGTGATGGCCATTCTGACTGGTGTGAGGTGATACCTCATTGTAGTTGTTTTCTTTTTTTTAAATTATTAGCACCTTTAATTATTATTTATTTATTTATTTATTTATTTATTTGGCTGTGTTGGGTCTTCATTTCTGTGCGAGGGCTTCCTCTAGTTGCGGCAGGCGGGGGCCACTCTTCATTGCAGTGTGCAGGCCTCTCACTATCGTGGCCTCTCTTGTTGCGGAGCACAGGCTCCAGACGCGCAGGCTCAGTAGTTGTGGCTCACGGGCCTAGTTGCTCCGCGGCATGTGGGATCTTCCCAGACCAGGGCTCGAACCCGTGTCCCCTGAATTAGCAGGCAGATTCTCAACCACTGCGCCACCAGAGAAGCCCACGCATTGTAGTTTTGATTTGCATTTCTCTGATGATTAGTGATGTTGAGCAGCTTGTGACTGGTCTGTTTATATCTTCTATTTCTTCCTGGTTCAGTCTCAGAAGGTTGTGCTTTTCTAAGAATTTGTCCATTTCTTCCAGGTTGTCCATTTTATTGGCATATAGTTGCTTGTGGTAATCTCTCATGATCCTCTGTATTTCTGCAGTGTCAGTTGTTACTTCTCCTTTTTCATTTCTAATTCTATTGATTTGAGTCTTCTCCCTTTTTTTCTTGATGGGTCTGGCTAATGGTTTATCAATTTTGTTTATCTTCTCAAAGAACCAGCTTTTAGTTTTATTGATCTTTGTTATCATTTCCTTCATTTCTTTTTCATTTATTTCTGATCTGATCTTTATGATTTCTTTCCTTCTCCTAACTTTGGGGTGTTTTTGTTCTTCTTTCTCTAATTGCTTTAGGTGTAAGGTTAGGTTTTTTGTTGAGATTTTTCTTGTTTCTTGAGATCGGATTGTATTGCTACAAACTTCCCTCTTAGAACTGCTTTTGCTGCATCCCATAGGTTTTGGGTCGTCGTGTTTCCATTCTCATTTGTTTCTAGGTATTTTGTGATTTCCTCTTTGATTTCTTTAGTAATCTCTTGGTTATTTAGTAGTGTATTGTTTAGCCTCCATGTGTATTTGTTTTTACAGATTTTTTCCTGTAATTGATATCTAGTCTCATAGCATTGTGGTTGGAAAAGATACTTGATACGATCTCAATTTTCTCAAGTTTACCAAGGCTTGATTTGTGACCCAGGATATGATCTATCCTGGAGAATGTTCCATGAGCACTTGAGAAGAAAGTGTATTCTGTTTTTTGGAGGATGGAATGTCCTATAAATATCACTTAAGTCCATCTCGTTTAATGTATCATTTACAGTTTGTGTTTCCTTACTTATTTTCATTTTGGATATCTATCCATTGGTGAAAGTGGGGTGTTAAAGTCCCCTACTATTATTGTGTTACTGCTGATTTCCCCTTTTATGGCTGTTAGCATTTGCCATATGTATTGAGGTGCTCCTATGCTGGGTGCATAAATATTTACAATTGTTATATCTTCTTCTTGGATTGATCCCTTGATCATTATGTAGTGTCCTTCTTTGTCTCTTGTAACATTCTTTATTTTAAAGTTTGTTTTGTCTGATATGAGAATTGCTACTCCAGCTTTCTTTTGATTTCCATTTGCGTGGAATATCTTTTTCCATCCCCTCACTTTCAGTCTGTATGTGTCCTTAGGTCTGAAGTGGGTCTCTTGTAGACAGCATATATACAGGTCTTGTTTTTGTACCTATTCAGCCAGTCCGTGTCTTTTTGCTGGAGCATTTAATCCACTTACATTTAAGGTAGTTATCGATATGTATGTTCCTATTACCATTTTCTTAATTGTTTTGGGTTTGTTATTGTAGGTCTTTTCTTTCTCTTGTGTTTCCTGCCTAGAGAAGTTCCTTTAGCATTTGTTGTAAAGCTGGTTTGATGGTGCTGAATTCTCTTAGCTTTTGCTTGCCTTAAAGGTTTGAATTTCTCTGTTGAATCTGAATGAGACCCTTGCTGAGTAGAGTAATCTTGGTTGTAGGTTTTTCCCTTTCATCACTTTAAATATGTCCTGCCACTCCCTTCTGGCTTGCAGAGTTTCTGCTGAGAGATCAGCTGTTAACCTTATGGGGATTCCCTTGTATGTTATGTGTTGCTTTTCCCTTGTTGCTTTTAATATTTTTTCTTTGTATTTAATTTTTGATAGTTTGATTAATATGTGTCTTGGCATGTTTATCCTTGGATTTATCCTGTATGGGACTCTCTGTGCTTCCTGGACTTCATTGACTATTCCCTTTCCCATATTAGGGAAGTCTCCAACTATAATCTCTTCAAATATTTTCTCGGTTCCTTTTTTTTTCTCTTCTTCTTCTGGGACCCCTATAATTCGAATGTTGGTGTGTTTAATGTTGTCCCAGAGGTCTCTGAGACTGTCTTCAATTCTTTTCTTTTTTTTCCTTTACTCTGTTCTGTGATAGTTTTTCCACTCTTTTATCTTCCAGGTCACTTATCCGTTCTTCTGCCTCAGTTATTCTGCTATTGATTCCTTCTAGAGAATTTTGCATTTCATATATTGTGTTGTTTATCATTGTTTGTTTGCTCTTTAGTTCTTCTAGGTCCTTGTTAAACGTTTCTTGTATTTTCTCCACTCTACTTCCAAGATTTCAGATCATCTTTACTATCATTACTCTGAATTCTGTTTCAGGTAGACTGCCTATTTCCTCTTCATTTTTTTGGTGTGGTGGGTTTTTACCTTGTTCCTTCACTGTTGTGTGTTTCTCTGTCTTCTCATTTTGCTTAGCTTACTGTGTTTGGGGGTCTCTTTTTTGCAGGCTGCAGGTTCTAGTTCCCATTGTTTTTGGTGTCTGCCCCCAGTGGGCGAGGTTGGTTCAGTGCGTTGTGTAGGCTTCCTGCTGAAGGGGACTGGTGCCTGTGTTCTGGTGGATGAGGCTGATCTTGTCTTTCTTGTGGGCTGGACCGAGTCCAGTGGTGTGTCTTGGGGTGTCTGTGAACTTATTATGATTTTAGGTAGTCTCTTTGCTAGTGGGTGGGGTTGTGTTCCTGTCTTGCTAGTTGTTTGGCATGGGGTGTCCAGCACTGGAGCTTGCTGGTCATTGAGTGGAGCTGGGTCTTAGTGCTGAGATGGAGATCTCTGGGAGAGCTTTCGCCATTTGATATTACATGGAGCTGGGAGTTCTCTGTTGAACCAATGTCCTGAACTCAGCTCTCCCACCTCAGAGGCACAGGCCTGACACCTGGCCGGAGCACCAAGACCCTGTCAGCCACATGGCTCAGAAGAAAAGTGGGAAAAAAAGAAAGAAAGAAAGAAAAAATAATAACCATAAGATAAAATACAAAGTTATTAAAATAAAAAATTTAATTTATTAAAAATAAAAATTAAAAAGAAAAAGAAGAGAGCAACCAATCCAAAAAACAAATCTACCAATGATAACAAGTGCTAAAAACTATACTAAAAAAAAAAAAAAAAAAAAAAAAAATAGACAGAACCCTAGGACAAATGGTAAAAGCAAAGCTATACAGACAAAATCATACAAAGAAGCATACACATACACACAAAAAGAGAAAAAGGAAAAAAAATACATATCTTTATATAAAAAAAAAGCAAGAGAGCAACCAAATCAATAAACAAATCTACCAATGATAATAAACTCTAAATACTAAACTAAGATAAACATAAAACCAGAAACAAATTAGATGCAGACAGCAAACCCCAAGTGTACAGTTGCTCCCAAAGTCCACCTCCTCAATTTGGGATGATTCGTTGTCTATTCAGGTATTCCACAGATGCAGGTACATCAGGTTGATTGTGGAGATTTAATCCGCTGCTCCTGAGGCTGCTGGGAGAGGTTTCCCTTTCTCTTCTTTGTTCGCATAGCTCCCAGGGTTCAGCTTTGAATTTGGCCCCGCCTCTGCGTGTAGGTCGCCTGAGGGCATCTGTTGTTTGCTCAGGCAGGACGGGGTTAAAGGAGCAGCTGATTCGGGGGCTCTGGCTCACTCAGGCCGGGGGGAAGGAGGGGTACGGAATGCAGGGCGAGCCCGGCAGAGCCCGGCATGACGTTGCAGCAGCCAGAGGCGCGCCGCGCGTTCTCCCGGGGAAGTTGTCCCTGGATCACGGGACCCTGGCGGTGGCGGGCTGCACAGGCTCCTGGGAGGGCAGGTGTGGAGAGTGACCTGTGCCTGCACACAGGCTTCTTGGTGGCTGCAGCAGCAATGTTAGCGTCTCATGCCCGTCTCTGGGGTCCGCATTGATAGCCGCAGCTCACGTCCGTCTCTGGAGCTCACTGAGGCGGTGCTCTGAATCCCCTCTCCTTGCGCACCAGGAAACAATGTTCTCTTGCCTCTTAGGCACATCCAGACTTTTTCCTGGAATCCCTCCCGGCTAGCTGTGGCACACTAGCCCCCTTCAGGCTGTGTTCTCGCAGCCAACCCCAGTCCTCTCCCTGGGATCCGACCTCAGCTCCCAGCCCCCGCCCGCCCCGGCGGGTGAGCAGACAAGCCTCTCGGGCTGGTGAGTGCTGGTCGGCACCGATCCTCTGTGCGGGAATCTTTCCACTTTGCCCTCCGCACCTCTGTTGCTGCGCTCTCCTCCGTGGCTCCGAAGCTGCTTCCCCCCCCTCCGCCACCCCGTCTCCGCCAGTGAAGGGGCTTCCTAGTGTGTGGAAACCTTTCCTCCTTCACAGCTCCCTCCTAGAGGTGCAGGTCCCATCCCTATTCTTTTGTCTCTGTTTTTTCTTTTTTCTTTTGCCCTACCCAGTTACGTGGGGACTTTCTTGCCTTTTGGGAAGTCTGAGGTCTTCTGCCAGCGTTCAGTAGGTGTTCTGTAGGAGTTGTTCCACATGTAGATGTATTTCTGATGTATTTGTGGGGAGGAAGGTGATCTCCACGTCTTACTCCTCCGCCATCTTGAAGGTCTCTCTGCTTATCTGTTTTATACATAGTAGTTTGTATCTGTTAATCCTAAACTCCTCACTGTTCCTCCCTCCCCCTCCCCTTTGGTAACCAAACATTTGTTTCTATGTCTGTGAATCTGTCTCTGTTTTTTATATAGATTCATTTGTATTATTTTTTAGATTCCACCTCTAAGTGATACCATATGATACAGCAATTCCACTCATGGGTATAAATCTGGAAAACTGAAAATTCTCAATTCGATAAGATACATGCACCCCAATGTTCACAGCAGCACTGTTTACAATAACCAAGACATGTAAGCAACCCAAGTGGCACCAAGAGATGATTGGTTTACAAAGATGTGGCGTGTGTGTGTGTGTGTGTGTGTATACACACACAAAATGGAATATTACTCAGCCATAAAAAATAATGATATATTTCTATTTATAGCCACGTTGGTTGGACCTAGAGAATATTTTGCTCAGTGAAACAAGTCAGACAGAGAAAGACAAACAGCAAACACTTTTAAGCAAAGAATCGTCATGATCTAATATGTATTGTAAAAATATCACTCTGGCTGCTTGTCTTGCAGAGAATGTGTTATTTTAAAAGGTATGAGTGATGGCAGGGATGCTAGTTAAGGGCTATTGCCCTAGTGTAGATGAGAAATGAAGATAGCTTGGACTAGGGTGGTATATATGGGAATAGAAATAAATGAATGGATTTGAGATATATTTTGAAGTAGAAATAATAGAACTTGCTCACATGTTGGATACAGAAAGTAAAAGGAATGCAAGAATCAAAATTTGGATTGAGCTAATAGGGGGATAATAATGCCCTTTATGAGAAGGAAAAAGCAATACAGTACTTTCTAATCCTTTTATGAGTCCAAATTTCAACAGTTAAAATAATTATGGTTACTGATTATCATTATATGTTTAACAGACCCCTTAAGTTATCATTTCAATTAATCTAATAGTCAGTCTTGCAGAGCAGCATTATAATGGCCATTTTATA